>NW_013952479.1:489342-506837 GCF_001266775.1 Austrofundulus limnaeus
CCCACACACACACACACACACTTTCTTGCTCCTCTGACAGCTGAATAAAGAGCTGCTGAACTCTGGACATGTCTCGGTAAAACTAACTATTATGAAGAACCTCGATGTTTCTGCAGTCTTTGTCAGAGCATCTGTGGTATTTTTCAGTGATCTCACACTTTTTCTCTGTCTCGTTCTTGCTCCTTGTTTTGTTTTTGTTTTACCCCGTAGACATTTCTGCTTCAGTTCCTCTGGATTTAATGAGGGGAAAAGGTTTTTATAAACCCTGGCAAAGAAACATGGTAACTATGGATGACATAGCTTGGTGAAAATCTGGTACTTACCTGGTACTTACTCAATATGTACCAGATACATCTCGTGTAAGTACAGAAAAACAAGTCACATTATGAGACAGCCCACTCTTTGTAGGTACATACTAGTTCCAAGAAAGTAATTTGTAAGTACCTTAGTTTTTACCCAGGTATGGTTTAGGTAAATGTCTGGTATGTTAGTACCCAAAAACCGTTGAGGTAGGGTCAGTATGAAGTACCTACCAGTAAAGTCCTTATAGCAGGTTCATGAAATGCATAAAAAGTGCTTAAATGACCATATTTCCTTAAGCTTCACATATCAAATATATGCTTCACAAATCACACACTTGGTTTTAAACATTCTGCAATCAGTGTAGAATAATTTAATCCAGGTTTGAAGTCTTTATGCGTTTCAGTTTTTAAGCTAGAGCGGATTAAAGATGCTCAAGGTTGTGAAAACAGGTGGAATCGCCCTTTGGCCATTCCTGAAAACTTTTTTTTCTCATAAATTTACGAGTTTTTTTTCTCGTAAATTTCTGACTTAACCATGTCAGAAAATACCTAGTTTAAATGTTACAAATTTCTGCCTTTAATTATGGAAATTTCTGAGTTTTTTTCTCGCAAATTTGCGACTTTTCAAAATAAGAGAATTTCCATTTTTCTCGAAATTTTCTGAAATTAATCACAGGAATTCTGAATTTTTTTCTCGGAGATTTGCTCCTCCTTTTTTTTTCATCTGCAACGTGGCCCTAATACGCCGTCGTAGTATTAGGTCCATGTATTGCTACCATCCATCCATCCATCCATCCATCCATCCATCCATTTTCTGTACACTGTTATTCCTTTTCAGGGTCGCGTGGGTCACTGGTGCCC
Source organism: Austrofundulus limnaeus (assembly GCF_001266775.1). Classification (NCBI taxonomy): domain Eukaryota; kingdom Metazoa; phylum Chordata; class Actinopteri; order Cyprinodontiformes; family Rivulidae; genus Austrofundulus; species Austrofundulus limnaeus. The sequence continues at coordinate 490,506 of NW_013952479.1, forward strand.
ATATCCAGCAGTCACAGTGCGCACACAGTCACAGTCACATGTATTGCTACCAGCAATGTAAATACTGGTATTGTATTTATTTATTTTCTTAAATCTTAAAATTGCTAAATTAACCTCAGATGGCCCTGCAGGTCTTGAATAATTTTTGTCCCTGAAAACATTTTCTTTTCTTCGTCCCAGCTCTCTGGTGGTTATTATGTGCTATATGGGCAGGATTAAATTCACATGTGGGCAGGCACAAACACTCAAGCAAGACACACACACTAACTTGTTTTTTCCCCTCCATACATCAAGTCCAATCCATTCTGTGATTGGGAATTGTTCTTTTTCTTATTGAAAGAACAGGTGGCCGTGAGATAGTGGTCTCATTTTTCACCGCTGCTGCACTCCGTGAGTCCAAACTAATGATCAAAACACTGAGCCGCTCGAAATCATCTCTCACCCCACACTGATAGATGTAGGAGCTGATGGGGGTGGGGTGTGAGTGTGTTCATGCAGGTGTGTTTGTGTGAGTCTACACAGTCAGTAAATGATTGGCTCCACATATATTCATCTGCACATGTGGTTTTAGATTGGGCGTCTTTATGTGTTAGAGGTGTGTTAAGGGCAAATTTGGGAATCCATGTCCTCCAGAGTAACGAACAAAATGTGGCTCTGTGGCCAGAAGCTGTGATGGATCGTTTGCTCTGCTCCTTCTCCACACTGATGGTATTCTCTGAGCAGTTTTTTTTCTTTTTTTCTTTCCTCAGCACACATACAGAAAAACCCTGCGTATTTGTTCTTGATTCTGCTTTTTCTTTCTTTCCTTTTTTTTCTTATTTAATCAGGGAATGTCTCAAAACTCTGCCTCAAAGACAGAGAATCCAAAAGCTTTAATGAACTACTTTATATGGGAGGTATTCAGTGGAATAAAATGTTTATATTCAGAGGTATATATTTGTTAATGGCCAAACTATCCTGTACATGCCACATACATCTGGGTTCAGAAGCTAAGCAGGGTGGGGCCTGGTTAGTACTTGGATGAGTCCTCCTGGGAATGGCCCATGACCTCACAAAATCCCTATCCCTGGGCCCTGATCTTCAGGAAAAATGAAGATCAGAGGAGGGGCCTAGAGGGTTTTGTTTACCTGTGAAATAATTAGCTGTTTGTATTATTGCTTTTTTATAACTACAAACTCTATTTTTTAAATAACTTAAGGGCAAATCCAAGATTTGATGTCTGTAAGGTTAATTTACAAAACCTATTTGGAAAATATCCTAAAAGCCAACTGCACAACATAAATGGTAAAAGTGCTATCATAACTCTTTTAATGTATCAATTGAAGAACTTTTTTAATACATGGGTAATTTTAGTGACAATATTTGCGAGACAAATTTTTTTATTAAACTTTATATTATGAGACGATTAAACTGTAGTTTGTTTATGTCAATGGTAACATTTATCCTACCTATAAGTTGTATTTCCTGGCTACTGTCAAGCTAAAATGTACATCTAATAAGGCATTTTATATCTCCTCACTAAAAAGTGACAAGAAAGAACCAGAGTTAGAAAGTAAGTAGGTACAAATACTTTGTTACTGTGCTTAATTGGAAATTTTGTTTCTGTACATGAGTAACTATTTAACTACTAGCCAGGTGCCATTAAACCAATGCAGGACGTGTGCCCACACTGGTCACAAGCAAAAGAAAACCTTTGACCATCATAGGTTGCCTTCTAGAAGGATGCCCAATCAATCGATTCTTTGAGGGAAAGGATTAGGAGATTGCAGTGATCACTGTGTTGCTTCTACTTCTCTGTTGACAGCTAAACACATCTTGAAATGAGATTATTAAAAACACAAAGCAGCCAGTGACAGACCGAGTGAAAGAAATTAAAAATGTGTGTGTTATTTTGTTTATTTGCATTTTTCAAGCCGTTCCTATTGCAAAGCCTGTAGGAAACATCAGTGAATCCACTGAGGAGACCGTGCGGTGATCTTCGTTTGATGGCACCGTGACGCTGATGGGGGGGTGGCACGATGTGAAGCTTTGATGTGTGAAATAAAAGTGTTTGCACGTCACGCAAACTTGACATGATGCATGACATAAAACAGACGCCTCCCCCCTTCTTTTTTCCTGTTCTCTTGATTATCTGCGCTCCTGCCACTCTATGTAGGCCGATGAGATTAGTGATTGCGGCTCCCATCTGTTATCTTTACGACTCATTTGTTTACTCGCTGGTTCACATCAGGGCTTTTACTGCAGCCGAGGGGCTTTCTGTCAGTGTGGGGACCTGGCCTGTGCTGTGAGGTTATCTCAGTCCACTGATTCCTCATATTTCTAAGTAGGTGTGATGTGCAACACGAATTGTTTCATCGTTGGATGAAATAAAAGAAGAGGAGAGAAATGTTCTTACACTTAAAAAAAGAAGTTACAGAAAGTAACATAAATCCAATTGGGTCAACTGTTTCACAAACTTTTTAGATTAACAAGGCTTTAAAGCAGAATTATAAAAGTTTCTCCTTCAAGTCTGGAATGAGTTTTTGACTCAAGCATAGGAGTTTAAAGAGGAACTTGGGAGTGATGGTAAACTGGTCTGTGATGGTAAAGGAGCTGCTGAAAGATGAAACCCTTGATTTACTGGTCCATCTACGATCCAACCCTCACCTATGGTCATGAGGTATGGATTATCTATCGGCATCTCAGACACCCCCTGGACTGGTTTAAATCCTATCTTTCCAACTGCACTCAGTTCATACAGCTCAAGTCCTTCTGTTCCCAGTCTTCACCCATTTACACTGGTGTTCTCCAAGGTTCTGTACTCGGGCCTCTACTTTTCATAATCTATCTGCTTCCGCTTGGCCACATCTTCCATAAATTTGGTGTTCATTTCCACTCTTGTGCTGACGACACTCAGCTCTACCTTTCATCAAAACCAACCTCCACCTGTTTCTCCCCCACAACCCTATTGTTCAACTTATCTATTTTTTTTGTATTTCATTACGTGACTGTTCTGTACTCCTTATTTCTATGTTTCTGCCACACTACCCTATAACTCTCAAAACAAGTTGATGTGAGCCACACTTCGTAAAGGGGGTGAAAGAAGGGCTTGTGGAGTTACAATAAGGAGGGATTCAAACCAAAGCATTGCAGTTCTACTTTGTATTGGGGTTGGGCGATTTTGGCAAAAAAATAATAATTACGATTAATTGTAGTATTTAGCCGATAATGATTAATATGATGATTAATCCCTAGATGCATGTCCTAGTCATATGACCGATTTAAATCACTCTAGCAGGAAAGATATGCTCTTCGTAAGAATCTGTTCAAATTGTGTCAAAAGTAGACTTCAGGCTACTCAAAAAAAAAACATCAAAACATTTGCGTTGGATTTACTTAAATAAATTATGTCAGCAGGTGCTACTCAACTGAATTAAGTAAATCTAACACAATTACTTCACAATCACTTATAAAGTAAATGAAATAAATTGCTTTAGATTTATTCAATTCAGTTGAGTAGAACATGTCGACATAATTTATTTAAATGCAACACAAAAATTCTTGATTTTTAAAATTTTCATCAATTTTTAAATTACGTTGATAAACCAAATAAAGTCGGAGTCATGATAAAGAAATTACAGAACTTTTTAAATAAATGTTTGTCTTATTTGAAGTGGAGAGGAGCAGCAAACTGACCGGGGAAATCTCATCAAGAGCCAAAAAATAATCAAAGTTTTTCTGACGATTAATTGCACACAATATGATTTTGCCCAACCCTACTTTTTATATAGACCCCAACTGATGGTTTGAATGTGAAAAGAAGCATTTAAAATCATGATATGCTCACTTTAAGCGCATTGTTTATCACTTAATGATCAGGAATATTAGTTCAAAGAAACACCAGCATTGGATTATTTTCCTAAAAGCAGCTTTAAAACCCTTTTCATTTTATTTTTCACGTTTTCTTTGTTAATTTTACCAAATGTTTTGTGTAAAACTGCTTTCTGTGTTACTCATGATCATGATAACGATGAAAGGCCTCATCTAAATCACATTTTCTAAAAGAACGTCTCCTTCCTACATTTAGATCAGATTTACCAGACAGTTTTTTAAATAAAGATTTCTGTACTAAAAAATTCTTGACAGACGTTTATCCATTAATTAGTACCAAACTGAGCAGTGTCAGCTTTGTTTACTTGATCTTCTGTAATTACCTGGGATTTTCCCGAGTGCCTTCTTATGTGTTGCCAATTATTTTTTCACCAGAAAATGTCACTGTCTTGCAGAATGCTAACAACTCTTCCTCCCGCGCTGACATTTGAGCCGTGTTCGTGTCAGATGTTGGTATTAAATATTGACAAGATGTCATGTAGCATTTTCACTGAGCTGGACTCCCGCTTGTCATTCTGGCTGACCATGTAGAAATAATTTTGTGATTATGCTGCAATGTCAGGAAGCAGAGCCTGCTGTCTATTCATAGAAGTCTCCTCTCTGTACTTCTCCTTCATGCCCGCTGCTTTTAGTTATATTTGCACAGAGGAACCAAAAGATTACACCCACACGCCGCACTCTGTAAGTGATGCCAACTGCAAAAGAAATTTTTTTTTAAAACAAACAGCAAACTGGATTTCCCTGTGCTTGTTATTACAGTGAATAGCAGCCAAAGGTCAAACAGCATGTAGTAAGTAAAGACATAATGTTTCCACTGCTGCAAAGACAGCGACGAGGCTCCTGACTAACTGTGGCTCAGTCCAAAATGTTGACATGAAAGATGGAAATTGTGTCAAATTTGTAGGTTTGGTCATACAAAAAAACATCTATTTTGGACTCAAACCTCCCCTGCTGTATTTGGAAGGTATTATGGATCAACCTCCAAGTGTGTTTTATCAAAATTATTCTGATAGCTCTGTGATCTCATGGACAGAAAGGAAGCTTTCCCATTATCTCTGCACCGAGGATATGATTGTGGCTTTTGAACCGAATGTGGATGGGCACAGTTTTCTGTAATCTCTCAGCTTGCTGTCAACAGAAAAAATAAAAATAAAAAAACATGATACTCCAGGGCAGCTCAAAGCCACTATATTCCTTCCTGTCAGTTTATGTTTTGGCACGCAATCCTCCATTTAGGTTCAAGTAGCTGGAATGCAGCAACAAGCTAATCCATTATTTTTTTATTAAAGAAAAACACAATCTTGTTAAAGTTCTTTCTCATAAAAATGTGCTTTTTCTATGCAGATCACGGCCTGCTGCTGTGATGCATAGCAGGAGCTTTGAAATGTTCCAGCCCGGCCAAATTCTGATAAAATGGGCACTCCAGAGCAAACTGGTGAGTGAAACTGACAGGAAACACAAAGAAATCAGACCACAAGCTATCAAATGTTGTTTAACAATATACAACACACATTTCAAGAAGGTAGGCATGTTCAGTAAAATGGTAAAAAAAAGTGAAAAAATGGTCCTGTTCCAATTTAATTTTTTATGTGTTAAGATTAAAACAAGTGTATAATTTTTTAGTTGTTTTTTTATGACCCATTGTGAATTTACAGAAGCAGAGAGCGGCCGTTTTCTGCATATCATTATTTTCCATGGTTGCATGATTAAATTTATAAATGGTTAAAAAGGAGGACCATTTTTTCAAGATAATTGTTGCACACTTGAATAAAGACTCAGTGTGTTCATTGCGGGTTCATTTTATTGTTGATAGCTGTTAACAAACAGAAGAGCAACAATGAGCGTCTCCATTCCTCCACAGCCGACGCAGCACTGAACTGCTGCTGGCCTGCTGAGTCAGGAGCGCACGTCTTCTATATGCCACCTTGTGGCGAACCTTTGCCACTACAGGCTTTCTGCAATAACTAAAATGTAAGTGGGAGAATTGGAACTTGAACGATTATCAATAGAATATTTCCCAAAATACCATAATCAGTCTTTCAACAAAATAAAATAAAGTAAAAGGGAGGGGGGTGCCATGTCTGAACTCTATTCTGTCACATAATGAGTTAATTTCCAAATGGTTTTCCTCTCGTGCATCATATCCAGTAACCAAGAAGACATCCTGGTCCCCTCAGCTGGTCATTGATCAAGTTTACTATCTATTAAAAATAAAAAATAGGTCCACTGAACGGGTTCTTTAATGAAACATTTTGTCTCTCCTCCAAGAGACTTCTTCAGTCGAGGAGTTTCAGGTGAACTCAGTCTTATAAGCACTGCCTCCACATGGTTGACAAACGGGTTGGTCACATGCAAAAGAAGACCATCGATTAAACAATAGATCATTAGTGCCTTGATTAGCTTTACTGTTCATAGAGGGTCCTTTACTCCTCTCTCAATCCAACGTTCCTCTCTATCAAGGATGATAACATCTTCATCCCTGAAAGAGTGACCGCTGGCCTGTAGATGTGCGTAAACTGCAGAGTCCTGACCCGACGAAGTAGCTCGTCTGTGCTGGATCACTCTTTTCAACAGCGGCTGCTTTGTTTCCCCAATGTATAACAAAGGTGTGAATCAGGGCCCCAACGATAGTCAGGTGACGGGGCACATGACCCTCTATCAAGGCACTAACGACCTATTGTTTGGCTGATGGTGGTCCTCTTTTGTGAGTTGTTTGTCCTCTACAGATAAATTTCATATCGGCCCTCGTCGTTTAAGGAGACGGCTGGCCTGACTGGAGATCAGCAGGTGTTTGACACAGTGATCTTGATAATAAACTGTGTCATGACCAGCTGGGAGGATCGGGCCATCTCTTACTGAACGATGTACAAGAAAATCATAACTTGTCATCTCGAGAAAGCTCGTTATCTCAAGAAAACGCTCCCCGTTATTTCCATGGAAAAAAATATATGTGGAAAACGGCTGCTCTCGGCTTCCATGTGAATTAAATATGGGTTTAGGAAATTTGCAAATCAACTTTTTCACAATTTACTACAAAGTAAAATTCTTACTTTTTACCAGAGGTCTCTAAAGTAGGTACTTATAAACAATAATAAGTAAAAATACCTCAACAGAAAATGGCTTTGGTAATAAGAATTTCACTGATGAGAAAAGTACTTAAGTAAAGGTCATAAAACTGTTCACAAAAATCAGGAAAGTAAAAGTAATTTTACACACTCTAAAAAATAAACTGCTGGATTTACTGAACTAAACTGGTTCCACTAAACCAAGTTGAATAAATTGAGCAACATATTTTTTAAAGACTATGTAAATTGCCTCTTCTAGGTTTAATGGAACCAGATGACATGACTTGGTTGAGTAAATTCAACTCTTACCTTTTTAAGAGTGCAGAAACAACTCCTTTCATGATGAGATCAGACAGATTTAATTTTGTAACATGTAACTAGGTGTTAAATTTTAAAGAAAAGAAGTAAAAGTATCATTTTTGGGTTTTAAATGTAGCAAAATAAAATTAACGATTTAAAATATTTATTGGTAAAATTACAAATTGTCCAAAAAAAGTACTTTATTGTAATGAATTGAATGTAGTTACTGTAAACCTCTGCTTATTACCTCAAAGTGTGCTTAAGTGTAAGGAGAAACTGGAGCGACAAGCTAAGTGTGTTTGACTGACTTAGAGCCACTGCAGCAGAATTTCAACTGTCTGTTAAACCAACTGAAGCTAAAGCGAAAACCTCCTGCGCTCGTAAGAAGGGATTTCGGTGGCAAATGTATTCCCAAGGCATTTTTTTTTTAAATCAAAAGTCGATTTGATTCTTAATTAAACCAATAGCATGGGGCTGCAGTGACAGCTCTGTGGTGCTGTGCCTCAGTAAAACCTAACAGCCACTAAAGTTTTCTTTTGAGTAATGATTAATGCATCCAATTTGTGTGATCTGTACTGAGTGAGGCATCATGGGTAATTTAAAAAATGGTCTAAAGAGCGCTGGTTGCTCTTGGAAAGTGACAAGGCTCTAATTACCATGAAGCTTGGTTACCCCTGACTTAAATACTAATTGTGTATTAATAACTGAGCAAAATATGTTCCTCAATATAATCAGAAATAACCCAAACAGTGAAAACAGCTCTAGAATAAACCAGTCATGAAAAGGAGTTTTTGCTTATTTATTTGTTTGGCAATTTCACAAATGTAAAGTAATAAAATAAAAACAATGCTTCAAACATATTTACATCAATGTTCATTTATAAAAAAAAGTAAGGTGCAAAAAGTACTTTATTACTGCATTGCACATTTTCCACTGAGAAGTTTTAAAAAACCCACTGGCAGACATGCAGGCCCCTCTATTTAAAGGCTTGTTTCATTTGTAACACCTCGCTGATGAAGAATACAACTTCTGCTAGTAAACACAACAACAACAGCCCTTGCACGCTGTGAGGAAGAGCGATGAGCTGCGAGGTTTATGCTCTCACAATGATTCATAAACAGGTATTGTTCTGAAAAAGGCAGCAAACCTTCAAACACAAATTTACTATACAGGGATGACTTCTCTAGATGCTGCGTGCCTGAGAGAAAGAGTAAAAAAAAATAAAAACAACAGAAAACAATTCAAATAAAAAATGTTTCCTTTGCTACAATTTAAATCAAACCCATTATTTTTATTATTGTCTCTCCTCTCCTGGATAAATAGGGTAATAAAGAAGGATGCCCATCAAGCTCTCGGTGACATTTTAGGCAGTCATTTTGGAGCCGTAAAGATGCTCACTTGATGGATACCAGAGCTTCACAGACAACGGGATGACAAAAATGAAAAATGCTTATGGATGCGGTGGCAAATAAAGAAAGGCAAAGAGAACAATAGCGGCGCGTGAAATGGGTGAAGGTGGTTAAAAATAATCAAACTCTGTGCAGCTATGTCCATTTGTAAAGAAGAAAAAAAACAACAACAGAGGAAAAGATGGAGTGAACATGTGCAGATGGATCGCTGATGGCTGCTGCTAAAAACAGACTGGAGAGCCTGACTCTCCTCTCAGTACACCGGTCTGTAGAGGAGCTCCCCAGAGACGAGTCGGCGCTTCAGCTCCTTCCACAGTAGCTCTCGCTCCTTTTGGGCTCCCTTCATGAAGCCTCGGTTCTCCTGAGCCCTCCGAGACAGGTACGGCATCACCTCACTCACCGGCCCGTAGGGAACGTACTTATAGACGGGAAAACCTGCCTGGCCTGGGATCAAAAAGAACAGAGGACAGAAGATCAGTGTTTGATCATCTGGATCTTTGTTTTTGTTTTTTGTTTGTTTTTTTTGGCCTCATTTAATAACTGGTGACAAAGTGGTTTCTGACTATTTTCATGGTGCTAAACTTTGACGTGTCGTTTTGGATCAACTCCAGACACCATACTGCTTGGCGTCCCTCTTTTATTTTTTTGCAACAATCCTCTCCAGGCAAGGCTGCAACATTGACATTGACACTGACATTCTCAGCTTGCTCCTTTTCAATTTGAAGAGCTGCCAGTCCAGCTCACAAAGAACACATTTTCCCAGGACTCTCTTTTTTTTGTTTGTTCTTTTAAATACTTAACTAATGCATAATTGTGGGCAAAACATCAAAGCAATAAAAGAAAACCTTGACAAAACCCTGCCAAACATTCAAAGAGACAAATAGGAAAAAAAAAAAACTAAAAATGGCACATTTACTTAGTTTTAGTCGGTTTTGTTGTTTTGGAATGAAAAGACTCCACTCTGGATGCTGTTTTCATGCTGAGAGCGACAAAGAAACTGGTCTGTTTATATCAATAGCAGTCCAGGACATTTCAGTTTGAGCCGTCCATCGACAGGCATTTGCCTGCTGTGTCCGTCTCTGACTGACAAATAAAGAAGTGTGAGGCAACAGTGATGCTTCGTTAAGACAGCTGGTCAATGCCGAGGTGTCTCAGTTCATGTGTCACATCACAATCTGCAGACCAGCACTGACTTGTGTGCACTTCACAGTCCGTGTAACCTGTGTGTAGCTCCGAGGCCTCGTGAGACACAGCTGAGAGCTGCAGGGGTAGGACGGCAAACTCATCCCCCAGAGGCTGGACTGCAACTCTTTACTCACCCTTACATAAGGTAGGGGAAGGCCAGCGCCTCGTCCCTGAATGACCGCGTGGAGGGGAGTGTGTTTGTGTGTTTTTCTCACCCAGTGGGAAGCTGATCTGATCACACATGCCCAGTAGCTGACCAAAGAACACCTTGTTCTCTGTGGGTAACAGGCCCAGCTCATTCATTCTGAATGGACACGATAAACATACAATATTAGATCAGTTTATACGAGAATAAATGTTAAATGTGTTTTCAGCTGTGTGTTTAGAGGAAAAAATTCAATCTTACCTTCGCACGGTGTGCTTTATTGTGTCCTCATTATGGGAAGCAACCATTACATTGGCCTTTTTATTGAGCGCAACCTCATCCAGCACATAGTCCAAGCACCTTACAGAGAGAAGAAAGGATAATGTGACAAACAACTGATTTGTTTTGCTACTGCACATCATCTTATATACTATCTGATATCTTATATATTCTTGTAAACAATATAAGATCATTTAAAAAAGAAATGATGAAGTCTTTTTGGTCAAACTTTGAAAACAATCAGCAATTACTTTATGCTCGCCCCTAATTTACACAGGGTTCCCACACCTTCGTCAACATCAAATTCAAGGACCTTTCCAGTGCCAATTTCCTCAAATTAAAGAACCATGAGCAACGGCAATTACCTACTGCTACTGCAGAATGTTACCAATAAACAGGTTTAATATCATGTAAATTCAATAAAAAACTGAAGATAGAAGTTGTTGAGTCAGAAACAATGACGTCATTTTACCGTAAGCCTGAGTTATCCACCGCAACAAATGTAAAGTTGTTTTTTAAATTTAATTTCATAATTTATTTTTTTTAAAAGATGATGAAAATCGGTTGTGTGAATAGAGAATTTCAATCCCCAAAAAAACATTCAAGGACTTTCGAGGACAAGTGTAATTTTTGGCTGTTTTCACAAACTTTCCAGGGCCTTGAAATATTTTTTTCTAATTCGCAAACTTTCAAGAATTTCTAGGACCCATGGGAACCCTGTTTACACTAGATGTGGTTGAGAGTATTTCTAATAGCATGGTGCTTTTCTCTTTTAAAATATAAAAAGAGGTTCACACTAACCGTGTTTCCATCCAGTTGTAGAGTGAATTTTTATCGAACTTTTCAAAATTCGCAAAAAATTAAATAAATAAAAATTCGAATCTAGACTGTTTCCATCTAGTTTCCCTCTCGACTGATGCGAATAAACGAGGCTATGCAACGCGTGATTACCTCAGACGTCGGCGATAAGCTGCGGTAGTAAACAGGAAGTGAAACTTGCTAACTAGCAGAGGCTAATCATCTCGGGACAATGGAGCGATTTTTTCGTGAATGCCTTGCTATTAGGCAAGTTGTAACTATTCTATCTATTCAGCTAGTACAGGCTATGTTTAACGCTGCCAGGAGATGTAGGGAAATAAATGCAATGTTAAACTACGCAGCAGAAAGGCACGTGCAACTACGCCGGGACGAGGCAGGAAAACGGAAACAGCCGAACGTCACGTGAGGTAAATATGCGCTACATCAGAATTTATTCGGTAAACGTGTTTCTATCTCCCATTTTGCGCATTAACTACTTTGTGAATCATCCAAAAACCACCTCAAGCGAGCGAAAAAACTTTTTAGCGAATTGAGGATTTTTTTTTCGATTTTTGCTGTTTCCATCCGACTTTTTTTTCCGCATTTTTAATGCGACACTTCTAAATGCGCATCAAAAAGCCTTGATGGAAACACGGTTTATGAGAAGTTAAACAAACACCAGTGAGTGTGTAAATGATAATAAAGGAAGCAACAAGCTCGTACTTGTGGTACATTCTGTTGGTCGTCTCGTAGTCAGGGTTAATAGGATCCTCGTATCCCAGCTCTTCGGCCCTCGATCGCTCCTGATACATGTAGGCTCCTCGCACCAGCTTGGCAGCAAAACTCCATCCTTCTCGTTTAGAAAGTTCTACGTCCATGGTTACATTTTCATAGGCTTCCTGTAGAATAAAAAGAGCAAACATTCATACAACTCAGTCGAAAAGTCTAATTTTGCAACTCATCTTTTTTTATTGTATTTTATTCAGGCTACGTTGATTATTTAATAATTACAAAGCCAAAAGTAACGAGATGCAGAACATTTCCGAAACTTCCAACCTTAACTTGCTTCAAACAAAACTCAAACGTCTAACACTAATGTGGCCTCAGATCGCGTTTGTAATCTGGCAGCACGGATTAGCAGAGATGACTGCTCAGCTCTGTTTTTACATAACCGCTGGAGTCATGGGTAAAAACAGAACAAACTCATAAAACCTTGGCTCAGCTTGATTTTAGAAAAATCCATGAAGTACACACATCAACCAACTGTAAGTATTAAAAAACATGTTTTTCAATAAAAAAAATAACATGACTTGGGTCAGTAGATTTAACAAACTAAGAATGATGTTAACACATATATTACATATATATACACACATGTATTTTGAGAACAAAGGCTCCATATCTGATATTTGGATAGTGTTACAGGTTATTTATGAAAAAGACACCATTTGTTGTGTTTATGCATAATTTTTTAACAAATTTGATGATGTGGTTTCTCTGCTGTTGGTCCTGACCTTTAGGTAGCACTGGTAGGTGTTGAAAACAACAGGCTTTTCTCTGTTGAACATCCTCTGTGTCTCCAGGGTAAGTTTGCTGATAGCTGGCTGGAAGTAGGTGTGCTCTGCATCCACCATTAAGCGAACACCATTCTCCGAGGCATGCTGTAACATGAAAGTTCTCATTTATCTGATGTGAAATCACCCAACTGTGCTTATTAAGCAGCTGTGCTAAAGATGGACCTCACATAACAATCTAAACTTTATTTAAACCAAAACATGTTATCTGTAATTTATTCAGTTGTTACTCTGTAGAAAAATAAAGAAAAACGTGTATTTATTACTGTAAAGCAAGCGTAAAGGTTAGAAACTAATGACTATAAGAAATAACAAAGAAGTGCTTCATAAAATATCACTTTGTTCATATTGATAAAAGATGCCACATTTGTTCAAACATTAAAATTACAGCGAAATCAACACTTAAAAAATGACTGTTTCAAAGCGTGTGCTTGATTGCATTCTGTAATGTCTCCAGATGATGTGTGATTACCTTTGCCAAGATGAGTAGGCGCTGTAATAACCTCTTCAATTGTTTCTCATCCTCTGTTGTGAATGTCTGCAGCAGAGGCTCCAGTTTACCTAACTAGAGACAATAAGGAGAGACTCAACCACGAAGTTCTATAACAACCTAAAGAATTAGAAGAAAAATAAAAGTGTGACTCGGAACTCAAAGCAATTGCTTCAAGATTTTTAACAATAATAATAATAAATAATAATAATAATCATGCTGACTTCTCGGTCAAGGCCTTTTTAAGGTCATTTAAAGGGGCAATATTATGTGTTTTTCAGGCATACATTTAAATACTATACCATAACAAAGTATCTATGTCACCTTTAGCTGTTATTAAAATGCTGTTTTTATGTTTAAATAGAAAATAAACTTATCTTCTCATCACTTCCTCTTCTAAACGCCTTGAAATTGGCCTCTGTCACTTTAAAGGGATCCCCGATTAGTTGTAACATTAGACTTTGATAAACATTTACTTTAACTGTAAAATAAAGACTGTAAAGAATACTGTAGGCTGTTTACTTTTTATAATTTTAAATTAAAAGTTCAAAAATATATTACACGGACTGGGCCATTTTATTTACACACAAAGCATTCTGGGTAAATGATGATGTGGATAGGTCATCGGTGCGAGGCTGCTAGCGAGCTATATCCACCTATAAGGTTAATCTTGGACAATATCTGACAATTGGTTCTTTTAAATGAAACCAGAGAGCATTGACAGAGAAGAAGGTAGAAATGACTCAGCCTGTAACTGAAAATATAGATGGAGGACCTCAGTTTAGCTTGTTTGTCGCGCTAGCGCCGAGCTAATACATATAGCGTCAGCACTAGCGCAAAGGCTAGCAGGCTAAGCTGAGGTTCTTCTTCCATGAAGCAGCTCTGTTGTCCTCCATCCATATTTTCAGTTACAGGATCATAAAATATTGTCCAAGATTAAACTTCAGGGTGGATATAGCTCGTTAGCAGCCTCTCACCGATGACCTACCCACATCATCATTTACCCAGAATGCTTTGCATGTAAATAAAATGGCTCCATCCGTGTTAAAATATATTTTTCAAAATTTACAAAACTAAACAGCCTGCAGTATTTTTACAGTCTATATTTTACAGTTATAACAGATGTTTATCAAATAAAGTCTAATGTTACAACTAATCTGGGATCCCTTTAAGAACCACCTTCTGTTTCTGTCTCGCCAATTTCAGTGGGGGGGGGGTTSGTGCTCGCGGGGGGAAGGGGAGGCTGCCATGATGCAGTTTACTTGGCATCTGAAAATACATTTCCTCAAAGGTATTTTTATCTGAAAAGAGCTTCACTAAGTGAGAACTCATGTTGAGAGCTCAGCAGACAGTTAAGTTTCACTTTCAGTTTCACCCGAGAGCCTGTAGAAGTCATGGGTGGGGTGTGTGGGGAGGGAGAGGGGGTGCACTCCGCCATGAGGAAGTTCGGCTTAAAGACACGTCCGAGGGGCGTTTCTGGTCCCAAAAGGCGTTTCTGGTCCCCACCTGTCGTTTTGCTCCTCAGCATGGCTGCCTAAAAACGCTGCAGGATTTCTCAAACATGCATGAATGAGTCAAAGCAAGGCGGCATGTTTTTTATGAGAGTATAACATTATAACACGACATAAAAAAGTTGTTTTTACACGATATTGCCCCTTTAAAGGTTTAAAACAAACATTTTGACTGTAGAAAGTTACATCAAGATCCAAACTGGAGCATTATGATACAGTATTGTCTTTTGCTTTGTTATGCCTCACAGCTGATCATCATCAAGGACACCGACAGTAATATAGCGGATAATCAAATCTACTGACATTTCAGATATTCTGATTTCTGCAAACCAAATATTAGGTCTTATTAATGTCAGACTTTATGCACTCACAAAATGTCTTTGAAAGGAGACATATCAGGGTTTTAAAACCTTTTTCATTCACATTTAAATCCTTCAGTTGGGCTCTACATAAAATAGTTGTCCTGTGCTGTATAGTGTATAGGTGGATTTGTTGATTCAGTTATTAATGGGATGGAGCTTTTATGGTTCTGATTTATTTTTTGCACATCTTCTGCAGGCTAGATTAAATTGGTTTTACTGGCATTTGGAAGAGTTGAGCACTTTTTGGATCATTCGTGTTTTTAGAACAGTTTCTGAGCAGGTTTTGGGTATATTATGTATATAATATAGTTATTCATATTATAATGCAATCTATATTGATGCCAGAAGTGTTTCTAAGCAAAAACATCTGAGGAGATAAGCCAGTTTTTTTCACTTGATGCCAGTGATTTTAATATTTTGGCAAACACACATGCACACAATGTCTTGCTTTCTGTTGCCATTTGGGGTGAAATAATTACAGATGAACTAAACAAAATTGTAGACAGAGCAGCAATTTTTAAAAGCATCCAATTATGTTTTTGTTATTTTTTTTAAATCACTAGCAGTTGCTCCCAAAAATGGCTTCACAATAAATTGATCAGAAATTAATGAGTTCACAGCAGCTGCACAACAATCTGCCCAGAGCAGGAGTTAGTGATCGCTTAAACTGTATACAAATCACATTCGGGTTAACAGATAATTAATTACTACCCCTTTTTTCTTTAGCTCAACAAAACATTTGAACCCACTAATATTTAGCTGAATTATATTTCATGTATTGGCTGTTTAGTAAAGGTGTTTCCGATGTTTCACTGACCTTTACATTTGGTACAACGAGCAGATCTGATGTGCTATCTCTGTTTTCTATAAGGCTGTTCCAGTCAAGAATATCAATGTACCTGTGGAGAAAGTATTAAAGCAACTGTAGACACATCAAAATCAGAAACAAAATTGTTTATAGCTAAATACATTTGTATATAAAATCAATTTGCTTTGGGGTACCAGTGATATGCAAACATTTTAAATAAAACAAATAATAAAGTAGTCTAACAGCAATCATTTAGCTTTTTATTCTTTTTTTTATTTATTCAACACTCATAAATCACAATGAAAAGGTGTGAGGATTTTCAGTGCATCTGTTCAGGGTATTAAACAAAACTTGTGTGTATTCTTTCACAGGTGTAATCATACGTCTTGTGATATTGTGCTAAAACTTGTTGTTGTGGACTGAAATGCTTAATTTTCTGACACTAGTGTTCGATTTTGTATTCTGTGAATTATCGTAGAAAGTATGCAGCATATAGTTTAAATACAGTATTTTATTGTGCATACAGACATTTGTTT
>NW_013952479.1:506847-511272 GCF_001266775.1 Austrofundulus limnaeus
GTGTTTTCACTTACCCTTTAGTGTCGTCTTTATTTCCGGTAAACCAGCCATAGAAGTCACCTTTTGCTCCAACTTTGGTTAAGAATTCCTGTTATGAATACAAACTTTTTAATATCCTGGGCCTTATTCATAAACGAATGTGTAAAATCCCTATTTAAACTGTGTGAGCCCAAAAAGGGCAAAATACTCTGAGCACCAAAAGTCTAATAAATTATTTTCCGCTCTTTTTGGACCGAAGGTCTGAAAGATCTTTTACTTGAAAATATGCACACTTGGATAAGACCTTTATCCAAATACTGATTAATGAAAAGCACCTCATGTTCAAGCACACAAATGTGCCACTTTTTTTGTGGATTCTAACAGGGAATCACAGCAAAAACAAAGAAACAACAAAAAATGTACTCACTTGATACAAGCCAGTAAGTATTTGACATTATGAAACACTTATTCCCTACTCCTCCTTCCACTCTCACTGTCTTCTAGCAGCGTCATTTCCTCCATCATGCAGCATTGCACACAACTCTCAATGCAGTACTTACAAAAACCACACTGATTGCTCAGCCACTCACCAACATGATCGCAACAATAAGTGTCCATGGAGCTGGGATATCAATTGAAAAGGGTGTTTTGCAAGAAATCACAAGTTATTTACATTCCAGGCTACTTAAGCTTAGCTGAATTCACTACAAGTAGGATTGGTGATCTGACGACAAATCCATAAATTATAAAAACATTTTGGATTTATATAGAACCTGTGTTAATGATTTTTCTTTCCCCCAACTGAAACTTTTTAATAAAAATAATTATGGCTCACTAGTGCAAGCCCAAACAACACCACTGATTAGTGTTGTAGTACTTGAGACCAGTCTTAAGACCACTTTTTGATGGTCCTTGGTCTCATATCAAATGTGACCGTATTTGTACTCGGTCTTGTCTCTGTCTTGGACATCGAGGACTCCGGATTTTATTTCAAGACCAGTCAAGACCACAACTGTGAACATATCACTAAACTGCCAGAATACTGTCCAATTTAATTGTTAACATCTTTGCTTTCATTGGCTGTAAGGTTTGTTGATTCAAAGCCAAGCAGGACTCATTGCTAATTACGTATTTTTGTTACCGTTGAACACCACCCTCGTGAGCAGTGTTTGTCTGGGAGCAGGAGAAGGTGTCTGCAAAATCTGCAGTAATACAATTCTGCTACATAAATCATAAAGCATATATTTGTAAAACAACTCCCAGGAGATAGCCTACAGTGACTTGTAAATTCTGCAGTGCTTTACCTTTAGAGATGGTGGGGACTACGTCAAACTTTTATCGTCACTTAGAAAGGAAGCACAAGAAAGCTATGCGTCAGTGATGTCAGCAAAGCTAGCTAGCTAATGTTAGCAATCTGGTTCTGTACCAAAATTCTTTACCCGACCCTCCTACAAAGAGATTCAGTAAATGTTAGCAAAGTTAGCACTGGTTTTTTATTTATTTTCCAGTCTTGGTCTTGACTCAGTCTCGCCCTCCCTCAGTCTTGGTCTACACTTGGTCTACCCCAAAAAGTCTTGGTCTCATTACACTGTGGTCTTGTTCTTGACTTGGTCTCAGATTAAGCCGGCATCACACTACAAGAAAATCATGCTGATTTTGGCCCTTCCGACAATCTTAAGAAAGTCCAGATTATAATGATGGCTCTAAAGATAATCATAGCAGATATTCCTGCCATGGGTGGTGAGTTAAGAGTGATCTAGTCGGCTCAGAAGGATGTCAGGACCGCTCCGACCTCAAATCGGGGATATTCAACATGTTAGATTTTTTGGCCCAATATCACAGTGTGTGTGGTGTTCACCCCGAGCTCGCAGCCTGTTGAATGAGACATGTAGCCAATCAGAAAGCGAGGTGACGTCAACAAAAACAGTCATGTCTCACCAGACAGTCTGCTGGATGTTAAAAGTCCTATGAAATTGTTTTTCCTCTGGTAAAAATAGTCCACAAACGATCCACATTGTTTCTTTCTTGTTGCAAATGTTTATTTACTCTGAACTCACGTCTCTCTGGAGGTCACGTGAGATATATTCCTCGGACATCTGAATTCTCGCGAGATTTCAGGAAGTCTCGCGTGATTTAATATCTGACAGTTCATGAAGGAAATATCTGTTGGTGTGTTGTCTCTTGCCATGTGGCTGTACACCACACACTGTAGGACCAAACCTGGTAAATACGTGATTTTTTTGCCCTCATGTGTGGGCTCCATCAGTCTTTGAAAATCGGCCGACTGTTTTAAAATCTTGTAGTGTGACTCAGCCTTTAGTTGGTCTTGACTAAAACACTGCCACTGACCATATTTTTTATTAACTGCATCTGTAATATTTGAGAAGACACCAAGTAGAAGAATTTTAAAGCTCCAACATATACATATTAACCACCTTGTTATTTATGTTACCAGTTTGCCTGGTTTCTACAATGTTCATACGCAGGTGAGAGTCTGTGTGCAGGTGCAGACATTTTCCCTTTAAACCTGAGTTATAAATGAGGCCACTGAACATCTCATACTGCAGCAACATATGCAGCGCTCTCCTCATGCTGTTTGGTTGTGATTAGGGAGCATATGTAATATAATTAAACAGCACAGGCACAAAAGTGGAAGTGGAGAAAAACACTACCTGCAGCTGTGACAGCTCCAGTCTCTGCTCCAAGGCTTCCATGCCATTTTTTCCCTGCTGCGATGCCAGGAATTTGAAAAATCGCTGCCATTTCACAAGGACCTCTGAGAACCGAAGCTAAAAAAATGGGGAAAAATAGGATCTCGGCTTCACCCACTCCTGCTGCTATACTTTGAGCTAGATTGTCACACTGAGCTTTTAATCACCATTTAGAACCTACCAGAAATTGAGGTCGTCCTAGTGCAGACACTTTGATGGCAGAAAAACCATCTATTGAACTCCCACCTGCGAATGGGACATTATATGATCATGATGTACAGTGATTAGCAGAATAATAACGTAGTAAGTAAACATCTAAACTATTAGCATATAATGAAAAGAAAAAACCTTTATCACCATATGATCAAACACAGACATGACTTCAATAAAAAAAAACACAAATACAATGTCAAGATGTGTTACTGACTTCAGGTTCAGTTTACTGACCGGATGCTTTGATGCATTTTATAAATGTTTCCATATGCTGGTCACATTTGGCCTCATCAGCGTGGAGATACGTGCAGTCTTTGTTCAGCTCCCCCTGACTGTCACCGAACTGTTTGTGTGCTTCAATATTTTTCCGTTTGTAGTGCTCGCCTGGGGAGGAAAACAAATTTGCATGGCTATTTCTTCTAATTGCGTCATGAGCTGTGTACACAAATGAGAACAAAACAAGACAGCTTACCTATGCTTTCTTTCCCTGCAGCAGATGAGCAAGAGCTAAAATAGGAGGAGTATGAGGGGATACAGTTAATTTGCTCAGTACTGGGGCAACACTAAGAAAGCAGGTTGCATCAAAATTGAGTAATTAGCATTTCTTGCATGCACTTTCAGTCCTCGTGGCAGCGACAGGCCACAGACTGATTGTGTTTCGATCCTAAATACTGTATGCTGAACTGCCTCTCTGTCTGCCGCTGACCCTCCAGAGAGACTTGAAGCATCACTCCACACTTGACCTGTTCCCCCCCTCATCATTAGCAACCAGGGAGTTCATGTAAACAAAAAGCTGACTAAACAGTAAGCAGCCAAAATGCAGTAGAAGTGATGAAAAATATCTGCTTCTCAGCCCCGCTGGTTTTTGACAAACACTTTAGCAAAAATTGGAGGTGACATGCATGGTGAGATTTAAAACAGATTTCATCAAGTTTCTTACTCAGTACTTTACTGTTTTAGTAAAAATATGTTTTTAATTATTAATAATTAGTTCTATTATTTCCTAATTATTGTATTTGTATGATATGTTTATGCCTAAATAACTAATAAACAGATAAAACACTTGAAAATCCAGCAATCCACATAAATACTAGGGGTGCAACAATACATGTATCAGTATCGAACCATTCAATACACACTATGTATCAAACAATAGAGATTTTTTAAATTTATTGTATCAGCTTGTCGTCTGAAAATGCTCTGTGTTAAAGGATCAGTGGATCTGTGTTTGACTACTCCACCTAGGCTGCATTGTGGAGCACAGATCCACTGAGAAACTTGCCGTTTCAGCAACATTTCATTTAAAAACTGTACTTTTTTTAATGAGAGTTGGAAGGAGAGATCATATTTCTCCAGTTTTAGCTTCTCTCCACTGGCTCCCTGTCATATTCAGAATAGAATTTAAAATATTACTCCTAACATTTATTGTCCGATGCCTTGACTTTTCAGAATTATGTTTTGTATAGTGGTATTAATTTATATTTTCAGATCTTCCAAGGTGCCAATTATGGAACTCTCTGTG
>NW_013952479.1:511542-524116 GCF_001266775.1 Austrofundulus limnaeus
TTCTGAGTGTTTTATGTGCTGCAGAACAGGAACCTGCTGTAAAACAGCAATTATGCTGAGTCAGGCTTGATTTTTAGTAATCYTTTCCTGTTGAATCAATAAATCAAATCAAATCAAATCAACATACAAAGCTCTTAACATCCAAGCTCCATCATATATTAAACATCTTATTGTTCCATACTTTCCTAATAGAGCACTTCGCTCTCAGACTGCAGGTTCACTTGTGGTTCCTCGAGTTTCTAAAAGTAGAATGGCAGGCAGAGCTTTCAGTTATCAAGCTCCTCTCTTGTGGAATCAACTTAGACTTAGGTTTCCTGAATTATTCTTCATTTCTGCTTCTATAGACTTGGACTGCTGGAGCACAAACTGAGCACATTTTTTCACTCTGCTGTTGTTTTTAGTCTCTGTTCTCTACATGTTTATTGTTATTATTTCTATCGTGTTTTTTCTTTTTCTTCCAGAAGAAGGCGCACCTGGACCAGTCCCGGACCAGTTCTTCTGTGTTTGTGTGTCTCTTTCCTGTCCTCCAACCAGCCGGTCGAGGCAGATGGTCTCCTGTCCTGAGCCTGGTTCTGCTGGAGGTTTCTTCCTGATTAGCAGGGAGTTTCTCCTCTCCACCGTTTGCTCAGGATGGGAGACTGTGATGAAGTGATTCAACACAATCTGCTGGTTTCTTCTTTAGAATGTTCTTTTTATGTACAGTGCCCTGAGACAACGTATGTTGTGACTTGGTGCTATATAAATAAACTTGAACTTGAACTTTTGAGGTTAATCAAATGTTCAGAATTATTTTTAATAAATTACAAGTTAAAATAGGCATGGGCATTTCTCTATTTAGTATCGAAAAAATATCGAACCATGAGACTAAAGTGTCGAACCGAATCGCGAATTTTCTGTATTCTAAATCAAAATTAGGAATTGTTTAAATTATCTTCAAAGCCAGTGCATTTCAAATTGTTACACTTATCCCATTCTCAACATCTATCCAGGTTTGTGTATCTTTCTTTTGCAGAAAGGAAATGGAGAGTTGTTGAAACCCACTGCCTTAGACATAATCGGTTTAATGCAGATTGTCCTCTAGATCTTGTTTGGCGTACCCAAGCAAGCATTTAAAAGCAGAAGTTTTAGCTCAATATCTATAAAACTGACTGAGTTAAAGCCATTATTTGTGTTTATTAGGGTGACTCAGAACAGCAGTCTTATAATAGTGAGGGTGCAGGTTCGAGCCCAGGTTGTGTCAAGAAGTGCATAAAAACATTACATAAAACAACACATCTTTATACTGTAGTTACAGTATCTGTCAATCAGCTAAAAGCCTTTTTATTTACCACAGCTGACCATTTAAAAACTGAAAGTGTTGTACGAGATACAAAATGTCAGATATTTGGTGCAGTAATACATGCTAAAGATATTCTACAAGTTGATTTTTATTTTACTTCTAAGAAATTCTCCTTAAATTGTCTTCCTTTTATTTACCGACTCGACTGTGAAGGAACTTACATGGGCGATGAAGTCTATATTTTCTTTTGGACGGTGAGTTCTTCTAATTAGTCTAAATGTGTGAACGCCCAGATCTGTATGTGAAGTAACATTACTGCTGCCACTGCTCTCCACAGAGACTGGTTGCATAAGGCTTGAGCAGTTGTCCAAGTTTACGTCAGTGAAAAGACCACATGCCTTGTGCTGCCTATGTGACTGGACGCTGAATGGAAAAAAAATCCCTCCAGCCAGCCAATCACAACAGAGAAGCCAGAAATGTGCCAACACATAACATCCATCTTCATTTTATTTCCATTTGATACAGATCATTTATCGTACATCTGATAAAGAGTGATAAAACATACACCTAAACACAAACATTAGAGTTTTGTATATTTACATTGTGTTGGGATGCAGCATATTTCCTACCTTTTCTCCTCCGACTTTGTTTCTTTTTGACTGATGTCTTCTTCAACGCTGTAGTCCAGGACAGATCCGACACCAAAGGCCTGATTCTTCTGGATCAGAGGCTTGATGGCCACGTGGTCCTCTCCAGCAACAAACTGGCCATAAAAGGTCACCTTCATGAGCTGATCAAAAAGTTCCTGTCCCAGGATCTTTTTACCTAAATCCATTATCTAAGGTGACAGAGAGAGGTCATTACAACCAGTTTAGGAGTTTGATGTGCCACTAACCAACCTCCCCTATTGATGTGACCCATCACATCGAAACAAGGATTAAGTCTAAAAGTTGTATATGGAGAAATAGGCAGAGTGTTTTGATTAAAATACTTGCAAAAAATGACATTTTGTGAAAATACAACAAATAAACGTGTTATCAATGTACCATTTCAATGAGATTTTTTGAGCATTAGCAACCAAAAACCCGATTTTGAGGAAAAACGCCTTCAGATTTTGAGATTTTCACTGTAAAGCTTTTGTTTCTTTCCAGCTAGGAAATCTYAATATTCAAATACTATTTGAGGTTTCTATTTTAAAATGACATAAAAAAAATCCCCATTAAAATTACATAAAATTATGATTTAGACCAAATATTTATGTATTATTGTAACCAACAAGACAAATTAAATAATATTGCTAATGATATCCGGATGATCTAAGTATCAAAATGTAGTTTTTAAAGCCAAGAATCAGAAAATGATTCGGTCATTTTGACCAAATTTGACTTAATCCTCATTTCGATGTGATGGGTCATATATTACTGTTACATTTTTAAGGCTAAGTGCCTTTTGTTTTTAAAGAAAATACCCTTAAAACAAACCATTTCCCCAAAGTTAGTTTGCATATAAATTACCACAATTCAGCGAGCCATTTAAGTGTCACTAGTAGTTGGGAATTTCAGATTTCTGCTTAGTTAATGCCTAATATTTTGTCCTGTAACCTGTTTTTTCCTAGCCACAGTCCAACTTTCTAACTGCATTCTTAAAAAGTACACACTGTAAAAAATGTCTACCTAAACAAGTTTTAAAATCTTATATCCAGCCAAAGTCTTTTTTTGATCTTGTTATAAGACTGATTTACTAAACAAGAACTGATTGTGTAAGAATAATAATCTTGTTTTCATAATGTGTAAGATTATTTGTCTTAACTTGAAAATTTGACTCAAATTAAGTCAAAATTTTCTGCCAACGGAGTAAGAAAATTTTACTTGGTAAGAATCTTGAAGTAAGAAAAATTGAGTCAAATCAAGTATTTCAAGAATCTTACCAAGTAAATATTTCATACTCCACTGGCAGAAAATTTTGACTTAATGAGTCAAATTTTCAGACTAACAAGGCAAATAATCTTACACATTCTGAAAACAAGATTATTATTCTTACACAATCAGTTCTTGTTTAGTAGGGGTGTAAGAAAATATCGATACACTGAAATATCGTGATATTTCATTTCCCGATACTGTATCGATATTCTAAAGCCCTGTATCGATTTTTAATTAAGGTTTAAAATGTCAACCTTCTTGCCAACCATTCATTTTTATGTTGTAGTTCAGCTTCTGACCACTAGTTGGCAGCAGTGAGCCAGCCATTTGGCTCCTCTACCTCTTGAGCGCCAGAGAGTAATGGTGCGTTCACACCAAACGCGATTTCAGCGTCAGGAGCAGCAGGTTTACATGCAAAGTCTATGGTGGAGGCGCTTCAAGCAACGTCGGGAAGTTCTGCGGCGCCTCAAGCGCGATTAGAGCAGCGCGATTTGGACGATTTGGACGATCTGAGCGTCGAACGCTCAGATCGTCCAAATCGTCCAAATCGCTGAAGTTGGGAAATCTGAACTTTTGCAGCTCGACGCGCAGCGTCAACCAATCAGAGAGACTCCACTGTGTGACGTAGCGACATATTTCCCGACGGGACAGTTTACTGAATGAGGTCCACTAACCTGAAACAGACGGAGCTCCTGCTCTTTAGCTAAAATGAGTGCTGCAGTCGTGTCCTGATCCGCAGCAATGCGTGGCAGCGACTCATCAGACTGAAAAAATTAGTCCTGAAAGCAGCTGTGAGCCTCTTCTCTGAATTATCTGGTGAATTAATTATGAATTAATTATCTGATGAACGTGACACGTTCTGGCTGTCTGTAAATAAAGCAAAGCCACTTCCTCGTCCGACATTAAACGGAGCCCGACAGAGGAGGGAGGGGCGGGGCGGCTGTCGCCGTGCGGCGCTTCAACAACTGTCCTGCGTCTGACCTCAAAGTGCACAAGCTTCAAACTTCAGCGTTGGCTGCGATTTTGAAGCTGAAATCGCGTTCGGTGTGAACGCACCATGAGGGTAGCATTAACATTGTAGGAGACAATGTAAGTATTGTAAGTAAACATTAGCTTTTCCTCTTTTTTTTCAGTAAGAGGTTTTTATTTAATATAATTTTTGGACAAAAAAATCGCAATATATTGCCTTGCTTACAGTATTGCAATATATCAGGATATATCGTATCGTGACCCCTCTGTTATGATATGTATTGTATCGCCAAATTCTTGCCAATACACAGCCCTATTGTTTAGTAAATCAGTCTCAAAACAAGATCAAAAAGACTTTTTGACTGAATATAAGATTTTAAAACTTGGTTAGGTGGACAGTTTTTGCAGTGCAAGCAATGAGCTTACCATACAGGAAGTAGATTTTGACCACTATAGTTAGTCATAGCTAAAGTATTGTTTTAAACTTACATAAAAAATGATTTGTGACAAGTAGCGAACATAATGCAAACGAGAAAATACATTTTGCACAGGTGCCATTTCTTACTTGAAAACTTTGATTAAGGTTAACACAAATTGCATTGTTGACATGCGAAGAACTGATTGTAACCTGGGATGTGCTGGGTTAATCCTGGTGTTACAGGTTTATGGCTTCAAACTACAAACTGCAAACTGTTTTCCAAGTGGCTGAACTACAGAGTCAGACTCCTTCATTACCTCTGTATTGTTATCAACCAGGAAGTCATAGGAGCAAAGTTTGAAAACCACCAAACTTCTGAGCAGCTCTAATGAGTCTTTGCTTTTATAAGCCTCCTTGGTCCGGTCAAAGTTTACTGAGGTCTTATTAGCAGCGGAGGCAGACGTGATGCGGTCTTTGGCCGTTTTGCCGGACTTCCTGGGAGGCTGTGGCTGAGCTGAAGCACGCGGAGCGCCGCCGCGGCTTCCTTCACAGTCCGCCTGCCACTGCTCGGAGCCGGGGGTGACGGTGGACCCGAGTCTTCGGTTGAACACTAACCGCTTCAGGTGACCCTCGGCATCTGCCCGTGAGAGGGCTGAGACGGTTCTGACCCTAAACATCCGGCAGAGATAAGGTAATTGTCAAAGAAGGGGGGCAAAGTTAGAAAAACATCCTCTTAGCTAACGGCGCGCGACAGTAAACATAAACAGGAGGTGAAACAGTGAGGAATCGCCTGATTGGTGGAAAGCCTGTGACGTCACAGCCGCCCTCCCAAATTAATTTTAGCTCAGATGAAACTTTCATAACAGGACAAACTCAAGGGTATTAAACAGAAACTGTCTCTTTTTGGGAGTGAAAACTCTCAGAAAACAACTTTAACACATTATTATGAAAATGTTTGTTCCTCCTATGAAATTTTGCGAAACGCACTTTCTGGAAACTACTAAACTTGGTAAAACTTATTTTTCAAGAATCTAAATTCCCTAGAAAAAAAAAACAATAACAACAATAATATTATTAATAATAATTCAAAACAGACACCCCACCACCAAAGTAAAACATACGTTTTTTTCTTTTGTTTTATTTGAAGTAGTTTTACTTAAAGATATACAAAATGAACTAAACTAAAAAATATATATATAAATAAAATCATCAAGACTGTCTTGTTTGTGAAGTTTGGCAGGATGAAAGGAAGGCCTAACAGCAGACATGTCACATGATCAACACGTGATTAGTCCAATTAGTTTAAATAAACAAACACAAGTATGCATCAGTCAGTGGACATTTTTAGCATATCAAAATATGTTTAACTTGCTGCAGAATCTAACATCAGAAAAAGAAAAGCACAAAAATTAGCTTTAAAGAACTGGTATAAACTGGTATAATTGTCCAGTTTTGTATTAGCATGGCAGCAAAATATATTTTACCTTTTTACAAATAACATATCTGCTATATCTACCTGCCCTGGTAAAAAAAATATTTTAATATGATTCCATTGTATAACTTTGCTTTAACCAAAGTGTAACTGAATGTGTTTTCCTGCTCTGGATAGTGAGGCTGGTTTTCTAAAGCAGGCTGGGTGGGTTTAGGTGCAGACCTGCAGCATCACTACAGGCCTGGGAACAGATGGGGGAGCTATTGTCTCACAACACAATGGGAAACACTGACTTCTCAAACATACACAAACTTTCTTAGATAACTTTTCTTTCAGATGAATTGCTGTTTTATAAAACCAATTTGTTATTTGTATAAATGTATATTATTTGTTTCCAGTGTTTTATGATTGTTTGCTTGACTATAGTAGTGAATATTCACTGCATGAAAATCAGTGCATAAAAGTTATTTTCTCTTGATCAATTATGAATAAAAAAAAGAAAGAAAAAAACTCAAGTTTGCAGTTATGGTTTGCAGTTATCTGCCATTAAAACAGTCCGTGTTGCGTCCATGTTACGCACAAACCCATGTATGTAAATTTGGTGGTGGAGGCATGGCGCACACAGCCAAAGATAGAGTAACAAATCAGGAATTTCCCTTCAGCCGCTCCTGAGAGCGCACAGAGAGGACCCTACTGAGCGCGTCTCCACACAAACAAAAGATAAACTGGCATCATTTTTATGACTTTCTGATAAAGTTTTGCAACAACTTCCGCATCGAGCAGAAGGGGCATGTTTGGACGACTTGTTGGATGCGTTTCTTCATGGAATAATTGCGCAGCGCAGAAGCAGAAAGAAAACTGCCTGATGTGGAGGTTTGGACCTCGGGAGCTGTTTTTAAACTGCTGCTGGTTCGGCTTTAACCACTGAGCTTTTCATGTGGCAAAATTCAGTAAGAAAAAAAAATAGAGATTAACAGGAATTTTTCGTGAAGTTGCTATTCTGCATCTGGATCCTGCGCATGGAAGAAGGAGTGTGTAAAAAAGCAGTGGGACTTCCTCAGTAGTTTGGAGAAGTAAAATGCGGAATAAAAGCTGCGTCTAGAAGGATGCTGCTGCTTTTACAATGGAAGTGAAGAACTGTTTCGCGGTTCCTGCGGTGGTTTGTCTCTTCTTTTTCTGCGTTTTCAGCCAACAACTCAACCCGAAAGGCAGGAATGTGTGCAGGGCACCGGGGTAAGAATCAAAACAGCCGAAAATCTGACTTCTGGTTTCCAGTCCGGGAGTTTCCAGTTTGTTGTGCTTTATATTGTCTGACTTTTTATTCAGAAAGTTTGGTTATTTAATAGAAAATTGATCCCATTTCATAATAAATGTAGATTTTTCTCTTGATGAAAATACAGGTTCTAAAACTTAACATTTTTTATTTGTTTTCATTGTTCGCTGGTTTTTAAAATAAAAGAAAAGGCTTTTTATCCAAGTCATTCAACTTGATTGTCCTTATAAACGCGGTTTTCATTAAATTCACGTTGACCTAATTTTGTTAGGAATTAGCCTACGCAGACCCAGACCACAGCAGGAGGAGGGGCCCATTGAAGAAAGCAGTTATACAGATGTTCAGCCTGCATCTGGACCGGTGTTTTCACCTCTAGGGGGCGCCCTTTTCACCTTAACTTTTTCTAAAAGCCTTCGTGGCATCGTTTTTCATATAAGTAATGTTGATTATACGATTTGAAAGTTGTGTTTTTAACTTTAGAGGGCTAAAAAGAATCAAAGATGAGCAAGTCTTGGGAAGTTTTAGATTATTCTGGTAAAGTCATGTGAAAACAAAGTCAACATCATGTCCTGATGCATCTCAGTAATCCAGGTAAAAAATCAAAAAGAAAAAAATTGTATAGGTCTTCTGGACGGGTTCTTCTCTAATGAAACATTTCGTCTCTCCTCCAAGAGACTTCTTCAGTCTGAGAGTTTCAGGCAAAATTCAGGCTTTTAAGCCCTGCCTCCATGTGACTGATACTCACATCACATGGCTATCGTTGACACCTAATTAACACCTATTGTTAACAGGAGGTGGAGTGATACTGGCAATAGCCGCGCTGTAGGAGGGGGACAACTGAAAACGGAGGCCTCCACCTCTGTTTAATGATGGACGGTCTTTCTTCACAAAAATGGCTTCTTTTACTCCTCTCTCAAACCAACGTTCCTCTCTATCAACAATGAGAACATCCTCATCTCTGAAAGAGTGACCGCTGGCCTGTAAATGAGTGAAAACTGCAGAGTTCTGGCCATTAGATGTAGCTCGTCTGTGTTGGGACATTCTTTTGAACAGTGGCTGCTTTGTTTCCCCGATGTATAACTGGTCGCAGTCCTCCTGGCACTTAACAGCATATACAACATTGCTCTGTTTGTGCCGGGGCACCGGATCTTTGGGGTGGACCAGCCTTTGCCGTAATGTGTTTTGGGGTTTGAAAGCCACTGGGACATCATATTTAGAAAATAAACGTCTCAGTTTCTCCGAAACACCCGCAACATACGGAATAACCACTGGTTTGGGTCTGGGTTTGGGGTCTTCATTTTCACCTGAAGGTTGCATGGAATCCTGTCAACAGCAGAAACTTTCAAATATGTTTTAGAGAAATGATTATCAATTTTTCCATGCATTTTAAGAAGTTGTGGTTTTTTTCAAAGCTAAACTTGTTAATGAAATAAGAATTACAGAAAGCGGCAATTGTCTGATCTTTAAACTTGCCTAAAAGTTTGACACTTTCCCCTCTTGTTGGTTCAACATGCAGTTGCAGTGACCTCTCCTCACCATTCACTTCTTTTTCTGTAACAGTTCTGTTTCTCCTTTGTTGATTCATATGAATTGAAGGAAGTAGTTCAGAGTTTATCATAATTTGTCAGCATTTCCATCGTGCTACATTACACAATCAGCTGCTGGATTTGGTTAGAATGACAGTGTAGCCTTGGCCGTGGTGTTGCTTTCCAACATTCATTGATTTTTTTAATATGTTATGTGATGGTTTCATAAAAGACAAAAGAAAAAAACAAAAATTTAAACCAGGGAAGTTGTGATAGTTCTGAAAATAACTTTGCAGTTATAAACAAATTGCAAAAGTCACTTTGAAAAAAAAAGCGCAATTACCATTCCTGATTCTGACATTTGTACAATATCACCAAATGTCAGAGAAGAACAGCTAAAACAGTATAATAATCCTTGCCAATATAAAACTAGTATCACTTATGATAATGAAAATGAACCTATTTTTATGACAAGTCAAAACACAGACATTAGATCCATGATCGTACACATGTGGCTGTTTCAGCAGGATAAAACCCAGTCCTGCTCCTTTT
Organism: Austrofundulus limnaeus; assembly: GCF_001266775.1. Lineage (NCBI taxonomy): Eukaryota > Metazoa > Chordata > Actinopteri > Cyprinodontiformes > Rivulidae > Austrofundulus > Austrofundulus limnaeus. The sequence continues at coordinate 520,911 of NW_013952479.1, forward strand.
GAAAAGAGCCACTATCTTCAAAGAATTCAGAGGAAGCTGACGTGTTGCGGGGGCCTAAAGAGGTCGCAGGCATGAGAGGAAGAGGAGACACAAGCATCCTTTCCTGTCAGGCCTCTAACCGTCTGCAAACTATTGCCATTAAGCGTTCACGCTCCTTCCCCAAAGGCTGGGAAGAGCCAGAACATGATAAACTGTTCAGATTCAGAGGTTAAGCCCTTTAGAGACCATTTATCTTACACTGACATGAAATTACCCATGATGAGGTCATTGCGTGACAATGTCCCAAACATTTGCATCAGTGCTTTGTGGCTTAGTATTAACCGCATGAGCCAGGAGGGGATGTCGCCTCTTTAATGTGTTATTTTTCTTTTTTATTGCGATCTTTGTCTTCTTATTTTGTGTCACATATTTGATCCCAGGTCATCAGGACTGGTCTGCTGCAGCGGATGGAGGCAGCTAAGGGATGAATGTCCAACAGGTACTGTAATGCTAGCATTTATCTCATCATGACCAATGTCTCATTGTGTGCTAATTTCACATGTGTTTTTTGCCTCAGCTCTGTGTGAAGGCAACTTCACCTGTAAGGAAAACGAGGTGTGTGTCAGGCCGAATGAATGTCGCTGCCGCCATGGATACTTCGGAGCCAGCTGTGACACAAGTAAGGTTTGATTTGTTTTACAGCCGTGCCGTTTTATGTGTTTGGAGGTTGATGTTTTAAAGGGGCACTATTATGTGTTTCTCAGGCACATATTTAAATACTATACCATAATAAAGTATCTATGTCACCTAGCTGTTATTAAAATGCTGTTTTTATGTTTAAATAGAAAATAAACTTATCTTCTCGTCACTTCCTCTTCTAAATGCCTTGAAATTGGCCTCTGTCTCTTTAAGAACCATCTTCCGCTTCCGTTTTGCCCATTTCGGAGGGGGGGGGGGGGGCTGCCATGATGCAGTTTACTTGGCATCTGAAAATACATTTCCTCAAAGGTATTTTTAATCGGAAAAGAGCTTCACTGAGTGAGAACTGATGTTGAGAGCTCAGCAGACAGTTAGGTTTCACTTTCACCCGAGAGCCTGCAGGAGTTATGGGCGGGGTGTGTGGGGAGGGGGGAGGGGAGGCACTCTGCCATGAGGAAGTTCAGCTTAAAGACACGTCCCAGGGGCGTTTCTGGTCNGGGGAGGGGAGGCACTCTGCCATGAGGAAGTTCAGCTTAAAGACACGTCCCAGGGGCGTTTCTGGTCCCAAAAGGCGTTTCTGGTCCCCACCTGTCGTTTTKCTCCTCAGCATGGCTTCCTAAAAACGCTGCAGGATTTCTCAAACATGCATGAATGAGTCAGAGCAAGGCTTTGGGCTTGTTTTTTTATGAGAGTATAATATTATAAAGTGATGTAAAACTCAAAAAGTTGATTTTACATAATATTGCCCCTTTAAGACCAATGAAGTTGAGCTATACTTTGTATGAATGTTTTTTTACAAATGTGGCACCATTTAAAAGTGAAATTACCAGGCTTTCCAGTGGTATAGGAAGCATTGTTACAACAAACAAAAAAACCTACCAAACACAAATTTCCTTTATTTTTGTGCCATGTTTAGTTCCAAAAACCAATGCTTGCTGTTTTAGTTGATACTTTGTGATGTCATGTTATCAGTGGTGGGTGGCACTAATCTAAAAATTAGTTCCACTAACCCTTAAACACTAACTCAAATATTTAGGTCCCCTAATTCTAAAGCACTAAAATAACCCAATCAACCCATGAACATTCTTCGACAGACAACATGAGTCACATATTGCCATGTTGCTCTCTCTTAAGACTTATCATTGACATTCCACAGCTGTATTTGGGTTCATATTGTGAGATTCAGGCAGGGGAAAAAACCTCAGGGCGCAGACAAAATCCAAAAGGCAAAAAAAGGTTTTAATAATGAACTCAAAATGGCTGGCAAAACAGCTCCGAAGCTTACCAAAATCTCAAGCAACACAGAGCCCTCATACAGGCTGTGGGAAGCAGCACAATGAGCGGACAAACACTGAAGTCAGGACACAGAATATAAAAGCAAACTAATTATGGACGACAAGAATCACCTGGAGGAGACACAAGAGGAAACAGGTGAGCATGGGCGGGGCTGGAAGAATGACAGCACGGGAGACAGGGGAACACAGAAACACTAGAAAACCAAGGAAAATAACACAGATCATGACACATAAATTGTCACCTGGTGGATAAGTGACACATATAAGAACAAAATGTGAGACAGTTTTCACCGTCAGCTGTTAACAATAATGTTCAACATTTATAGACCTCAGTTACTGCTTCTAAATTTAGCAAGTGCTAATCCACTAATAAATTTTAAAATGAGTAAAAGCCCTAAAGCACAAATCAGGAAATTAGTTCCTCTATTGGTGCTTTAGTGCTTTATGGGAACTGTGCCCACCACTGTATGTTATTATGACTCAATGCACTTTGATTTCTTTGGTATAAGTGTATCTTTATAATTATTTTAAAATAGTTTTTGCTACTTTAGAGTATTATCACTTAGTTCAAATCTCCATGCATTGCTTGACAGAGTCCTGATTACTTTGTGTTTTGACAGAGTGCCCTGCCCAGTTCTGGGGGCCCGACTGCAAGGGGAAATGTAACTGTTATCCTAATGGCCAGTGTGACGACTTGACTGGGAAGTGTACCTGTAACCACAATCGCTGGGGGTCTCAGTGCGAGAAGGCTTGTCAGTGCCAAAAGGGCAAGTGTGACCAAGAAACAGGGAAATGCACATGTCACCCTGGGGCCTGGGGCGCGCAGTGCAACAACAACTGCTACTGCAGCGTCAACTCCGTGTGCGATGTGAACACGGGTCGATGCCTGTGCCACCCCGGCTGGATGGGCAGGAACTGCGCGGCCCAGTGCAACTGCAACAACTCGCCGTGCGAGCAGTACACGGGGCGCTGCCAGTGTCCGGAGAAGCTGTGGGGTCTACGGTGCGAAAGATACTGCCAGTGCGTCCATGGCAAGTGCAACCAGGCTGATGGATCGTGTACTTGCACGCCTGGTTATCGTGGGAAATTCTGCAGGGAGCCGTGTCCCGCTGGATTTTATGGTCAAAACTGCAGGAACAGGTGAGGAGAAAAAAAAAAAACCTAGCATTTAATTTCATTTCATTTATTCATTTCATTTCATTAAAAGATAAAATAAAATAATAATAAAATAAA
>NW_013952479.1:525237-545203 GCF_001266775.1 Austrofundulus limnaeus
TTGTGATTATTTGACAGGAGTTTTACTTTTAAACTGTAAGTGTATTTAATTTAGTTATGTTAGTTATGATAGTTTAGTTAAGATATAAATACAACAAAAATTAAACCAAGATTTAGAATAATTATCATTTTGATCCATACATTGGTAATGTGTGACTGGGCCTCGTGCCACTTTATGTTCAACAAATTGGGGCCCGAGGTCAAAAAGGTTAAGAACCCCTGCTTTAAATGATCACCAGGTTGACATATGTTTTGGTCCCTAAAACGGGAGATGAGAGGAAGGTCATTTTGTGGACAATATGTATTAATTTTCCCTCCATGTGGCTTTTAAGGTGTGGGCACTGCAAAGGCCAGCAGCCCTGTAAGGTGACAGAGGGACGCTGTATCACCTGCGACAGAGGCTGGAACGGGACACGGTGCGACCAGCTTTGTTCCAAGGGCTTCTTTGGTGAAAACTGCCAGGAAGTTTGTCCCGCCTGCAAAGATGGTCACCACTGTGACCCCATTCATGGCAAATGTTCTCACTGTAACCCTGGCTGGATTGGGGACAGGTAAAACACTTTGGTTTGATCGGTGCTTTTTAAAAGCTTTATGGAACATTTGAAATGTTGTGGCAGAGTTGCAATAGTAGAGCCCCTAATAACTTGTGAACACTCACGTTTTCTTTCCATCTTGAAAATAACTTGAGTTTTGGCCTTAACTGCAGCCTTCTCTCTATATTTGGTAGGTGTGAGGTACGTTGTCCCAATGGCACGTATGGCGAGAACTGCGAGAACAACTGCAGCCACTGTTTTAACGGCATCTGTCATGTTGTCACCGGAGAGTGCCTTTGTGACCCAGGCTTTTATGGCCCCTAGTAAGTCATAAGACTTTTCATTCCAAAAAAGCATGTTTATGCCTTTGGCTGATTAACAGTATGTAATAAAAAAAAGTCTTGATAGCTCTCATATTACATTTGCCACACACCAATAAATCTTGGAAACCAAAGGATTTTGCTCACATTTTATGAAATTCAGTGCAGCCTGAGAACTCAACTCTTTTTTTTAAACAAACTCATCACAGACCACAAGGATGAAGACTTTTTAGACACATTTGTTTCCTTTCTTTGTTCCATTTCACACATGTGCCATGGTGCCACCTGCAAAACATTAAACACGTGTTGCCTTTGTCTCCCTTTCCTACTCAAGCTGCAACATGACCTGCCAGCCTGGCCAGTATGGAGTCAACTGCAACCAAACCTGCCCCTGCCATGACAAGAACTGTGATCCTGTGTCTGGTGCCTGCCATCTTCGTAAGAACCCCTTTGAAAAAAGAAATGTCGAACAAAAGCTTGTCCAAACAGCTGAAGGCCGGTGTTAATACGCTCTCAGGACTGCCGAGGAAATTATAGCTCTATATGTTGCAAAAACCAAAATAGATAATGTGTTTGTCAAGCATGACAGCAGTTGTCATTGTGTATTAATTGAATAACAGCTGGCTGTACAAATTAAGTAGCAACAAATACAACTATTCAGGTCAATGTGTCTTGGGAGACTTAGGGGCCCCCGATTTCCAGACCAAAACTGGTGTCCTTTTTATGGCTGTGTTTGTTGGCTCTATTCCTGTCCAGGCAGAGCAGAGGGAAATGAAGGAAGGAAGGAAGAAGAAATGAAAAGGGGGGCATAGAGAAATGGAAAGAAAAAGAAAAACTGAAATGTAGACAGAGACTAGAGGGAAGGAGGGGGTGACTCAGTGGTTTAACAGGAGGCTGTTGGAGACAGGAAGGAGCATATCAGCTAAGAGCACACGATGACAGCTGGGATGTTGGCCAGTAGACATAATAAATGGTAGCAGGTTGGTCAGTGATATCACAGGACCTTGTCACTCTTTCACCCCCCCACCCCAACTTTTTTTCCCAAAATGCCACACCCAGACCACTCAGCAATATTTATGACAGTTACCCCTAACCAAAACAAATTCTCCATGTTTTTAATTCTCATCCATCCTGGCAAGAACTACGTACTGTCCATGGTTATGCAACACAGTATTTTATTACATTTGGGGTGTATCCCACTTGGAAATGGGAGGAGTGTTAATAAATCAAGGACTTGTGATGGGCATTTGGTAAAAAGGGGCTGAGAGGAGGAAGCTTATTACAGGAAATCTGCAATAATAGAAAAAGTGGTTTTATGTCTTTTTGGAAAATTGATGTAACAAATCTGTCTATTTTTTATGAAAGGCATCGACATGAAACGGCTCGTTTTGACTTGATTCCCCACATTCTGTTCATCTGAATGCAGTTTTATTTGCAAGTCATAAAAATGTACTAATTGCTAGTTTTTAGAGTAAAGGCCAAAAGGAGAACTTTAAAAAAAAACTGGCATTCTCTGTGCGCATGTGGCACACCCAGTATTCGCTGCATTTTATCTTTCAGAGCCCAACCAGCGGATGGGTGTGATCGCAGCTGGTTCTTTGGTCTCCTTTTTACTGATTGTCCTTCTTACACTGCTGTGCTGCTGCTGCCTCTGTCAACTAAAAGACGGCCACAAGTGAGTGAAAATACACATTTATAGTTGTAACATTAGACTTTATTTGATAAAAATTTATTTAAACTGTAAAATAAAGACTGTAAAAATACTGTAGGCTGTTTAGTTTTGTAAATTTTTAAAAAGAGATTTTACCACGGACGGAGCCTTTTTATTTACACACAAAGCATTCTGGGTGAATGATGACGTGAATAGGTCCTCGGTGGGAGCGAGCTATATCCACCCTGAAGGTTAATCTTGGACAATATCTGACGATCGACTCTTTTAAATGAAACCAGAGAGCGTTGACAGAGAGGCGAAGGTAGAAATGACTCAGACTGTAACTGAAAATATGGATGGAGGACAACAGAGCTGCTTCATGGAAGAAGAACCTCAGCTTAGCCTGTTAGCCTTTGTGCTAGCACCAACTCTGTATTGCCTTATATGTATTAGCTCGACACTAGCCCGACAAACAAGCTAAACTGAGGTCCTCCATCCATATTTTCAGTTGAAGCTGAGTCATTTTTGCGTTCCCCTCTCTGTCATGTGGATGGAGGACCTCAGTGATGACAGGAGAATGTGTAGCGCTGAGCTAATACATATATATGGTGATAGCGTCGGGGCTAATGCTAAAGCTAACAGGCTAGGCTGAGGTTCTTCTTCCATGAAGCAGCTCTGTTGTCCTCCATCCATATTTTCAGTTCCAGGCTGAGTCATTTCTACCTTCTCCTCTCTGTCAACGCTCTCTGGTTTCATTTAAAAGAGTCGATCATCAGATATTGTCCATGATTAACCTTCAGGGTGGATATAGCTCGCTAGCAGCCTCGCACCAATGACCTATCCACATCATCATTGACCCAGAATGCTTTGCGTGTAAATAAAATGGCCCTGTCCGTGTAATGTATTTTTAAACTTTTAATTTAAAAATTATAAAGACTAAACAACCTACAATATTTTTACAGTCTTTATTTTAAAGTTAAAATAAATGTTTATCAAATAAAGTCAAATGTTACAACTAATCGTGGATCCCTTTAAAAAAAAAACATTGAATGAATAAATGGTTATAGTCTTAGCATTTGTTTTGCAAACTGTGTGGTTAGGATTCGAACAGAACGCGAGCCCACTTTTGTGGGCTCAGAAAGGAGGCAGACAGCCAGGTTTCAAATGATTCATTTTGGATTTCCATGCCATCATCCCCTTTTCAGCGCAAACCAAGACAACTCGACCAACAACAAAAAAGCCAAGCGGATTTTGTGCGGACGATTCAGCAGAATCAGCACCAAACTTCCCCGTATTCCACTGAGGCGACAGAAACTGCCCAAAGTAGTAGGTAAGCCCCGAAACGTCTCTCACGTCTCACCACATCACTGCCAGAAGCTGTATTTTACATTTTATGTGATATTGCAACGTCGAAGTTGAGTCATTTGTAGCTTTAGAAACATTGGAATGTTTCCAGCGTCGCACAAAGACAATGGAAGCAGTAAATGACAATGTGAACATTTTCCTTTGGTGCTGCAGTCGTCTGCTGTGTAGATGATGAATAGGGTTGAAAAGGGTATGGTGGCTGCCGGGCGAGGACAGGGTTTCATTTGAAAGGAATGCGCTGGTTTTAGACCCCCTTATTATTCTTGGCACTATCGAATGCCATGTGTTCATATTATTACAACCCTAAACGTTTCTTCTCGTTTTCTTTCCCTTTTTCCATCATTCTACTCCCGTCATTTTTTTTTTCTGCTCAGAAGGAGGTTGTGTTATTAAATGATGGCAAGTGGTTGTTGGGGGGCCCCATCTGGTGAGTGACGCTCTATCAAAGGCTGCACTGTTTGGGGAAACGCTGCCGCTCCATGCGGAGGTCTCGTGGCCCGTGTGACAGATCTGTCTGCAACCACAGTCTCTTTTTATTGGAGACAAAAAAATGATAGGCTGGTCTTTAAAACCCCCACTGCAACAGTTTGTTTATTTCATTTGCTCATAATTCAGTAATACGTTTAGAGACTTTCACAACTGAATGTTCTTTAAAAGATGGACTTTTACATTAGCAGATCTTCTTTAACCAAAATTATAACCGTAAACTGCTGATGAAATGCATATCAAAAAGAAGAATAGCCATTTATTTTCTTTTTTCTTACATTAAAGTATACTTATTGGAGGGAAGTTTTGATTTGCTAAATACAATACAGATTTGTCAAGAATTTTGTTGATTGTTCTGCTGACAAAAAAAGTTAAAAACTAAGCAACAAAACCATCAAACATTTATTTTAAATGCTTCTCAAAGACAAAGATTTATCAATTGCGTCACACAACCTCAAGCATCTTTACGCTAGAAAAATTTCAATCCTTTCTAACGTTTTAAAAGCCCAAAGATTTATTGACTATCCAGTGACATGGAGCCAACTAGCATTTTCTTTTTGCTTGAGCGCTGCAAAGAATAATGCGTGTGAACATTTACAAAAGAAGAACACTGCAATTTTTATTGTGGAAATGTTTTTGAGCTTTAGTACTTTGTTTCGTTTGATGACTCCAAGTGCTTTTGTCTGTTTTCAACCTGATTATTTGAGCTGGACTTTGCTGAAGTTACATGTGTTTGGACATTTCTTGGATATAGTTTTTAGTCTTGAAGAAAATACTAATGATTTGTTAGAGTGTTTACCAAAGACAAGGAAGGGAAATATGAGTTCAGTCTGCAAATAGAGCAAAATATGTATTTTCTTTGTTTTATGCAACCGGACTATTTGTCAAACCTAAATTTACCTCACTTCAAGTGGTCAGTCTGCTCCCGTCTTTCTCATTCAGAGTTTTGCACCTATGTTTTCTGCTGCTGCCCACAGAAGCGTGATCTGGCAGTAGCCAGAAACTAACTCTGTCAGGAGCTCGACAGTCCTGAACACATGCATTCCTGAGGGGCCCAATGGGGCTGGAAACAGGAAGTGGTCAAATTTACTTCAGCTCGTGTCAGAGCTGTGATTTATTCACACCAGGGTCAGTGTCAATAAATGTGGCAAAACAAAACTGAGGGATGAAAATGGGTCAGCAGGACGTAAAGCTTACTCCTGTTCATTCCAGAGACAAAACCGCCGTCATCTTTTCCCCACATGGCCGAACGAAGGCTGTTTGCTTGAAAGTTTACCATTCCGGTTTAAGTGTATTTACTCCACGCCCCACGTATTCATGGCTGTCCGGCATTCCTTGCATCCTCTGTGTCTAAATGCTTCCTTGTGAATCGGTGCTACGAGCAACACCATCTGTTTTTTCATCTTTATTTATCCAAGAAAAGCTGGCTCGAGTTTGCAAATGCTTTTTTTTCTCAGCAGCATTCAAAGCGAAGTTGTGCGCCATGTAATGAAGTGGAAGAAAACGTTCTCACGCTCTAAAGTCAAAACGTGACGGTATCCTTTTAGATCAGCACATTAAGTTTTAATAGTCTAATATTTTAATAGTGAGAACATAATAAGGATTTGTTCTTGATCTCCAGGCTGTGTTGGATGTCACTCAGTGTAATTAGTTATACACTCTGCATATAACATAGTTATTCCTGCACAACTGACGAATTTAACTAGTTTTTTAAGCTCGATCTGTTATCTGTAGGGGTTTTCCTGGTGCACTTTACCACTCAGGCTCTTGGCTCCTTCAGCCCCACAGAGCAACTGTGGTGTTGGCGCTTTGCAGCTGTGACCAGTCAATAATGCCCTGTTGTGTGCAGGCTTTCTCACAGGGAGGGATCACAGTGGCGTCGAGTCTGCAGCGCAATCTGCCCCGTTAAACCCACAGACTGGAGGAAGTAGCTCTCAAGGGCAGTTGTTCCTCCACACCGCATACATGTAATGTTTCAGAAAGACCCGTGTTTTGTTTTTTCTTTTACTTGCATGACTGATAATTTTGCGTAGGTTAGTTATTCCATAAAGTCTTTCTGCTTATCTGCTGCTGAGTGAAGCCCCCACACAGGCATAGAAACATAAACAGAGCACATGCTGTCATATTCATTAACGCAGGGGTGCCCAAACATTTTCCCTGAGAGGGCCAAAATGAAAATCAATCTGAGGGTGGTGGGCCAAATGCAATAATACAATACACAAAATGCAAATACTTCAAATAAAGTTGTATTTTTTATGATTAAGCTAGCAGCCAGTGCGGTTGCACACATTTTCTTGTTTGTTTGTTTGTTTTTTCAGCCCATGGACATGGATAAAATTCAATGTTTGTTCGGGCAGCAAAGGCTCATGGGACTTTTCATAATTTAAAATTTGAGTATACTGTATGTGGTCTTATAAGGTGTGCAAATCTAGATATGGACTTAAGTCTAATATAAATGTCTCGAAGTTACTTGTATTTTAAGTTTAATCTTCACATAATTCAAAGATAAATTGACCACCATGAGAAGACTATCTGACTACAGCTCCTTGTACCTATAGTTGGACCAATGTTTGAAAAGATTAAGTGCAAATGTAGTATTTCTACATACGACAGGAGAATACAATCTAGTAACCAGAATAACCGCTGGTGGGCCAAATCAAATGGCTTGGCTGGCCAAATTTGGCCCGCGGGCTCCACTTTGGGCACCTCGTTGAACGTCTTTTCAAATGAACTACTCTGTCCTCTTTTGTGTTTCCAGTCTATGCAAACACTTCAGAATCAAGTTTACAACTCATGCTTATAAATTCTTTTTTCTTTGATAGAATATAAATATTTAATACCGTTTACTGTATTTGTATCAGACAAGGCCTTTATTAAATTGTTTAGATTTGTACAGTTAAGTTAAAGGGATGGGACATTTTTTAAGTGGGGCTCTATAGAGCTCTAATCTGCAGTCAGTAACTTACCTGCAGTGGAAATCAAGCTGATCTCAGAGAAGTTCTCAGGAGTAAATTTAATCAAACAAGCCCCAGGCCATGTTCAGACCAGATTACAGCCATTTAAAGCAAACCACAAAAATGTCACAGTTGTTTCAAGCAGTTGCCATTATCCTGGCCAGCCATGCTTCACACATTTTACTCTGTGCACATATTTCACCTGGAATGTTACAGTAACAAACCACGAACCAACGTGGTCTTCAGTGTAAATAACCACATACGTTTATGGCCGTCTGATGCAAAATGGATGGTTGTGTAAAAGTTTATAAAACAGCATTTGAATAAAGCATTGTCGAATTTTTGAGGTTTGAGTTGTTTTAAATGCCAAAATTCCCCAGCGGGATAGACCTTAGTGTGACTAGCTGTTAGTTTGACTCTTTAAGAAAACTTTCTCTCTGATTCACCAAACTGACATCACTCTGATGACTTTCTATTGTAGGGAACAGGAGGCTAAAAATAAGTCCTCAGAACCCCACTCTGTACTATTCTTTTAATAAAGTTCTCCTGAGAAGTGGAATGAGGCTGGAAAGTCACCACTTGAATTGCACTTTTTTCATTGATCACAGTTTGTAGAAGTTGCATGCGTAGCAAATATCAGCTATAGATTGTAAAAAAATTTTTAAAAAACACAAAGTTATTTGTTTATGCCAAACAACAACTAACGAGCTAGAATTCTAGACTGGTTTGTACCACAGTCTTTCAGATCCTTCAAGATAGAGTTTATCTGAAGGTTAAACAAATGAAGGGAACTTTGTGTCATCGGGCATGTAAACAAGAGCGTCTAATGTGGTTGCTCGTGTCAAAGTTACTGGCTAGTGCAGCATTGATCTAAACTGCACTGTTCACACCAGATGGAAAGATAAACCCCAAGTATCCCCCAGAAACCACAGCTGTCCTGAGAATGAAGGGTCAGCAGAAAGCTCCAGTGTCAGATGGGGGCAGGGAGGGAAGAAAAGAGGAAGACGCTGAGAGAGGAAGAAAATTTGACCTACATATAGTAAAAGAAAATGGTTTCAAGAATGGCTCATGTAACTGGACACTAAAATGTTAGAAAAGACCAAAAAAAAAAAAGAAGGAATAATGCTCATAGTTCTATTTCAAATAGAATATTTTGTTTTCATTTGTTCAGTTTTTACAGACACAAGCTTTTCTCTTTGTTTTTTCTATTTGTTCTGCACCCACTTCAGATTTTGTCATCCATGAAATGGAGGTTATTAGGCGTTATCAGTCCCCTAGAATGGCTTCAGAATGTCCCGCCTGTGCCGGTTAGCAGGCTCCCCGTCCCATAGAATGGCTTCCGATTGTCAGCTGGTTAGTATGAGGCATAAAGCCACTATCTGGTTAACATGAGGCATAAAATATCTGGTTAATATGAGCCTTAAAGCCACGAAGGTTAACCTTAGAGCAGATGACCTGGTTAGCACTAACCTCCGACAATTGCACATTGTGGCCTCTCAATAGAGTAATGGGTACAGTATCAGACCAGAGAGCAGCAGACCAGGGTATGAGTCTGACACGGACACAAAAAATTTATTACAATATGTTTTGGTTATTTACACATTCATTGTCATTAATGTATTAACCCACTAGGGGGTACTGTCGGGACAGTCTGAAGCCTAGAAGGCACAGTAGGGACCCTCTGAAGCCATTGTGTGGGACTGATAATGCCTAATAACGTCCATTTCATGGACTGATAACATCAGAATCCCCTGAGTTCTGAGAAGTTATTACTTTCATTAAATTTCTTGGGTATGATCTTCTAATCATCAAAGTCATACTTGATATGATGTTTGAATTTCTTGAATTTCTTTCTGCTTGGAACAAAAAAAATTTTGTTGAAAATGTTTACTTTTTCCAGGAATTTTAACATTAAAACCAACTTTTTCAATAAGTCTACTCAAAGTCTGAGTAAAAACAGACTCTTGATTTTGTAGCATGCAGCAAAACCCTCTAAATTGCATTTTGGCTTCTGTGTTTGTTCTCTGTCTTTAGTAGCACACCACGACCCGGAGAACACCTTCAACTGCAGCTTCATCGAGCCCCCGTCTGTGGCGGAGCAGCCGTCCCCCTCCTCCTGGTCATCCCAGGAGTCCTTCTCTTCCTTTGAGAGCGGAGACGAGGGGCCAGTTTACTGTGTCCCACATGAAGGTTAGTCATCACACAAGTAAATAAACAGTTGGTTATCTGCAATGACCCACCTAAATTCTTCGTTTGTAATTGGCGTAGATGGCCTTACAACGCACGCACACACGATTTCTTTAAAACACACACGCAGTGTGTTTTAAAGAAGTCAAGTTCTGTTGTGAGACCGTGCAGTGACTCATGCTTTTCTGTAAATCACATTATGGAGATAGTTGACTTTTAATCATATGCCATCTAGGTCCAGATTTGACTTTGAGAACACGCCAACTTTAAACAGGAAATGGAACGGTCTACTCAGCATATGCCACAAATTCATGCAATGACCTAACTCCTACAAGATTGATGAAAAACACCCGTTCCACTTTCTATTTTAGACGTATGACATTATGAATCAGTCTTTAATAATGGGGAATTTTTTGAGTTTCTTTAAGTAATGGTGATATAAGAAAGCATGCCGTTACTTTGCAGCCGAAGTAGCCTGGTAAAAACCAGCCCATTGTTCTTAGCTTTGCTTACAGAGGGTCTGGAGTCTTGGCAATTGAGAAATGATTTTTTGCTGGAGGCGTGACCGCTGTTGAATTTTAAAATGATCGGATCTGATTTTATCAAATCGCTAAAGTTTGGCCGTGGCATACGTATGTAGTGCGCCAGCTTGACCGTGAAGGGCACTAAGCTAAGAAGCTAACCGGAAGTTGCGTGCTCTGTAAACAACCATCCCCTGCTGAGAGAAGAGAAGTACCGAGCTGAATGAGACAACTGTAAATGTGTGCTGCAGGCTTTGTGAGACAAATTTAATTTCATCTGGAAGCCTTATCAACATGAACTGGCTTCATTCACTTCCTCTGCTGCCATCGTTAAACCACAGGCAGACTAAAACAGAAAATTGTTGTTGTCTTTCACAACTCCTCCTTCTCTTCACTGATTGGCCCGGTTGAAATTCTGCTGGAGAAATCCTTATCTGTGGGAGAAAGCCCAGACGGAGCAGAGAAAGAAACTAGAACTGAGCAGAACTGTATAGGAAGGCAAGGGCCGGGCTACAGCCAAAACACAAACAGGAGACAAATTCAAATTTTAGACTTGAACATGTATTTGCAGAATATGTAGTCATACACAACTGTCACCATTGACCAAAACTCAGATGACTAAATAAAGGTCTGTTTTGGTCCAGCTGAAGGTTGTTTATTACTATATATTCTGCAAATAAATATTCAAGTCTAAAATCTAAATGTGTCTCCTGTTCATTTATATTGTAATACTTGGAAAAAAATATAGAAACAGTGGCTTCTGAATAGAAGACAAACATTATCAAAGTATTTTTCCAGTGTTGTATAAAGTACCACAAAGAGATACCTGAGTAAAAGTACAAGTATCTTACCAAAAAATTACTTTGGTAAAAGTTAGTCTCCTTTAGGAATATTACTTGAGTAAAAGTCTTAAGTATCTGATATTTTTTGTACTTAAGTATTAAAAGTAAAAGTATTGATTTAAAATGAGGAGTTAGATTTTCTGTAAGGTGACCTCCCCAAAAAAGTACAGAAATGACTATATTGTATTAAAATGATTAATTGATGTTAAATTTAGGATGCACTAGTCCAGCTGTTTCAGTTTATATACATATATCAAGGCTGCACAAACCTTTTCCCCAAAATGAAAATCTATCTGAGGGCTGCGGCCAAATACACTAATATAGTTCATGAAATACAAATACTTCTTAAGTACAGTCCTTTTATTTTAATGATTATGTCCTGCTGGAGAGTGACATGATTTGTTTGTGTACAAACTAATACGGAATCACAATTTTATATATTTATACTTTTCATTCAACCACAATTAAATTCACTCCATCTACGAGGCACAATTTATATGGATAGTATTTATTTTTACGATAACAAGCTGAATGAAAACAATCAGAATTGAAATTAAAGTAACGACTTTCTACTTCTTGTCTTTTTTTAATGTAAGGAGCAGAAAGTACAGATAACTGTGTGAAAATGTAAGAAGTAGAAGTAAAAAGTAGGCTGAAAAATAATTACCAAAGTAAAGTGCAGATACCCAAAAATCCTATTTAAGTACAGTAACAAGGTATTAGTACTTAGTTACTTTACAACTCTGTATTTTTCAATGTGTTTTATGGACATAGTTTTCTGCTTTACTCAAATGTAACTCAATTCAGAAAATAAAATGGCAAAGAAAGTAACGTTTAAGTTTAAGTATTATCTACTGAAGAAACAGTAACAGGCTACTATTGGCATTGGTTGTAATGTTCATAAATAATTATTGACTAAGTACTGCTTGACAATCGATTGAAATGATAGCATCCTTTTTTTGTTCTGCTGCCAATGATCAACAGAAACTGTGAGTGAGAGCAAAGAGAAGCAGACCCTCGGCCCTGCTGCAGAGGAAGGAGATGAACTCAACGAGGAGGATGCAGGGGAGTACACCTCTCTTAAAGACACAGGCATCAAACCGGAAAGCGGTGAGCAGTCTTTACTCAAGTCCTCCGACAGCGAGGCTTCTAACAGTGGCTCGGAGTCTGCAGCCCACTACGCCTGCATCTCCCGCCTCTCCAAACAATCCAAGGACGAAGATGGCAAAGGTCATGATGGCACCCCTACACCAGAAGCCAAGCGCAGTGGGAAACCACCTGCTTCACCTGGCAAGCCAAAACCACGCCCACCAGATCCGTCTACTAAGCCCAAAGTGTCATGGATACATGGAAATACAACAGGCCCTTCACAGCCGGAGCAACAAGCGGGGATTAAGGTACTTACAGTACCAAAAGAGAAAAAAAGAAGCTCCAGTGATGGCTCAGCCAAGAGTGAGGAGAGGCAGAAAATGAAGGAAAAGAGTCGAGACCAGCAGAAGGAGGACGAGGGCAAGGAGGCAAACGGCTCCCCCAGCAGACACAATCCCCTGCGAGGTAAAAGATCTGGGGATGAGCACAGCAGTCCAAATCACATGGTGCACATCAACGGTGTTGTTCAAAACGCCTTAAAGAAGATAAGTAACTTCCGCTGCTCCTCACCTGAAAAGAAGGCTACCGAAAACCCAAAGCAGACCCCCAAGGAGCCTCCAAAGAGCCCAAAGGTGATCCATCCTCATATGAACTCTGAAGCAGCCACTCTGCTCGCTGCTCAGCTCAAGGAAAAAACTCAAAGCATCAACAGGAACGAGGGAACAGGACTGACAAAAACCAACGGGTTCTCTTTACCCAAGGGCAACCAGGAGAAGCCCACTCCTCCACAGAAAGCCAAAAGGACCATCTCCAGTGGACTCAGCCAGAAGGGCTCTGCCAAGCCCCTGCTGCCCACTTCAAGCAGCCTCCAGAAGATGGTGGCACCCGTCAGCAACGACTTTCAGACCTCTGACGTCAAGAGCCCGGAGAAGCAGGACTTGAACGGCTCTAAGACGGGGGACCTGTTGGATTCTACACCAAAGAAGACGCCTATAAAAAAGCCACCAAGGAAAAAAGGCAAAGGGGGTTTACTGGATACCCCTGAAAGTAAACCCTCCCAGCCAAAGACAGCCATTATGCCACCCCAGGTTGTGAAGTAAGTGTTTTAAATAATAATAATTAAAAAAACGAACAAAGTTTGTGAAGATTTTTCCAAAAGACTGATTTTTTTAAGATGGTAGCAACCGCATAGTTTTTTAAAGAACAATGTGTGCTGTGACTGAAAGACAATTCAAGGTTAGAACATTTTTTAAAACCAAGGGTGTAATTGCATCATAGTGGGGAGGTGTATTATATTAACATTTATGCATCGTTGTATTAAACTTCAAGGAATGTGTTTTGTAACCAGTATGTATCGCTTTCACCTCACAACCTTTGACTATGACCAACACAACTGAGTAAATAGTGAGGCATAGGCATTTTACAAAGTACATTCATCTGTATGCAATCCTTATATACACTAATAAGCAATTTACAAAGCAAGTACGCAGTTTTTAAAAAATAGTATTTTCTATATATTCCTTCCACAGGTACAAACAACTAATGGTTGCTTTTATGATCACAAGCTATTCTTTTATTTGTTCTTTCTAACATAACATCAAAGACTGTTCTGGAAATAATCCTCACTCGCTCACTGCACATTAATATTTACTTTCTCAAGGATAAAATGTCTAACGTTTCTGTCAGATTGATAAGCTTTCATTATTATCAAAAATATTTACAATATCTTTCACTCCCAAAATCATTTACAATAATATTCTGGGATAAAATAATAATGCTATTTATAATAATAAAAATGCTCCAAACATTGATAAATAAAGCCACACAAGGCCTTCTCTTTAAAACGTACAAAGTATCTATCATTTGCACTAGTTCACACTCTTCT
The DNA here is from genome assembly GCF_001266775.1 of Austrofundulus limnaeus. Taxonomy (NCBI): domain Eukaryota; kingdom Metazoa; phylum Chordata; class Actinopteri; order Cyprinodontiformes; family Rivulidae; genus Austrofundulus; species Austrofundulus limnaeus. The sequence goes on from NW_013952479.1 coordinate 539,070, forward strand.
TACTCAGTTATATGTTTTGTTCAATTACAGAACTCTGGTTTTCTCCTTTTGCCAACACTATGTCACCACAATACAGCCTTTTTGCAAGTTTTCCAAGAGCTACACCAGATTTTTCCAATCAAAGGGCTATAACTAGGTACACAATCAGCTAACATGAAGTATTTTTAGTCTTTTTTTCTTTTCTTTTTTTAAATGGTGGCACACTGCCGGGTGGGTGTCAGTTCATTCAGTTTGGCTGAATTCTTGTTTCATAAAAAAAATGCTATTTTTTTTCTGTTGAAGACAATTAATCAATATTTTTTTCTTTTTTTTAATCTATAGCAAGGCACACATACTGCATTGGTGTATTTGTCAGAAATGTTTAATTTGTAGCCTGTGCTCATCTGTAAAGAGTTAGGCTGCAAGAAGTTGAACAAGAGCATTTCAGGTGCAAACCAGCTTTTTAAATCCACCCATGCACCAAATCACTAAGCTAAACTAAAAAAAAATGAAATAAAATAAATGACATCACCATATGCCATGCGTTTAATACCGTTTAATTCCTTTTTTTTCTTCAACTGGTGATAATCTGCAATTTTCCATAAATCCTTTTCTGTTATCAGTTGTTATTTTTAGCTGATCGTTTGCCAGAAGCACTCTGTCATGTGTTTCTGTGCTCCGTTTAGAAATTAGGTCAACTTTAAGTGATCTTGGTTTGACATGAATCTCAGCAGGATAACGTGTGGAAATGTTCGGCTCCTCAAGGATTGTCTAAAGCTAGCTGATTTATGCTAAAAGAAGGAAAAAATAGGGTTTAATTTTCTTGCTTTGGGTCAAAACTGAGATTAATGGTACGTTGTCTTGTGGAAAAAAAAGTGCCTGAACTGTAAATTAGTTAAAGGAAAAAGATAAGTTGCCAATGTTTTAAGTGCTTATTCTAAAATCAAAATAAAGTAGTGGGGTCAGTATGTACAACTGGAGTAATTAAGCTTGTCAAGGAGAAAAAACTATATAGTATGATTGATGGCTATGTTGAAAAGTGCCTTTCATAAGAGCTATAAACTTTGTGTAAATAAAGCAAAAAGTTTTGTTAACCTGCCATTGACGTGTTTTCAGCTCCAGAATGTCACATTTATGGAATGACTTTGTCATCAAGGTACAAAACATTTTTATAGCTATTTTTGTTTTGTTTTTTCACTTTTTTACTTGTATACATTGTGTACTTTTTCTTATCTTTGTAAGCTGTGCTTATATGACCTTTCAGGTTCTGTGTTTTTTTTTTGTCCCAGTGAAATTACTTTTTTATCGTTTCTGCTTATTTTTTGTTGTTTTTCCTGTGTTGCTTATTTTGGGCTCAGAAGCACGTCTGCAGTATGAGTACTTCCCTTCTGTAAAGTTTACATTGGCTTTGTAATTGTTCTCTGTTGATGTTATTGTTTGTGTAACACTTAACTGCATGACGCAGAGTGTAATTATATGGCATTATAGCTGCAGAGGACATCTGTAACCTTCTTGATCCTTTCATTTGTAATTGCCTCTGATAAAACCATACTAAAAGGATTGTACAAAACTACCGTAATACCACTTTTTGTTGCAAATACTTAAAACCATATTGTTCAATTATAAAGTTACACGTTTGTCTAACTGGCCACTGCCTGTTTAGTGCCTTTTTTCAAAAAATATGGGCCTGAAATTTACAAAACTATCACTAACTGTAAGGAAAATGTTTGTGTTTTGTGTATGTTCATGGTGAATTGATTGCCTATAATGTACAGCGGTTAGACAATGAAACTGAAACACCTGGTTTTAGACCATAACATCCCTTACAGACAGCTTCCTCTTGCATCCACAGTTAATCCTGTTGGATGTGGTTGGTCCTTCTTGGTGGTATGCTGACATGACCCTGGATACTGTGGCTCTTGATCCATCACAAAGACTTGCTGTCTTGGTCACAGATGCTCCAGCAAGACGTGCACCAACAATTTGTCCTCTTTTGAACTCTGGTATGTCACCCATAATGTTGTGTGCATTGCAATATTTTGAGCAAAACTGTGCTCTTACCCTGCTAATTGAACCTTCACTCTGCTCTTAATGGTGCAATGTGCAATTAATGAAGATTGGCCACCAGGCTGGTCCAATTTAGCCATGACCACACTAAAATGGCAGGTGTTTCAGTTTCTTTGTCTAACCCCTGTATTTTGTTTATAAATAAGACAAAAACACAAAAGCATAGTCATAATTTCATAATAATTCCACATCACGGCTCAAATACTCTAATTTGTTCCCTTAAATGGGGTCACGACCTCTTTCGGACTGTTTTTATGAGTCGGATTTCTCTGTCAACAAAACATAAAACCATACAGATTATTGCAGAACATAAATTTGTTGAAATCACTACAAAAGATTCCAACAATGCTGACTGATATTTGACCCTTTCAACTTGCTGTTCCGGACTCGGACAGCCGAGTCTCAGGGTTTGTAGTGGGAGCCCAGAGGCGTTCAGTCACAGCGGCTCTTCAAAGAGCCTGGAGGAAGGCAGGAGGTTGTTGATTGGCTCCTTCAGGATGAGAGACAACAGCTCTTTTCATGGGTGTGAAACAGTGGAAACTTTGTGCGACGAGCCGAGTCACGCGCTTCAAATGTGTCGTCTTTAGTGGGGGGATAGAGGAAGGGAAAACTGGATCAGTCAATGGATCATGAGGTAGTTATTTTAAAACATAGGTTGAAGTGACTTTGTTTTGGGTTTTACATGTACCTCCTAACTCTATGTGGATTTACATGAAGGCAAAATTGACTTGTCTTTGGTTCAGAAATTTATGATTCTTAAACTCCGAACAGTGATGGAGTTCTTGATATTGTAATTTCGGTACAATAAGTCTCCCCTTATAGATGGCTTGTAAATAGTTTATAGATAGGTTATTAACTCATCTATAACGACTTTATAAATCATTTAAAAGTGTTTATTATGCATTAATTAAGAATAAGAAAGAGACAAAACTGTCTGGTTTCTTGCTAAATAGTGAGCCAAATCTGTTCATGTACATATTTTAAAGTGTAATATTAAACATTTCACACTAGGTTAACTTGTAAGCACAATAATGTATTGAAAATGCATGTTTACAGTAGGTACACTGTTTATTAATGATTAATAAATGTGTATAAATGCCAATAAGGTTCCCTTTGATAGTTGTGTTTATGTATAACACAGTGCAAAATTATGTCTAAAATATGTGTTTCCAATACATTATTGTGTTTCCAAGGTAGGAACCTAGTGTGAAATGTTTAATGTTAATGTTAAATTAGATGTAATATGAATGTGAACAGATTCGGCTCACTATTTGACCAAAAACCGGATAGTTTTGTCTCTTTCTCATCCTTAATTAATGCATAATAAACACTTAATAATGATGTATAAAGTGTTTATAGATAAATTAATAACCTATCTATATAGTATTTATAAGCCATCTATAAGGGGAGCCTTATTGTAAAGCGGTACCGTAATTTCTCCTCCACTTGGGCTAAAGCTCAGGATATACTGCTGCCTGTTAGTGAGATTATGGGATGCCTGAAATGAATCCTGAACATTTGGATTGTAGTCTGGGAAAACAAATAACCCAATAAACGTTCAAGTTATTAGTTTTGACTTTCATAAAAGCTATCCTTGGTGTATTTTTTTGTGTTTGTTTTGTTTTTTTATTCCCACAAGCATTCTTAATAAGTGCCAAACTCAAGTATGAATCTTACCTGCCAAACAGAAAATTTATGCTGATTTGCAGAAACTGGCATGCTGACACAGCAAACCTCAAATGGCAAAGAACTGCTAATCAAGGGCGTAACTTTAGGTCTACCATAGGGGGGTTGTGCTATCTGCCTATTTCTTCATTTATTGAAAGGTTTAGGTTTTTTTTTTTTTTTCATTTTTACCAACAGTAACAAATATTTTACATTTTTATGATGTATTATATATCATACCTAAATTTCTCCATCTTCCAAGAGTATGTGTTGTATTCACCAGGTGCACTATAATTTGGATATAGGAAAAATTACACGATTCAACAAATACAGCCATTATGTGACAAGAGCAAAACCCTGCATGTAATTTTCAATAATTATGTTTAAACGTACATTTATGACATCATAGATTTTGAAATCAGGTCAAAGTTACCTAAAGACAACAAGAGAGTTGCAGCTGTGTAATTAACCAGTTAATTTCAACTGTGTTACAGCAGATGATGTCATTTTATTGGGGGGGGGGGGGAATATATATATATATATATATATATATGGGAGTGTTTGCTTCTATTAGCATCAAGTTTCCCATACAGTTCATACACCATCAAATAACGTGTGAATAGCTTTATTATTCTACACCTTCACTGCATTTACCTGGTCTTTACTCTGAGTTACATTCATTTCAACTCCCTTTATGGCTCGTCAGCAAAAGCTAGAAAATTAGACTAATTGGGGGAAGGGCACTTCCTGTTCTTACCCCAAGTTGTGTGTGTGTGTGTGTGTGTGTGTGTGTGTGTGTGTGTGTGTGTGTGTGTGTGTGTGTGTGTGTGTGTGTGTGTGTGTGACAACATCTTGAAGACAGATTTGTTCCCGGAATGAAGAGGAATGTTGACACAACTGCCTCCATCTGCTCATCCTCGGCTCGCAGACGGAGCAGATTCTCAGCTGAGCGGAGCAGCACATGTTCCTTAGCTTTTCATCCTTAACATGTTGTGGGAAAGCCAACGAGTGAAAATGTTCCTCACATGTCTCCATGTATGCAGAACAGTTCAGGACAACGTTTGTTGCAGTTTAGGAATTTGCATGGTTTTTTTTGACGAATGTTTGCTCCCGACTTGTATTATATACTGTATGGTTTCGAAATGCTTTCTCATCTTCCATCTGCAGTTGGCAAACAGAAAATATTTTTGGTCATTTGATCTAAGTGAGATGAAGGATTAGAGAGGAATAACTCTATGAGATAATGCATGTTTTAAACATAAAGTAAACCATGTAGGAAAACAGGGTTCAGTGACATCTGAACTGGCAGGCGCAAACATCAGCTGAATCTGGGGTGTCCTTAATGTGCCATGTCTGAAGAAACAGCAAGGCTTTAAAACTCAGGACGCATGAGTCAGCCAAAAGCCCTGGACTCACAAAACCTTTTTTTTCTCCCAGTCCCTACATTTCCATAGCAACAGGAACAGATTGGAACCACATCTGGTAGCCATTTCAGTCCCTGCAAGCAGAGGAAGAAAGAAATTTATGAGTGAGGGAGAAAAAGACAAATATTTTCTGCAATGCAAAGCAGAAAGAAAGTGGAGTCGTGTTACACTTGAAAGTGTGACCGTTCGAGTCGAGAGGACGCTCTCGGGAACCGTGCAGGTTTAAGGTGGTTGATTAGAGCTGTAGGAGAAACTTTAGTGGAGGAAGAGAGGTTGCTTCGAAAAAACAAAGAAATAACAACTGATTTAATGTTTTCTGCAACTCATACAAATCCGTGTTGATTGCAATGTTTGTCACCATATGCCTCGGCAAACCTCAGTGTAGATTTAAGGTTTTGCGAATGGAAACATTTTAATTAGACTTCCAACAAAAGTGTTCTGCTGTCTAATGTTTCTGCTGTGCCACACTTTCCTGAGATGCTGTCATTTCGTTGCATCAGTCATGGCCGAAGAAGAGTTTCAAACAAAACAAAGCAAAACAAAAAAAAAGTTTTCATCTCTCTCCCCTGCCGACGCTCTGTCTGCAAGAAACGCTGTCTAATTGCAGTCCTTCTTACACGATAAATGTTGTTTCTCAGCCGCGTGGAAATGCAGAAACTATGAAATGAGATTTACTGGAAATGGAGGTGGCGCTTTTCCCTGAGCCAAAACCACCGAGAACTGTGGTCAGCATGCAAACACAATGATGTGGGGGGAGCAGCGCCAGGATCAGTTGTGTGTTTCTAGGTTTCCAGTGGCAGACACACACCATGGCTTCTCAAACTGGCCTTATAAAACTACATCATGTTGGTAGCGAGTTAAGATAAGGCTGCTTCCTGCTGCACAAATTAAAGCAGCCACACAGCAAGCCGACGATGCGAGGAAGTTGAAGCCAGAGATCAAATTAGACAAATAATTTATCAGAATGATTAATTTATATATATACACACACATATATAT
>NW_013952479.1:545230-548651 GCF_001266775.1 Austrofundulus limnaeus
TATATATACATATTTCTGACTCTTTTGTGCAGCCCTGATCTCTCAGTTTACTTTAAGCTAAAATGACACACTGATTAAACTCCATAGAAGGCTTTATTCAGATTAGTTTTGTAGAGATGTAGAGTAGATGGGGAAACGAGTGCACAGATTGTGTTGAAAAATGCTTCGAGTCGACTGGCTAGAAAGGAGCTATACAAGTTCAGCCCGTTTCCCGTTATTGTTGCATCAGATTTATAACAAATTAACTCGTAAATGAAGACAAAATAAAAGAGTCAGAAACGTTCAGCTAATATCTTCTGCTTGTTCCTGAGTCGGGTCGCGGAGGCAGCAGCTTCAGCGGGGGAATGTAGCTGAACTATCGCCAGTTTTTTTTCCTCCAGACTGAGACTTTCCCCCTCTCTCATATGGATGAGTGTGCAAACAGTTGTCTAGAACTTCAAATTGCCCTGGATTTTTTTTCCCGCTTTGTCAGCATAATTCCAGTTTGAGCATTAAGGGAAACGGTTTGAACAGCTAATAGAAAACAGATCAGTCAAATGTCTTTCCTCAGTTGTCCCTTTGTCTTCTTTAAATCCTCGCTCTCTCTTCTTGTCTTATTCAACTTTATAACTCTGCATTTTTTTTGTTTTGTTTTGTTTCCATCATCCCATTCTCATTCTTTCCTTCATCCCTTGTATTTATGTCTTTCCCAGCAGACTGATACGTTCAGCAGTCTCAGTACGATTGGCATATCTTTGCTCAGCACACGCAGTACGGACACGGGCACTGCTTGTTTGAAGAAACAGCGACAAACTAAACAAATTTTATTTTACAAAATTGTAGAAGCTTAATATTAGTTAATGTAATGTTTTTTACACAGCTTTGTCGGATTTGAGAAAAAGTTTTATAAACCTAAAAAAATAGATAAAAAAAAACTGACGGTGACCTTTTTTCTATACTTAGTAAGTTTTCTGACCACTCTAGTGATTCTTTGTTAAAACAAACCAATTAGTGACAAATTGAGCTCTAGATTTTTGTAGTAGAGATTTTTGGGAACTCTGATGTGAAAGCATATATTGTTCTTACTCGTCTCATTGAACAGTGGGTCCAGTGGATCCCTCCCACCACCCCAAAGCACTGGGTCCAGTCTTGACCCTCCCAGCTGTAGTTAGACTGAGGGAGAAATATTCATCTCTCCATGTACAGAAAGGAAGTGAAATGTCCATGAAGCTGTCGCTGCTGACCATGGTCGGATCTACATGTCCCAAACCCAGATAATTGAACATTTAGCAACTTTCAAGATAACTAGTACTTTCCCTACTGAGTTGGCAACTCTGCATTTGGTCATTTGGCTAGCCTGTATGAAAACCTTTGCTTCTTTTTCAGTACTCTATGCTCTATGACTGATGTCACATCTGATGTGGTAAAAAGAACACGTCAAAGTTGACTGGACTACAACTTTAAAGGGGACATCCATCCATCCGTCTGTTTTCTTCCGCTTATCTAGGGTTGGGTCGCGGGGACAGCAGCCTAAGCAGAAAAATCCAGACTTCCCTCTCTCCAGCCACTTGGGCCAGCTTGTCTGGGGGAATCCCAAGGTGTTCCCAGGCCAGCCGGGAAACATAGTCCCTACAGTGTGTCCTGGGTCTTCCTCTGGGTCTCCTCCCAGTGGAACGTGCCTGGAACACCTCACCAGGGAGGCATCCAGGAAGCATCCTAACCAGATGAACCACCTCAACTGGCTCCTCTCGACGTGGAGGAGCAGCGACTCTACTCTGAGTCCCTCCCAGATGACTGAGCTTCTCACCCTATCTCTAAGAGAGATCCCAGACACCCTGCGGAGGAAACTTGTTTCAGCCGCTTGTACTTTTGTACACTACCCAAAGCTCGTGACCATAGACGAGGGTAGGAACGTAGACCGACCGGTAAACCGAGAGCTTTGCCTTCTGGCTCAGCTCCCGCTTCACCACGACAGACCAGTACAGCGCCCTCATCACTGCAGACACAGCACCAATCTGCCTATGGATCTCCCGCTCCATTCTTCCCTCATTCGTGAACAAGACCCCGAGATACTTAAACTCCTCCACTTGGGGCAGGACCTCGTCGCCGAGGAAGGCGGCACATTACCGGTTTCCAACTCAACACCATGGTCTCAGATTTGGAGGCACTGATCCTCATCCTGGCTGCTTCACACTCTGCTGTAAACCACTCCAGTGAGAGCTGGAGATCATGATCTGACGAAGTCAATAGGACCACATCATCCGCAAAAAGCAGAGATGTGATCCTAAGGTCACCAAAACGGATCCCCTCAACACCTTTACTGCGCCTAGAAATTTGGTCCATAAAGGGGACATATGTAAAATCCACTTTTTTAGCAGTTAAATGTATTTTGTTATGCAACTGGAGTCTCTAAGAGTGAAGAAAATGTTAATTTAGTCTCATCTGGTGCTGCATAGACACCTTTATACTCTGTTTGGGTCATATTTTTCAACCCATAAAACTCTGGCTCTGGGTCAGACTCTGGCTCTTCCAACAACAAGTCTTCCATAGTTTACATCTTTTCATGTATTTGTAAAGAAAAAAGGTTTCTGTGCTGCTATACAGTCATAAACCCCTCTATCAAACAAGAATGGACCGAGTCTGGAAGCTGGAGGGGGGCGAGTTGTGAAGTGCCTTGTTTGGATTTAAAGAGACAGCCTCAAAATGAGTTAATCTGAGACACACTTCAGAAAGTGGGTGAAAAAGGGGCTTGTGGAGTTACAATAAGGATGAATTCAGACCTCTGCTTTATATAGAACAGACCCCAACTGGAGGGGGGTAAATTCACAGCATATGGTTCAATTCCAAACCCCAACTATGTTACCTTCAGTTGTTCTGAAAAGGCGTATATTTCAAAAATAAATTTGACTTTGCATCATAGACGCCTAACGCCTTGAAACTAGCCTCTGTCTCTTTGAGAACCTCTTTCTGTTTCTGACACTCCCACTTCAGTACATCTTCACAACAATGCTTTGGGGGACGGATGTTTCGTGGGTCTGGAGCTCAGCTACTCAAAAAACTCCAGTCTGCATAATGTCCCCCACCCACCTTCAGTCAAATGTGATCTAAAAGCTTAATATGTCTCCTTTAAGGTTTCAGCTTTCACACTATTCCACACATTCAGTCTTTTTCCCCCTCTCTTTCCTCCACTTCTTCTCACTCCCTTCATCCCAGAGCAGCCAGAAAGAGAGATACTGGGATGGAAAATGATCACAAGACCCAACTCACCAAACCCAATGAAAATAAGCAGATGGCTTATGTGTTTTATGAAGCGAACCCCAGCTGTCCAGACACTTAGTCCAGGCTGTGGCCAGTGAACTGTGACTTACAGCAACTTTGTTATTGGACATGCAAACTTTTGCTTCAGTAATTACTTTTTATTTAGCAAAAAAAAAAAAAAAAA
>NW_013952479.1:549202-550508 GCF_001266775.1 Austrofundulus limnaeus
ACGGTGGGGTTTGAGGAGGCTGGAGGCAGCGGGGAGCTTGGTCGAGTCAGGCAGGAAGCAGCATGTTTTTTAAGATTAATTTTTATTTTCTGTCATTTCTACCTTCTCCTCTCTGTCAACGCTCTCTGGTTTCATTTAAAAGAGTCGATCATCAGATATTGTCCAAGATTAACCTTCAGGGTGGATATAGCTCACTAGCAGCCTCGCACTGATGACCTACCCACGTCATCATTTACCCAGAATGCTTTGCATGTAAATAAAATGGCTCAGTCCGTGTTAAAATGTATTTTTTAACATTTACGAAACTAAACAGTCTACAGTATTTTTGCAGTCTTTATTTTACAGTTAAAATATATGTTAATCAAATAAAGTCTAATGTTACAACTAATCGGGGATCCCTTTAAGTGTTAGTTGTATTGACTTCAGATTTGTACAAGTACAATATATATAGAGGCAACATGTATTTTTTTATATTTGTACATAGAATTGACTTAAAGAAATGAAAAAAGTTTTAAATAAATACAATAAAAATAAAAATACACGTGACCCGCATGACTTATTCTACTTTCCAGTGCAACACTGGAGTCATTATAGGAAGCCATGTGTTTCTGATTAGCCAGGCTCAGATTAATGGGAGGGAACCAGTTCTCCCTCACTGTTTGCCCCCCTGGCTTCTCAGATGTGGCCAAAAGCTGGGCATCTATCAGTGCAAACCACCATCACCCTGTTCACTACTACACCAAACACCCCTTCCTTATCACAGTAACTCGTTCTTTTCCACAGTGAAACAAGAACATACTGGGATCAGTGTCAGTGGAAATAGCTTTAATTGACCCACATACCAAAGCAGGAGCTGTCACTGCTCCAAACCTTCTCTAGCTGCTAAACACAGCTGTTGTTCTGTCACGTGGTGACAGACGACAAGAGTTTGGTGTTTGTTGTTGCTTCAGCAATCCGATACATATGTGACCTCCGCAGGGGAATAGGTTTTTGATTCATCTCCCCTCAGGGGAAGTCAGCAGTCAGGGTCAGGCTCAGAGCGGAGCACGATGGATCACGATGATTTGCTCGAGCAGAACAGCGTGACTGGTCTGTTATCACAACACCCCAAACTCAGGTTGTAGGGTGGGAAATTTTACCCCGAATTTAACTGGCTCCCCGGAAAAGTTTTTTTTTTTTTTTTAATTTACGTCTTTCATTGCTAATACTTGCAAGAACAAACTTCATACAGAAAGGTTCCAGGTGGGAGACGAACCTTCTTGTTTTGACCACTGCTCCTCTGTGCCACCCTGAGCCACTTAATAGC
>NW_013952479.1:551148-553267 GCF_001266775.1 Austrofundulus limnaeus
GGTTAAAACATGACTACACAATAAGACTTGCCTGAAAACCAGGCTGACAGCCAAATCTGCCTCCTGCAGCCAATTTTTCTTTGGTAAATTTATCATTTGAAACGCTGATGTAGAGAAAACTCGAGCCATTTACATTCAGTTGTAAATCCATGCCAGCTGGAAGTTAAATCAGTGACCTTCACATACCTGAGGTGCAAATTTGTCTTTAGTTACAGTCTCAGGCAGAACCTCTAATCCAACTGAGTCATTTTACATTTCTGATTAAAGTAGGATGAATCCTAAAAATAAAAAAAACACGTTTTGGTTTTCAAACAAAATGTATTTATTTTTTTTAACAAATGGCCATCGGTTGCACGGAAAGGCTGGGTGCTGTTTTCTTACTGCGAGTGTGGCTGACATAAACACTTAGCTTGCAAACTGAAGCGCAGCAGGCTTTAGTTGCCCTGAGGATCCAGACAAACACACGCTGAAAAATCAGCAACTAATCTCAACTTTATTTTTAGCAATTTCCTCCACAAGTGCTTTAACATGTAAAAAGGGCCACATGAGTAAACACAATATATTTCTCATAGACATTCATAGAGTACATCATAGAAAAAAAACAGCCCTACAAACGAATCCCGCTGGCTGGTGAGAAGCATCCGGCACTTTGGAGAAACAGGAAGTTTGTCTCTTTATAACAAGCTCTCTAAAGCGAGCAGGATCTGAGTGAGGTGTTGGAGTTTTTGATCTTTTCCCAGCTGTATGGAAGTGTTGCAGTTTACAAGACTGCTGCTGGAAAAAGTTGCTCAGTAGATTTTATTTTCTTTTTTCAAGTTTTTTTTTTCTTTTTTGTATTTCTTAACTCCATCCTCCATGTTTGGTTATAAATGGCTGCAGTTTCCCCTTTGTCAGCAAATTAATAACAACAACCCCCTCTTTTTTTGGCTGACGTTACATGATGTAAGCTGAAACACGCTGATTGTGAACACATATGGTACACATCCACACATATAGACTCAACCTCAGCAGAATCACCCCACCCCCACGGCTCATTATATTCTCCCCCTTTTCACGTGGCCTGAACTGTCTTTTTTTTCATCTGCGTTAACCACATAAACTCTCCACGACTGAATCTGAATCACGAGAAGGAGAAGTTAAACTTGAAACAAAAAAAAGATGCAAATGTAAAACACCAGAAAGGGATTGGTGTAAGTACATTTTTTGACAAATACAAAGAGAGAATTGTTCAACTTTTTGACACTATTCTCCCACAGTGCAAGCAGAGTGCAGGACTCTGAGCAGCAGAGCTCCGTGTCTGGAAAAGATGGAGATAGCGAGATGGTTTTGCTTCAGAATTCCAGGCATGAGTGTTTGTTTTCGTTGGAAACACAACTGTCTGTGGCTGGACTTTTTGGAAGTACATTTTATCCACCAAAGTGCCTGGAAGTTTACATGTGGGCATTACCGCCCTCTTGTGGTGACCTAATGAATTTGCTTTACTCACAGCATTGAGTGCTTGAATAAACATGGCGTGGGGAGATGTTTTTTTTCTGATCCAAACGGTTGACAAGTAGCAAATGTGCAGCTCTGACTTCACAGCACAGTTCATCTCGTGCAACTTAACTATAGCAACGACAGGAGAAGGGATAAGGTCAGACAAAAGGAGACTGGATAATCTTCACATTGTTTGAAAAGAGCATGTGACTGAAATACAAAGGATTGAACAAATACAGTGACAGGGATGTAGTAAGATGAAAAATGTGGTAAAACACACAAAAATGAGGATCGTGACAGAGACTTCATGGAAATTCAGTTTAGGACATTAATTTTATTACAGTGAGAAATGAGTGTAAAAACATCACTCTGTCTGTGGGTTATAGGCCTTGAGCTGAATGGCACTGTTAGCTGTTGAATAAAGTTAGTCTGAGTTTTCCCTTAGAGGCCATTTAGATGTAATTTCATTTTATAACTAATCAGACATGTCAAAAATATTCATGTTCTTTACTCAAGTATTGATAATAGAGATGAAAATTAACTAATTATGAATACTTTATTGCTGTAGAAATTCTGGTTATCTGTACTTTGAGTAATTATTTTTCAGCCTTTTGCTTGTTTTATGCTAATTTTAGTTTATATA
>NW_013952479.1:553353-563410 GCF_001266775.1 Austrofundulus limnaeus
TTATTGTATGTGGGGTTTTTTTGGGTGGGGGGTCACTTCCCAATAAATGTCATTTTGGAAAATCAATCGCTCATTTTTAATCAATACTTATACTTTTAGTTCTTAAGTAAGTATTTTTATAGAAATAGAGAGCAAAATAACTAAAAATCAACAAAATCACTTATCATCAAGAACAATTAAAAAACTAAACAAAACTTAACCAAAGTATCAACTCAAGCTTTTCACTGAAGGGGAAGTGTTAAAATTACTGGTTTAACAACTACTAAAAGTAATTTAAACAACAAAAAAGCCATTATGAATAAAATCTTAGGTCATTCCACAGGAGTGCACAAACCAACCTCCCCAATAAACATTGTTTTTTAATGCGTTAATGACTGTAATATTAAATTAATTGAAATTTATAGTTGACATTATTGTTGGTGTATCATCCGGTGTGGCTAACAAGAAGCCAACTTCCTTGTTTTGTGAGAACATAACTTCTCATTTAGTAAAAAAATATCTGTTTCATTTCACTCTAAAAGCCAGAGCTCATCTGAGGCTGATGTCATCAAACTTACAGAGAAACTGACACTTCCACTTTCAAAATCCAACAGGATGTTAGAGGGACTAAAACAGAGTTAATAACAGGGTTGCTGTAAAAGCTGTTGTGAAAACCCCCCAGTTGCAGGACTGAAAATGAAGCCGAACAAATGCTGAACATCCAGTATAATCAGTCAGTTTGGATAGCCTCTTAAAATAAAGTGGAGTGTTTTCTAACAATCAGACCCAGTGAGGGCCTCCAGGGTGGAGGACGGTAATAAATATGCAAACAGTGTTTTATAAAAGTGTTCGTAGCTGGGAATTTAAAAAAAGTATTCCTATAAAAATGGGAAAACACGTACAACATGGGGTGGTGGATTGAGTTCAACATTTTTTTCATATATAATTGGTCATAAAAATATGACTTTATGGGGAGAAATGAATGAGTTTAACACATGGAAAACATTTGGAAACTGTTCTGAAATCTACAACTCTGTTTGAATTCACAAAACAAACACGTCTTTTATTTCATTTTGAGATAAGAGGACGAATCTTTGGATTTTTACAATTCAAATCCGCTCGAAGGGAATTTTGGCTCTTAGCAAACGAGAGCATCTGTCTGGATTTCAGAGGCCACGGCCACTCGAAAACACTCGATGTGGGAAAAAGTGATAAGAGGACAGATGTTCGGTGAGTTCTGTGGAATCCCAACAACATCTGATGTGGAGGAGACGAAGAACTGTAAAAGCAGGGGCCTTTGAAAACTCAAAAACAGCCTAATAACAGAAAGTAGTTACGTAACTGATTAACGTAAACCAAGAAGAAAAGAAATCATTTAGTAATTTATTTTAAAAGGAATTCACGGCAAAATACTAAAAAACAAATAAAGCGTTCAGCTCAGGTGGGTGAAACTCCCCCGTGTAAAAGCACCATGGACCTGTCCATCCTCGCACCTGAGTAGATAAGACTTATATATTGTTGGTGATGGTCGTGTGAAAAGCACAAAAAATGTGGGCCCTCCTGGTGCTCACGGTTGCACTTGCAGCTGGAGCCTCAGAAACCAACGACACAGAGACGGAAGAAAGGCCAGTCATAGCTCGAGGTAAACTGCTGGTGAGTACCGACGCAAACGGACAAAACTTCAAAATGTCACGTGAACAGCTCGTCGTGTCAGCTGGATGTTGTGATATCGCTGAAGAAACTGTCTGAATATTAAGTTTTCAGTTTTTGTTTTCGAGTCAGCTCATTCTGCTGAGATTTCCTGACGATCAAACAAAGGACGGCACAAAGATGGATGTGTTTTAACAACCATCTGTTGTCGTCCCTGCAGGCTCCCAGTGTGGTCGGATGAGGCATAAAGAAAATGCCAGAGCTTCATCATTTTCTCATGGAGCGCTGGGCTTTATAGTATCCTTATGTTCTAGTTGTTAAGTCTGGTTGAGATCTGACCCATCTACAACAACACCAATGTACTTACAAATGTTTTATTAAACAAAATGGCACTTCTAAGTTCAAATATTATGAAGTGAGTCTACTTGTTGTTTCCTTTCATCGGCCCTCCTCCCTCACAGCCACAACTTGGTGTACGACTCATCAGAAGAGAAGGATCCCCGTCTGATCTTCTACAATGAAAAAGATGAAGTCGTAAAGGTGAGCACACTCGTTATCTCGGGACTCACAGAATGTCGGAGCGAAAAAGAAAGTTGTTCACCTTCGAGGCCGCAGCATCTGATAACAGATCCCTGCTCAGATCGCAACACAAACAGCAAGCCTCGAAACAAGAGGTGAAATAAATCATATCAGAGAAAAGAACTTGTTTCTTTTGTCGCACTTTGTGTCAGAGTACCCAGATCAATTCTCAGTTGTTACATGTTTTTATAGCTTATACTTTATCAGTAGGGGAGACTGGAGGACGATGAGTCATTTTTCATATTTAGGATCTCTACATTAAGGCAATCATAATGTGGTCACTAATTTAATCATCTACATATATTTCAGGATATTGTGCCTCTCGTCAAACAATCAGAATGAGCAACACAACTGTTTTGATAATGTAGCATGTTCAAAAAATGTTGTCTCATGGCACAAGCTCCATCCTTCCCCCCCACAACTCGGCCCACCACTCACTCACCTTCCCTTCCTTAAATAAAAGTCACTTTTTCCAAGTCGAGTGTATTTTTTTTTGTTGTTGTATGCAATTCAACGGTTACAATAACATTTTTACTGTTACAAATTTCTGCTAAACTGCATTTTATTTAAAAAATAAACAACAACAAAACAAACAAAATACTTTCAAGAGTGCTTGGGAAGCGAACATTAACATTTGGAAAGAAAACACTAGAAGTGAATCCTTGTTCCAGAATCATAGGATAAGGGGAAAGGTGCCAAAAAGCTCAACCTACTCCAAAGCTGCCATTTTCCCTTTATTTCTTCCCACAGCTAAAATGTTACACTTTTATGCCAGGTTTATGTTGTAACACACAGATACAAAAAATGATGAAGAAAACAAATGTAAAAATGTCCTGATGCATCTCAGTAATCCAGGTAAAAAATCAAAAAGAAAAAAATTGTATAGGTCTTCTGGACGGGTTCTCTAATGAAACGTTTCGTCTCTCTCCAAAAGAATGTCCCAACACAGACGAGCTACATCTAATGGCCAGAACTCTGCAGTTTTCACTCATTTACAGGCCAGCGGTCACTCTTTCAGAGATGAAGATGTTCTCATTCTTGATAGAGAGGAACGTTGGTTTGAGAGAGGAGTAAAAGAAGCCATTTTTGTGAAGAAAGACCGTCCATCATTAAACAGAGGTGGAGGCCTCCGTTTTCAGTTGTCCCCCTCCTACAGCGCGGCTATTGCCAGTATCACTCCACCCCTGTTAACAATAAGTGTTAATTAGGTGTCAACGATAGCCATGTGATGTGAGTTTCAGTCACATGGAGGCAGGGCTTAAAAGCCTGAATTTTGCCTGAAACTCTCAGACTGAAGAAGTCTCTTGGAGGAGAGACGAAACGTTTCATTAGAGAAGAACCCGTCCAGAAGACCTATACAATTTTTTTTCTTTTTAAATGTAAAAATATCTATTATAGGCTAAACGCAATTCCTATTAAATTTATGATAAAATAAATTCACATTAAAGAGTGAAAAATTATTATTAATTTTGGAAATAAAAGTCTACCTTCACAAACTCCATGATTCCTTCTAACTATTTGGTCACATGATCAATGGTTTTTTACTATTTCCTACCAATAAGGGGTGGTTCAACTTCCTCCCATGATTAAATGTACTCATTGCAATGTCATAAAGATCAGTCCAAAATAACCGGTAACGCTTTCTTTTATGGTACCCTTATTACCATGTAATTACAAGGTAAACAAAAAAGTAATTAATGTAATTACTGCCTTATTACCATGTAATTATGTGGTAATTAGGGTACAATTTTACTATGTAATTAATTGTCTGCAGTAATGTAGCACTTCCTGGTAATGTATTACAATTCACACCTGAATAAGTAGTAGGTAATTTGGACAGTTTTAAAGTTATATTTTATTGCAATTAACCACTAACCCCAAAAATTTAGTTGCATTCTTTTGGTTATAAATATAGTGTTGAGTTACTATTAAATAGTAATTTGATTGTAGTTACCCAAAAAAAGTACTTTTACTAACAGTAGTTTTTCTTGTACCCTAATTACCACGTAATTACATGGTAATAAGGTAGAAATTACATTAATTACCTTTTATTACCTTGTAATTACATGGTAATAAGGTAGTAATTACATTTAATTACCTTTTATTACCTTGTAATTACATGGTAATAAGGGTACCATAAAAGAAAGAGTTACCAAATAAGCTTAAATTAAGAAACAAAACATTTTCAATGAGGGTAAAATCAGACAAGTCAAAAATTTTTTAAAAAGCAGCAGTTTCTGAGATGAAAACTGTTTCTGTGCAAATATTCTGCTCTGTGAAGATGAGTTTTCTGGTGTGTTTGTGTTTCCTCAAACACCAGACCGTCCCTGTGAAGAAAATGAAGGCGGACGAGATCAGCAGCCTGCTGGACTCACTGGGTTTCTACAAGAGGTCCCAGAAAGGGGAAGAGGTACCAGAGGAGTTCCAGAATTTCCCCCTGCACGCCCCCAGGGACGAGCTGTGACGACCCCTCGTGGCCGCGCCCGGCACCTGCAGCTCGCTCGCTTTAATGACGAGTGGGGCTTCAAGGCCTCGACAGTATAGACCAGGCTCCACTCTGAGGACTCGCTGGTGGGGCTGCATTGTGCCGGGTACTTCATCACAGCAAAACTTAATAAAAGAAAATTCTTAAACATCAGAGTCTTTTCATTTTGTGACTTTTTTTTTACTTCTTCCCTCTAATCATGTTTGCTTTGGTTTAAATGACACACACTGCAAAGTATTCTAAAAAAAACTGAGTTTTTACTGCTTCAATAACAATTCCATTCTCAAAGCAAACAAATTAACAAAACATCACAGACGACTCCCTAATCCTCAACCCGCTTCTTTCCCAATAATCTGATTAGCAGCAGCGTTAGACGGCGCCTGTCTTTGTGTTCACAAGTATCTCTGTTTGCCTGCATATGCTTTCATTGGACTGAGGACAGCAGGGATTTGCAGCAGCCTCCGTTTTTTGTTGATTTACACTTCCTGACTCCTTGTCATGATCGCCAGTTTTTACCCACAATGCCAGTGTTTTACTCGACTGTCCCTGAGAACCTGCAGATGGGCCTGGCCTATGTGGGAGGCTCAGTGTTCTCTAAGAACAGGACAGCAAACAGTGATGTGGGCAGGGAGCAGGAGGATGCATCAGGTTGGTTCATACCTCATAAGTGTTTTTGCTTTCTGCTCAGTTTTTTATGGTCAAAGTCAATCAGACAGTTTTCAACTCACTAATAGATTATGTTTGATGCTGATAGCTTAAGTTTAGTTGTTTAATTATGAGAAAATTATTTGCAGTTGGGATATTTATGGGGTGTCAAGTGTAAAATGAAATGTTAAAATATTTCACTGTTTTTTTCATTATTTAGCTCACTTTTTGAGTGTTAAAAAATGTCCACTAACATTTTATTGCTGTTTAGCTCACTGTTCTTCCATTTGGATATTTTTTTTTTTTACTAAATATTGAATTTAAATGTTAAAATTTTTTTTAAATATTAAATCCTAAATCTAAAATGTTTAAATCTAAATGTAAAAGTTAAACCTTACATGTAGAAGCTCACATTTAAGTATTTTGAAATGGAATGCAGCCTTTGGCTCATGTTATGACATCATCTTCCTGAGACAATAGCAACCGCTAGCGCTCCAACGCAGCTAAAGATTCCCTGCAAGACATCAAACCTGCAGTTATGGCTGGTGTCTGAGCTTCACTTCAAACTGCTGGACCACCCATTTACTTTTTTATGAACACATTTTGAATGTAGATTTTAAATATTGGCTTCAGCAGTGTTGTAAGTGTTACCAGAAGTTAGCATCAGACAGGATGATGTCATCACCTTGCGATAAACATCAGCAATGGCCGCTGCTAGCGACTGCTAGTCGCTGCTAACGCTGGTGAAGATAATATTTGAAATGTAAATTCAAAGACTCAAAATGTGAGCTAAATAATGAAAATATGTTAGTGAAAGTTTTTAACATTATTTTACATTTGGTGCCCCATAGTTATTAAGTACACAGAACTCCTCTGGAGGGCATCATTGCACCCCAGGAAGATCCTTTATTTTGGAGATGTTTTCCCTTAGTCTGAAGGGTTTTCTCCAAACGCTGCACTTTCTTTTCACAGTCATGAATCATGCAATGTTAGGTTATTCTATGACTGACGCTGGCATCAGGCTGAGTGTCAGTGGTTGCATCTCAGCGTTTGATGGACCAGATATTTGTTCAGAGTCTCCAGCTCTTGAGCGAGATTGCTGATAAAAAAAAAAATAAATAAATAAATAAAATGCATCAATTCTTTTCATGCCCCATCTTACATACTACAGTACATCATCCAGTTTAGAAGACACTCAGGCCTGTCATATCTGAAATACTGTCTGTTCATGACCGAATCACAGTTTATGGTTGAAAATATTTGGCAGGTGGTCAGTTTAAAAAAAATGTGCCACTTTTAAACTTTACAAACGTTCACCACAAATGAGATGTTTTACATGTTTGACTCTACAAAATACTGTTTGTAAAAGATATCTAACTATTTGGATTTTTTTTATTCTAAATGCTTATTTTGAGCATATTTTGACCATTTAAGGTGACATAAAATGTCTGTTTCCTGGTTTATTTTTTTGTATTTCAGTGGTCAACGAGTTAGTTTCTCACCTTCCCCTTCAAATGCTGCTGTACTTCAACCTGTTTTACTTTCCCTGCTGGTGGTTTTCTGCTGTCTTCATGTTAGAAGTAAAGGTAAGTCGTGGGAAAATTACTCAAGCAGACAGTAATAAAAAAGAAAAAATATATTTCATAGTTCCCCATCACAATGCATTACCTGCTTATGCAGCAGATCAAAAGTAAACCCACCCGTTAAACTTGGAAGTAAAGTGTAAAGCTGATATTTTGGTACCATCTAGTGGTTCAAGGTCCATCCAACAAGCCAGTCACATGAAATAAAAGCAACACAAACAATGCTGTTTGGCTACACAAAGATGGGCAGTAATGAAGTTCTCTAAAGGCTTTAGTTACTGTGTTTTGTCGTGTTTGTGTAGTTTGTGTCTATTCTGTTACACCAACAAACTGTAAAAATGAACTGCACCCCTTTGTTAGTGATAAGCAGGTTTGAACCAGTTGTAGGGAGAAAAAGACTAATCCTTTTTGTCCTAATAGTGTTGCCATACAGGCACTCTGGTTATAGATGCTGTATATGTTTCAGAACTGTTGTAGGTTTTTGTTTAGGTCCTGATTAGTTCTGGTTTTAACATGAGCTCATTTTAGTTAAGAGTTAGAGCATTTTAGACTTTTTGTTCCTTTGCTCTATTAATGGATTTTAACTAATTCAACTTTAAATTGTTTTGTACAAAAGTGTTTCTAGTTTGTTGTAACAAATATTATTTTCAATCCAGCAAACTTCAAATACTGCAAATAACTAAAATGTTCAGGTTAGATTCAGAGCTCCTTAATTAGTTTTGTAAAGGGGCAATATTATGTGTTTCTCAGGCATATATTTAAATACTATACCATAATAAAGTATCTATGTCACCTTTAGTTGTTATTAAAATGCTGTTTTTATGTTTAAATAGAAAATAAACTTATCTTCTCATCACTTCCTCTTCTAAACGCCTTGAAATTGGCCTCTGTCTCTTTAAGAACCACCTTCCGCTTTTGTCGCGGCCATTTCGGTGCGAGGAGGGGGAGGTGTCACGCGTGTGCTACGATGCAGTTTAGTTGGCATCTGAAAATACATTTCCTCAAATGTATTTTTAATTGGAAAAGAGAAATAGCGGAGCTCAGCAGACAGTTTAAGGTTCACTTTCAGTTTCTGCTTTGTTACTGCCGAGAGCCTGCAGGAGTCATGGGCGGGGTGTGTCGGGTAGGGGGTGGGGAGTGATGAGGAAGCTCAGCTTGAAGACACGCCCCAGGGGCGTTTCTGGTTCCCACCTGTCGTTTTGCTCCTCAGCATGGCTTCCTAAAAACACTGCAGGATTTCTCAAACATGCATGGATGAGTCAAAGCAAGGCTTTGGACATGTTTTTTATGAGAGTATAACATTATAACATGATATAAAACTCAAAAAAGTTTATTTTACATGATATTGCCCCTTTAATACTCGGTAAAAACTGTTCCAAGTCTTGTCCTTGAAGTGTAGAGATTAAACAAATTGACAGTTCTTGTTAAAGAGCTCTAATTAGGACGATAGATTTCAGTGATGCAGGGGGGTAGCATTCACCCTGCAAAAAGAGTGTCGCTGGTTCAAATCCCTGCCCAAGGGTCAACTTTTAACTGCCGTTGTGTCCCTGGGCAAGACATCTAGCCAAACTCACCCAGGTATAAATCTGTTCAATTACCTTTATTTAACCAGATAAGAATTCATTGAGATCAAGATCTCTTTCCCACTGGTGACCTGGCCTAGAGGTCAGCAGCACATGTCACAAAATATAATAAACAAAACAGTTTACAAATCAGAAAACAGGTACAGAAAGCAAAGATAAAAAAGAATGATATCAAAGGTTTCAGGCAAAATATACTTGACAGTGACTAAATCTCCATGATGCAGTAAAATTACTTGAAATGAATAAACAGTAAATGGTTAACAGACAGAAAAAACACAGTTAATATATGTGAAGTTTAAAAAGTTCGGTGTTTTTGTGACTGTGGTGGTCTGGAGGGACCATATAGGTGCAGAATGGCGGCAACATTTCCATCACAGAGTGTGACTAAAGAAGGAATAATGCATGCAATTTAAAAAATTAAATTTAAAGTATTTAATTAATTAAAATTAAGTAAAATTAAAGTAAATTGCACTTTTATTTTTAATCGGAGTAATGTTTGACCAGTAGGATCAATATTTTTACTCAAGTAAGGAAACTGAAGGAGTACTTTGTCCATAATTAAAAATGTGTAAATAAACACAAATAGACGAGGAACATTTTTAAAATCACAAATTGTAGAAATCATAGTTGATTCAATCTTATTTAATCAAACAAAGTGAGTAAAAAGAGAAGCTGAGTTCTTGCCCGTACACATTGTAGCTCTGCTCTGTTCACAGTACTACTATCTCCCTGGGTACTACCAGGCTCTGCTCATAACCGGGCTGGTCCTGCTCACAATCATCGAAGTGATCCGGCTTTACCTGGGCTACGTTGGCAATCTGAAAGAAAAGGTAACTCCGAGCCACATCCACTAGAAAGAACAAGACAAAGCTTTGAATTAAACCTGTTTAAATCTTCCTCATACAAACGTTGCAATGATCTTTTTCCTCCATTACAACTGTCAAACCAAATACTGTGTGCCTCGGCACACAGCTGTTTATGTGCTTTCATGTGAATGCAGCCGAAGTATCTGACAGCTCGCTGCTCTCTTTGCATCGCCCGAACGCACCAGATCAAATTCTCCCTCCTTCCCTTCCTGTCATCAGGTGCCAGAGCTGGCAGCCTTCTGGCTCCTGTCTTTCATGTTCCAGCTGCCAGTGCTGCTCTTCTTTGTGACAGATGAAGGAATCCTCATCCTGCCCCTGGAGGTGGCCGTCCACTCCATCTACCTCTTCTTCCTGCTCGCCCAGATCCTGGCTTCCTTCCTGGCACTCAGGACCATGACCCGCAAGCTCACCCTGCTTTTCTACCTGCGCCAGTTGGGCAAGGTGGAGGAGGGTCTGCAGCGCCGGGAGCTGAGCCCCATCTACGGGCTTCCCTACAACCGCAGCGTGCTGCCTATTACACCCGCTCAGGATATATATCATTAAAATAAAAAAAGATTTGTTTCAGTACTGCACGTTTGCTAAAAAATGTCTTTAAAATTTCTCGATGCATCTCAGAATCCAGGTAAAAATCAAAAAGAAAAAAATTGTGTAGGTCTTCTGGACAGGTTCTTCTCTAATGAAACGTTT
>NW_013952479.1:566595-572405 GCF_001266775.1 Austrofundulus limnaeus
GAGAGAGAGAGAGAGAGAGAGAGAGAGAGAGAGAGAGAGATTATTGTCCTCAGGGATAAACAGTATGTTTCAACTTTTTTTAGATTTGTTGCTTTAAATAAAATTCTAATTTACCTTTTTAAAAAAGTTTTAGTACATTTAACACATTTAGTGTTTTATTGTGAATAAATTATGGTTTTATGTAATCTGAATATCATTGCATTCTGTTTTTATTTACATTTTATACAACCCAACTTTTACAACAAATGATACAATTTAAACTTATACACATAATTCAATAATGTATTATTTTAAGGCTTGTAAAAAAAACCATAGTGAAAAAACATGTTAAATATTTATGACCACAGAGTGGCAGTCAGCGATCAAAAGAGGAAGAGGAAGCGTTTGGCTGTACTGCACAGTCCAGCGAGGACAGATTATTATGCAGCACGTGTCTGGATCAGGAAACCCTCTGGCAGCAGAATAAAGGTTAGGCCTGTCTACACATGAACAGGATGTATTATTTAGTGATATATGAGTCCAGGTTTAATGTACATGAAAATCAATAGCATAATTTGTCAGCAAAGACTGTTTTCCCCCGCTCTCATTTGACCATAAAATGTTGATTTGTTTTTTTCTGGTTTTACAATCAACTAAAATTAATTTCTGGCTTCGTATATTTTTACTGGGAAGAAATTATTTAGAGAGACGTGCAAAAAGTCGTCAACAAGCTGGTTATAGGAAGCAGAGTTTTAGTGGGAAAACAAGCTTATTCTGCTCCACTTTGCATTCAAGAAACAAGCTGCAGTGCCTTCTGCACTGTTCATGGGTACAAAAAAAACTGGAAACACATTCAGAGGGGAGTAGAAAATTTATGCTCAACATTTTATGTAGAGGTTGATGCTTAAAGAAGCTAAACTGAACTGTATGTGATCGCGCTGCAAAGAAGTGATTGGAAAAAACCTATTGGTGTTTCTGTGTTTACCATTTTTCCACAGGAAATCTGGCATGTGACATAGTGTAATTAGTAAATGTTGCACTGACAACCCAAAAAGGTCTACCACAACCGCAGAACCATTCAACCTCATTTGAATTTCATTTGTGTGACCTTTAGAGAAACCAGTCCCCGGTTCTGATAATGAATTGGCTCCATGTTGGGCTTCCTGTGCAATGACAAAATGTTCTTTTCCACTTTTTAAGAATGTGAAAAATGAGAGTTTAGTGTTTTTTAAAGGAGAGAAACACAACAACAGTTTGTTGCAGCAGTAAAACTTAGAACTATTTCCAATGCCTATAATCTACAATTTGTAGGAACGATTTATATGCATTAGATTCATGAACATATTTCCATATCCAGGAACGTGCACATGGATTTGCATACAGTTTTAAAGTGTGGAATCCATTAAAAACTCTGCATTAGAGAAGATTCAGTAGCTCCTCACACCCTGCTTCTTCTGTGGAACACACTCAGGACCACTTTTTAAAAGTTGTGGACATTTTCTTTGCCAAGAAACATAATATTCAATAAGAGAAAATTGTTGACGTGCACTAAAAACTGTTGGGTTATTATGACCCCACACATGAATATTGTTTCAGTACTGTTTTTTTTATTTTTTCACTTATTTTTTTAATCTATTTTAGACCCCATGTTAGAGGAGGGGGCTCCATGTAAAAGGGGGGTGTCTGGACATGTAAAAATGCTTATAACTCAAAAACTATTCAACACAGGAGCTTCAGATCTTTTGTTTAGATATAATGGATATAATGTTTTCTTCTTTTCTACTTCTTCCTGTTCCCCTCATTTCACCAACTTTCCTTTGGATGCTATAAAGCCATCTACCAGTTTTTTTCTTCTTCCCACTGCTTCTGCCATCTTTCCTTAACCTTTTGTTTTATAAGATTTAATTTCCTCTTTACTAAATGGAATCAGTATCTCAATGCAACTGTTTTTTGAGGCTTGTTTTGCATATTTATCTGCCAACTCATTTCCTTTTCTTCCTACATGAGATGGAACCCATGTAAAAATGACTTTTAATCCCATGGCCTGAATTCTATAAAGTAATGTCTGAATCTCCAATAAAAAGGTCTGGTCTACTATTAGACTGATTATTTTTCAATGAGTATAATGATGAACTTGAATCAGAACAAATTACACTTCTCAAAGGACGCACCTCTTCAATCCAACCTAATGCCAAAATGACTCCCATCATCTCCCCTGTAAACACTGAGAGGCCATCAGAAATCCTCTTACATTTTTTAATACCAAATTCTGGGACGATAAACGACACCCCATTGTTGCAACTGAAACTCTTAGAATCATCTGTTTTTACTTGAACGTAACCATAATATTTATTTTCTATAAATGATTGCACTAAGTATGATTCTGAAAAATTTCCTTTTTTTTCTCTTCTCCAACAATGATAAGTCACAACGATTTCATGAAACAGAGATGGATAGACCAGTGATAAAGGAGCTGTTTCAGACACAGACTGAACACAGTACACCAAATATAAAGGCAAGCAAATTAAGAGACAATCAGAAACACCTGGAGACACAAGAGGGATCAGGTGTGAGAGGGGCGGGGCTGCAGGACAGAGAAACACAAGGAAACACTGAAAACATTAGAAAACAGGAGAAAAAACACAAACCCGACAGCGTGGAGTCACACATGCTGCCACTATGCAGTATCTAGTTGATATTTCAATTGATAATTCAATTCCTGGCTTAAAGCTTGGTCTATATTTGCACTGGATTACAGATTGAATTATTTTGAACTCAGTAGTTTTTAGTGCGTAGGAATAAGCAGTGACATGTTTTTATCTTCACCCCTTTTTTCAATTTAAAACATTTAACATCCTTTTGTTTGAGCAAAGTTTCATGGGAATTAATTTAATTTAAATTACCGGAAGTAATGAAGTCATTTAAGATGTTCATTTACTGGCCAAGCAATGTGCATGAAAATGGTAAAATATATATATTAAAAGCTGGAGCTGGAGACTTTTAAATCTAAACTTCCAAAGAAAACTAAATGAATTAGACCTGGGAGTGGGGGGACACAGTGTGAAACATTTACCTTTGCTTTTATTATTCACAGACTTTTAAAACATAAAATCAAGGTGAAAATAAAAAGAAAAACCTCTGGTGGAGATATGATTGTATAAAAGCTGGGAGGCTTTTAGTCATGCATAGAGAAAATTTGGTTGTATCTAATTTGAAGAAGTTCGACATTGAAGTTAATTTTTGATAAGTTTAGCATGAAGAAGACAAAAATAGCAAGTCTGATAAGCACATATGACACTCACTAAAGAAGCTTTTGAACTAATAATTGCCGTTTAAAATACTCTTTAAAGCATTTTATTCTGTATTTTTTCTTCAAACATTGCATTCAGTAAATCACTTTATAAGGGAATCGAATTGTCCTTGGTCTAACGTGTTCTCCGTGTTCTTATTGCTTTCACACTCGCCACTCTCCAGACCGGAGAGGACGCCATGTTCCCTGCAGCTTCCCCTGGATTCAGTATCAGTATTAACTATTTTTTGCTGCCAAAGACGAAGATTAATCAGCTGCTTGCAGAGAAAAGTAATAGAAATGTTCCTTCCTGGAGACGCAGCAGTTACATCTGTAGCAGCATCTTTCCCCTCAAATTGTTTTCCTTTGCCGTGCGGTGAATCAAACAGGCAGGAGCTGGGCTGTGTTTTCTTCAGACCAACTAAACACACGGCTCGCTTGGTACTTTTTCTGGTTTTGCAACTTTTGTTCAGCTTTAATTCTATTTTTTTTAGCCTCCAATCAGCCGGGCCTTAGTGAGCTATAGGGTTAATTAGGACTGGGTGCAGCTCAGAGGTAATCACAAACCGCGACCGTCGAGGCTGAGAGCATCACAGGGACATCCTCATGCAGTAATCCTTCACGGTGGCTCGCCGGTGCTGCCAGAAATGCCTGGAAACACTCCCGTTCTCTTAATCCTAGATGGTTACACAACAAGATTTAACACTGTTGCAGTTCTCAGCCATTCATAAACTGTGATCACAAGTTATTAGAACACACCGTAATTGTCAGAGGATTAGTATTAAAAATTAAGCAACGTGTCACATATTTATAGTCAGTGTTTGCAAATATGCCCCTTTTTCTTGTAAGAATACCAAAATAGTCCCTTCTGTGCTGACTTGCTTTGAAGACATTGGTTAACAACACTTTTGAACAACTATAAGTCGCACAATCACGCACAGATTTGTTTTTATGTCCTCGTGGGGACCGTGGATTGACTTCCATTCATTTTCAGGTAATTTTATAGCCTACCCTGACCTAGCCTGGACCTTGCCCTCCTACGCAGCTCCGCTCAATTCTAGTTTCCATTCTCTGCTCCGTCTGGCATTTCTCCCATAGACAAGGATTTCGCTGGCAGATTTTTAGCCGAACCAATCAGAGAACAGAATGTCAATTTTCTGCGCAGTGTCAGCTTGTAGTTTATTTTACCTGGGCCAATCAGCAAACAGAAGGCGGGGTTTTGGATGACACTGATTTTCTGTGAAGTGTCTGCTAGTTAGTTAGCAATGGCAGTGGAGGAAGTGAATGAAGCCAGTCCGTGTTGATAAGGCTTCCAAATTAAATTAAATTTGTCTGACAAAGCAGCAGCTCTCATTTACAGTCGTCTCGTTCGGCTCGGTACTTCTCTCCTCTCAGTAGGGTTGTTTACAGCGCACGCGATTTCCGGTTAGCTTCTTAGCTTAGCCTCCTTCACAGCGACATATGACACACACACACGCTTCAGCAGAGGCCACGCCTCCAGCAAGAATTACTTCTCTAAAGCAGCGAGTCCAGACCCTGTACAAAAAAAGTGAAGGACAAGGGTCTGGTTTTTGCCAGACTAACCCTGACCATATCTACCTGACCCTAAAACTAACCTAAACTCAATTCACATCTTGGTCCTAAACCCAACCCCCAACCCAAAATTAGCATCCGTATGCGGACTGGGCATTGAGCCCCATGATGCACATTCGGTCCCCACGAGGCTGCCTTTTTCAGGAAAATGGTTCCCACGATGTAGCAAAAATGTGCCCACACACACACTTTAACTAATATTGGCTTTGGGGTGAAAATAAATGTGATTGTACCCGCAATAGATTAAATTATTTACCATTTACAATGATGTTTTATATATTTAAAGCATTTAAGTTATTTAAGTAACAAGTGGATATGTGGTGAAAAGAACAACAAACATAAATCTTTCTATTGACAAATTAATAAAAATGATACCTGAATGGCATTTTATGAGCCTCCGGGGCATTATTCAGCCTTTTTTAACTCATTTTCCCAAATGTGCTTGGTAGAATCTGGTCCATGCAAAGAATTGGCGAATATGTTAGCTGATGGAAACACATGTTCGATTTCATTCTGTGACACTTTTTATTATGACCCAGCAGCTCCCACCACTCAAACTAGAATAAGCAGAAGTGCATTCTAGGGATGCAGAATACACGTTGGCCAATTTCAAACCCTAAGTGATACTGGGCCATGAAATTCAAATCTCATTCCTAAACCACTTATGTTGTCTCCACCTTTACAGCCAGCGGGAATAAAAAAAAAGCATCATACCAGCAGGAAGGGAATATTGAAACCCAGACTGAAATTGGCACCAGGATATTTTCAATTTGGGTCTGATTATCTTGGCGAGAGTGGACTGGCAGGCCAATTCACTTCTCCCAGTGGTTTAAATGGGAATTCAGTGAACAGTAGAAATTTAATATTTTATTAAGTCAGTTACACTCAATGACCCATAAGTAAAACTGTAAGCAAATATCATAAAGTGGTTTTATGTTTAGTTTATGGG
>NW_013952479.1:572480-574127 GCF_001266775.1 Austrofundulus limnaeus
ATTAAGTGAGATGCGTTTGATGGCAGCAGATCTCTGCTCCACATAAATCCTCATTTCAGACGTTTGAAAATGTTTTCTTTTTCTGCATTTAATGTCTCGCTCCACTAAACTGTTAGACATGTTTTATAATGAGCTTTGTAAAGAATGTCGACATGTAAACCACTGAATTCATCATCAGTGAAAGTCCTAATGCAGACAGGTGATTCACATTATCATCTAACATTTAATGACCCCTTGGTATTCATGGGTATGTGCAGACGCCACTCCAATCAGGACAATAATGTTTAATTGGAGGATTAAGATGATTGCTTCAACAAACGTTGCTCAATTTGCAATGATGACTCCCTCAAAGTGGACCCAAATAAGTCAAGCTAAAATACTAACAAGAGCTTAGCATGACTACTTGATTAGTCAGATTAAGAAGGTGCAGCATATGATCTATTTAATTCTGTCTGTCAGTGATGTTTGTTCACCATTCTTGACTCACACTTATCACTGAGAAATCAAGGTTGGTTAAAAAGGAGCCACTATGAGACACTTCATTCAATCTACAAAACACAGTTTTATCTAATTAAAAACTGTTTGACATTGAATGAGAAGTAATTTCCTCTCGTGAACACTAAATGAATAAACCTTTAAGACCTTGGCTATTCAAAACTAAAGCATGAAGAGTCTATTTCTCATTATCTGTGAAGGAGTTTCAACAACAGAAATATTATTTTTAAAAAGCTCCAGTTCATTTGCTTGTTCAGCGTCTTGTGATTGTTTAAACAAAAACTGTAAAGCACTGATTTTGTAAGAGTAAGCGCTTTGTTCTTTAGATTCCAAAGACTGAAAGGAAAGTTTATCTTTAATATCTGTATTGAGCTTTACATCAAACGTTATTGCAATCTAATCTCAAAGTCAACTAGCTGAAAATTTCTGCGATTTAAGTAAACTTTCAGCTCAAATATTAACTCTTCATCAATTATTCTCCTCGTTTTACTTTAAATGCTGCAGAATTTGCAATTTTTTAAATAAAAGATTTAAAGTATATTTAAATATACTGAGTTTTCAGAGTCACTTAATTGATTTTAATTTCTCAAACTATCTGTTATCACATAATTCGTGTTCATTTTATAAATCTCTCAGTGAATATGTTGCCGGCTTTTGATCACTTTTGTTTTTAATAGACGAACACAAACATAAACAGACGAGTCAGGCTTGTTTACTGCGCTGCAGAGCAACAGAGTCCCACTTCTGAGACGGGACGAAACGGTTGCAATTCAAGTAGAATTTGCTCAACTGTAGCATCCCCTTTGAGGTGTGTTCTGACAAAAGAGCCCAAGCCTTTGATCTGTGAAACTCCACAAGAGTAAAAAAAAAAAAAAGTTAAGGTAATGGATTGGTGGGATTCTGGTGTGTGTGTGTGTGTGTGGGGGGGGGGGATTTACTACCCTTTTTAGGTCTTCTTTTCTGGTATCATCCATTGTTAAACACTGATTGCTGAAGGCTGCTATCCTACATGTTTTCCT
Organism: Austrofundulus limnaeus; assembly: GCF_001266775.1. NCBI lineage: Eukaryota > Metazoa > Chordata > Actinopteri > Cyprinodontiformes > Rivulidae > Austrofundulus > Austrofundulus limnaeus. The sequence goes on from NW_013952479.1 coordinate 573,995, forward strand.
TGTTTCTCTGCTCCAACACAACTGACCCTGTGATTTACACTCACCGGCCACTTTATTAGGTACACCTGTCCAACTGCTCGTTAACACTTAATTTCTAATCAGCCAATCACATGGCGGCAACTCAGTGCATTTA
>NW_013952479.1:576883-579189 GCF_001266775.1 Austrofundulus limnaeus
ACGTCACACAGTGGAGTCTCTCTGATTGGTAGACGCAGCGCGTCGAGCTGCAAAAGTTCAGATTTTCTAACTTTTATTTGATTTGCGCCTCAGCGCGTCGAACGCTCAGATCGTTCAAATCGTTCAAATCGCGCTGCTCTAATCGCGCTTGAGGCGCCGCAGAACTTCCCGACGCTGATTGAAGCGCGTCCACCATAGACTTTGTATGTAAACCTGCTGCTCCTGACGCTGAAATCGCGTTCGGTGTGAACGCACCATTAGCCTCAAGAATAAAAAGGCTAGATTAGATTTGGCAAAAAAAAGGCATAAAAAACAGGAGCCAGCACAGTTCTGGAAGAACATTCTTTTTCTATAAATGAAACCATTCCAACCTCTACTGATGGAAAGAAAAGTTTGACCAAAGCATAGTATAGCTCATGATATCATCGTTTTTTGTGTGTAAAAATAATACAAATAATACAAATACTAAACGTATCTATGGGAGTCTGGGGCGCCGAACCGCTCGTGACCCGGAAGTGACTCAACACGAAAAAGCTCATAAGTGAAATGGAAGTTTACACATCAATAACTCTAAATTATTCATTTTACTTATCAGAAAACATATATACGATATTTTTCGAAACGTTTATACCATTTTTATTTGGTTGTTTTATTTATTTTTTATTTTTTTGTGTACCAAAATTAGTGGTGGGGCAGCGCCCTGGCGCCCCTATTGACAAGCCACCACTGTGAGCATTACTAACCCACAGCAGTGTTGTTGCAGGTTTGTATCAACTGTATGTTAGGCAAAATAATAAAAATTACTTCTAATTGTGATGCCAGATAAGTTTCACGATTGAGCAACTTTTATCTCAGCTGAAATGTGTGTGCATGCATGTTTGTGGAAATTGTTTTTGTAATTAATAATAGATTAATTTTAATTTATTCATGACTCAAAGATTAATCATTAGAACTTGCCCTAAAAGCACTTGTTTGTGAACTCTGTGATCTGCATTTTTCTGGCTGCGTGACCAGCTGAAGCAGGAGGCCGCGGAGCTTCTGAGAACTCTCTACAGGAGCCTGAGGGAAAACATGCCTCGACTGTGATAGTTGGCCACACGATCGTGCTGCTTCCAAGCTGACAAACAGTTGTGGGGAAACACAGCAACGAGTGATGAATAAATGTATAACTCTTCCAATGTAACTGTTCTTCAAGTGACACTGAGCAAATAAAAGAAATGAAAAAGTTGACAGTGTTTGAAAACATATAGAGATTAAATCAATTACAAGACAGCACACCTCAAATGACCACATCAGTGAAATGTTAAACAACTTCACTTAAATATTTGTCATTATTTAGTTTTCATTTTTTGTGTTAAAATTTTTTATTATTTAGCTCACTGATCTTACATTTAGCCAACTTTTACTAAATGTTCAACTTAAATGTTACAAAATATATTTAAATATTAAATCCTAAATCTAAATATTTAAAGCTAAATGTAAAGGTTAAACCTTAAATGTTGAAATTTACATTTAGGTATTTTTGGAATGGAATGCAGCCTATCGGCTCATGTTATGACATCATCATCCTGAGACAATAGCAACTGATAGCGCTCCAATGCAGCAAACGCTTCCCTACAAGACCTCAAACTTGCAGTTACGGCTGGTGTCTAAGCTACACTTCAAACTGCTGGACCACAGGTACCACCTACATTGTTTTTATGAAGACTTTTTCAGCAGAGTTAGCTGCAACTAGCAACAGTTAGCAGCGGCTATTGTTGATGTTTGTCACAGGATGATGACATCATTTTAGTTATCTGACATGTCTGCTAACTCCTCTGAGATAATATTTAAGACCAAAATTGAAACTGTGTTCATAAAAACAATATGGGTGGTACCTGTGGTCCAGCAGTTTGAAGTGCAGTTCGAACACTGCAAGGAAGCTTTAGCTACATTGGAACGCTAACAGTTGCTGTCCTGATGCATCTCAGTAATCCAGGTAAAAAATCAAAAAGAAAAAAATTGTATAGGTCTTCTGGACGGGTTCTTCTCTAACGTAACGTTTCGTCTCTCCTCCAAGAGACTTCTTCAGTCTGAGAGTTTCAGGCAAAATTCAGGCTTTTAAGCACTGCTTCCATGTGACTGATACTCACATCACATGGCTATCGTTGATACCTAATTAACACTTATTGTTAATAGGGGGTGGAGTGATACTGACAATAGCAGCGCTGTAGGAGGGGGACAACTGAAARCGGAGGCCTCCACCTCCACCGTCCATCATTAAACAGAGGTGGAGTCCTCCGTTTTCAGTTGTCCCCCTCCTACAG
>NW_013952479.1:580228-581972 GCF_001266775.1 Austrofundulus limnaeus
GTGTTACACTATGAGAGAAAGTTACCAATCCATCACAGGTATGGAGGACCGAAACTGACATAATTGGAAATAAAAGCAGAAATATATAAATGGACCAGTAAATAAATACACTTAAAATGCACCAATTAAATCAAAAAAGGAGAACGTTACCATGTGCATTTCTGTCTCATTATGTAAACAAGGTGGGCGGAGCTTCTTGGGTCAGCTCCTCTCCTATTGGTCAACAGACAGGAAGTAGCAGGAACCATGTGCAGATCTACTGTGCCTGCTTGTGCTGCCTCAGTTTAGCTTAAAGTTTAAAGTTTAGCTTAAAACATATGCACAGGTAAATGTTTTCCTCCTTTCCTTTGCTTTAGGCCGCACAAGCATGCACAGTAGATCTGCACATGGTTCCTTCTCCTTTGTTCCTTGTAAAAAATGCATGTACAAGTAAAAGAAAAAAACTAAATATATATCATTTTGAAACAGTAAAATGTAAATTATGTGCTAAAATATATTTAACGGGACTAAGCTGGAAAAATAAAATTGAAGGTTAATTAATTTATTAAACATGAGGTAAAGTTCTCCTTTATTAAGTTAATTGGTGCATTTTAAGTGCATTTATTTATTTATTGGTTCATTTTTTATTTGTCTGCTTTTATTTCTAATTATGTTACTTTCGGTCTTCCATACACAGGGAGTTCCAAGGTCAAGTGAACATAATTTTTTTACTATTCTTTTTTCACATTAAAATATAACTTCTTTTTAATGTTAGTTATCCAACACTGATGAGGGAAATTGTGTAGTTTTTTTTACACATTAGAAGGAATCAGGTGGAAGACAAAGATGAATTGAAATACTGCGGTTTCATCTGCCCCTGAGTTTCTGCAGAGGGCTCAGACTGATGGCCACAGGCCAGCAGAAGGTCATGTCTGTAAATGTTCAGAACAGGGTTGAGGTATTAAACACAGCTCATAAAACTGACTCAGAGTGGCCTTTTTTCTGTCTCTGACCTTAAGCTTTCAATTAACAGCTTTGTAAAGGTGAAATGATCACATTCATTTCATTTCTGCAAAAGAGGATCTTTCAGCCTTTTGTGTGAACGGAAACTTATATTAGCTTCATGCACGGGTGTATTTGCCGGGGCTTTCAGTGAACCTTTGTAAAATCATACCATTTAAACTGAAGGATACTTTTAAATTGAGGAAGAACCTTTTTGTGTGGAGCAAAAAATATTATTTTAAAAGAGGACAAGCTGTCAAGAATCTAATTGCATCATGAATTGTTGAAAAGACAACTGTGCCAAAAAGAAACGACAAGCATTAAAGCATTGCTTGAATTATTGTAAGTTTTTATGCCATCAGCAGAAAAAGTACTAGTAATGTTTATTCTAGCCACCTGAGATTCACACCTGAACACTTTATTATAGAAACAATAAATAAATCTTGCAGTTGCAACAGCTGAATGTGCGCCTTCTGTTCCTGGATAATTCAGCACTGAAAGCATCAAATGGGATTCAAAGATCTCCATTCATATAATTAAGTTGGCCTTAACCTCCAAGGTCGACTTCCAGTGCGGGTGCCCCTTGGGGCTCTGCGCTCTGGATCCCTCTCGGGCCCTTGGGCTCTGGTCTTCCCTATGTCTGCCTCGTGTCTTGGGGGTTGGGTCTCTGATCCTCCACAGTCACTATTAAATATTCCATTGGAGAAATCTTGTATATACTGTATATATATATATGTGTGTGTGTGTGTGTGTGTGTGTGTGT
>NW_013952479.1:584139-592408 GCF_001266775.1 Austrofundulus limnaeus
CACACACACACACACACACACACACACATATATATATATACAGTATATATATAGTGTTTTCAGAACAGCTGAAAGATGACATAGTTACTTGATTGTGGTTTAGAATTGCACTATGTGCCTAGAAAATACATGATGTCATGGTGCTTTTTTGTTGTATTTATCTGTATCACATGTAGGATGGCATTTTTTTTTTAAAATTTCATCATAGCTCAGGCTGATGTTAAAATGTACAAACACTGCTTATTGTTCAGCAAACCAAGGTCAGCTGAAGTTGCTCTTTTTCTGCAACACAGAAACTATTTCTTGACTTTTTTTCTTTTATAGTCTGTCATGTTTTCCCTCCTCTGTCTTTTCTTCCTTAACTGGTTGTAAAGATCAGTTGCGCATTCTGAGCTAACGTCACGTTAGCAGTGAGGGGAGGCGGGTCCAGTTGTGATTGAGATCCTGCAAACTTACTTGGTGCAAAAAGTTTATCTCTGCACGTCACTGAAGAGGTGTATTTTATGTTCAGCAATGACAAAAATGGAAGTTCTTCTTTTTTTCAATTGAAGTGACAAAAACACTCCACGCCAGTTATTGAGAAGGCTGCTCCTTTCCTTTGGGATCAATAAAGTATTTTTGAATTTTAAATGAATTGACTCTAGCTTGTTCAGCAGTGCTGCTTGAAAAAATGTCCCCCGTGAAATAGTTTACCTGTAAGCATGACATAGCGTTCCAAATATGTTCAGGCTACACAGATGTGTATTCAGAAAACTTAGCTCATTACAAAAAATAAGACTGGTTTTCAGTACAAACCGGTATACCGCCCAGCTCACGCCCGCTCTTTAAAAACATTATTTTTCTGCACTTTTGTTTACAAGTGAATGTCTGTTAATTATGCAGCAAACTTTTAAGTAGTTCCAACCCACAACAATAATAATAAAAAATGGAATCATAAACAAACAGATCTGTGTTTTCATCAATAAAGCTAAACAGGTTCCATTAAGAAATATATGAGAAATATCTCTATTTTTATCCACTGCCATTGTTTGAAGCAGCTTTTTTAATCAGTTTGTCACCGTGGGAAAAGACTTCAGACTGGTGTGATGGATGATGTCCCAGCTGAAAACAATGCTGCAGAATGCACAGATATTAATTAAGCTACTGTAGCTTCAGAGAGCTCGCTGCGTGTTTCATAATATGATCATCTGTATGCAGCATGGGCAGCGCAGCTTTAGAATAATGACTGGCAAACATCACCGCACGTCTCCTGACAATTCACCTAGTTGGTTAGTGCAAATGTGTTTAACACCTAATTGGGAGCAGATAATTATCCTTTCTGCTTAAACATCCACAAGAATATAGATGAGATGAAGAGGTGTGGACCAACAAACATCTTGATTAAGTCTCATTTTGAACAATAACTGAGGAAACTAGCTCTTTTGCTATTAATACAATGATATTATATGAGGAAGAGTCTATGAAAGTATTTGAAATTTTAGCAGTTTTATGTTTTAACACTTTGCTGCACTGTTTGTTCGTCTCAAGAAGCTATTTTTTGTACTTTTTCTTTGCACAACTTTACCCTTATTTCTCTTCTCAGCTGTTGAACTAATTAATTTTAACACTGTTATGTTTTGTCTTGTCTACCATTTGTCCGTCACCTAAAGCAGTGATTTTCATCCCTGTTCCTCAAGGCACACTGCCCTGCATGTTAGCTGTTTCCCTGCTTCAACACAGCTGATTTCAATTGATAACTAATTAATTGTTGAACTGCAGTCATCTGAATCAGGTGTGTTAAAGCAGGGGAACTTTTAAAACATGCAGGGCAGTGTGCCTTGAGGACCAGGGTTGGAAAATACTGTCCTAAAGGCCCAGCTGGTCGGTGATTTCGAACATTTGAAATATATGATAAAAATCTGGAATCACGTCCAGGCTGTGCAATGAGTCAGGACCTTTTTTTTAAAAAATGAATTGAATGCATTAAACAAATGTATAAGAACATGAGAAAGCTTTTTGCAATAAGACAATACATGTGGAAGATCAGGAAAATAAAGCCATATCCTGCTTTCAAATCTTTTTTTTTTGTTTAAGTTGAAACAGTGATGACAAACCAACAAACAGTGTCAAGCAAAAATGTAGAGGTTCAGTGTTAGCCTCCTTTTACACCGTAATGTCATTTTTCAGAGAATTGTTTGAAAAAAACTCTTAAAAACTACAGATAATGTTTCAAAATTCTTCTTTTTTTACATTTAAATCATTCAGTCGGGTCTATTTAAAGCAGAACTGCAATGGTTTGGTCTGAGTCCCTCCTTATTGTAACTTCACAAGCCCCTCCCCTTTTCTGAGCTGTGTCTCACATCAGCTCGTTTTGAGGCTGTCTCTTTAAATCCAAACAAGGCACTTTACAACCCGCCCGAGTGGTCCATTCTTGTTTGATAGAGGGGTTTATGGTTATGTAGCTGCGCAGAAACATTTTATGTACAAATGAATTAAAAGATGTCAACAACAGAAGACTTGTCCATGTTGGAGCCAGAGGAGAATAAAGACGATGAAATTGTAATTGGTAAGTGTAGAGCTTTTTTCAAAGCTCCCTTGCAAATACTGACGTAAAAGCTCAGAAAATAGAGGTTAAAGCAGGTTAAAAGTTATGACCCAAAAAGTATACAAAAATAGAGACTCCAACTACACAACAAATTGTATTTAACAGCTAAAAAAAAGTGGATATTGCAGATACGTTCCCTTTAAGGCTACTAACTGGTGAGAATCAGTGTTGATAAACCTCCCATAAGTGATGGGTATTTTTTTAAACTGGAAAATAACATTAGCACATAACGTTTTTTAAATTGGGCTGTAGCACCAGGTTCATTTTGACAGTAAAGCGGACACCCTCAAATAACCATTAAATCAACGAAGGTCACGAGTAGCATTATGGGCAATACTGAAGTCTCAAAGAATGACAAAATGTTTGGTTGCCAACAGTAAAAACTCTTCCAAATGGAAATAGTGCAGGAGTATTTATTTTACCACCTCACTGGATAAACTTAAGCTGTCATCCATTGCAGGCCATTAAAAACGGACTTACCTCAAGCTAATGGCACAATTGTGTAAAAACATCCAATATTTGGATCAGTTCAACTTCGTGAAGTTCATTAGGGAGTGGGATGCAAAGTTTTTTATTTATGGTAAAAGTTTTCGTTGCGCTAAATAATGATATTGATTTTCTGCAAACCTGAAGTGTCCAGTAAGTTGTTGTAGCAATTATTTGGTGTTTTTTGAGTTATTTCAAGAAAACTACCAAACTGGTGGACAATAAAAACCTGAGAGGCAATTTTGCTGGGGTGAATGTGACAGAAGGGGCCATAAGCACCACTAAAGGTCTCTCAAAATCAGAGTGGGGGTTGGGGTGGGGGGCAATCCATAAATTCAGCCAACCTTCAAAAATCTTTTACTCTCTATAGGTTTCGTTCTAAAATGTCAGGATGTCAATCAGTACCATGAAACTGATCCACTGCTTACCTTCGAATCATTTCAAGCTCCTACTTTTTGACAAATTGAAATCTCTTCCACAGACAGATGGACACAGTTGTTTGGTGGTTTTATTCATGTGACATACCGTTCAACAGACAAAGAACATCTGAAGTCAATGAACGGAGTTTATGAGTTCAAGAAACAATTTTCCAAGATCCAGAGACATTTATCAAAGTACAGTTTGATGGAGGAAACATTCAACTGGATATCATCAAGTTCTGAATGCTATTTTTTTCCGTCTGTAAAAAGAAAATAAACAATCTAGCTCATTTTGTTTTGTTGATAAATTTTAAACATGTGGGGCAAATTTGTATTTTGACGCACAATACCACAAAAATAAGGCAACAAAGAAAACAAATATCAGTGTAATCCCTAAAAAACATTGGCTCACTAAGAACATAGACAACTAATTAGACAGAACCACTTGCCCTCAAGTAATATTCCTTTTCATCATTTTCTTGTAACAAAATAAATAAACTTTTTTCCTGGAAGTGGGTGAACAATCATGGCGGTGAGTTGTGTGCTGCAGCACATCTTAAAGTGCAAAATGAAGACAAATGGTGTCATTAATAATTATTAAAAATTTTTACATATACCAGCTTGTATTTTTTTGTTGTTGTTGTTTTTGTTGTTGCTTTATTACATGCTGATTAAATTACTGAGGTGCATCAGATAATCCTAAACCCTGCACAGATTCACAGATTCAGGCAAAAAAAGAAACTTAATTTTGTTGTTGGTTTGAGATGCTTTAAATTACATTAAACAGCTGCAGTGTCATAAAGTCAATATGGTTCTAAATGTGAGGAAAATCCTTTTTACTTTTTAAGCTTTTCTACTTGTCTCAGCTTAAACTAAGCTTAAATCTTTTCTGATTAAACAACTTTGCAAAACATGATTTGAATAAAGTTGCAACAATAAACTCAAGGCTGTATAGTGCGGTATGAGGGCCAAAATTAAGACTAGTTGCTAGCCTCTCCGATGCTTACGCCAGCTTATCCATGCTAATCGCTAACCTCTCCAATACTAACGTAAATGAATAGTCAGTTACCGGGGTCAGCTGTTCAGTTAGCAATGCCCCCCTATCATTAATCAGATCAACAGCTGGCTTAAGAATAGATATAACCTCCTGCTACTAGCAGAGCTGTAAAGTAACTAAGTACAAATACTTCTTTACTGTACTTAAGTAGAATTTTTGGGTATCTATACTTTACATGAGTAATTATTTTTCAGCCTACTTTTTTACTTCTACTTCTTACATTTTCACACAATTATCTGTACTTTCTACTCCTTACCAGCTTGTTCTGGTAAAAAAATAAATACAATCCATAGAAACTGTCCCTCCTAGATAGAGTGGACTTAATTGTATATACAAACTAAAACAACTAAATTTAACATAAATTAATTATTTTAATACAGTATAGTCATTTCTACATTTTTTGGGGAGGTCACCTCCTAATAAATGTCATTACAGAAAATCTAACTGCTCATTTTAAATCAATACTTTCACTTTTAATACTTGAGTACAAAAATATCAGATACTTTAAGACTTTTACTCAAGTAATATTCCTAAAGGAGACTTTTAACTTTTACGAAAGTAATTTTTTGGTAAGATACTTGTACTTTTACTCAAGTATCACTTTGTGGTACTTTATACAACACTGGCTACTAGGATGAAGTAACCGCTGGTTGTGCAGTAGTCTTAATTTTGGCCCTCATACTGCACCATAGAGGCTGTGTGGTTTCTTCTCAATTTAAAATTCATGTGAATTCTTGTTTGCTTCTTTTGTTGTTTTGTTCACTTTGCTGTAAAACTGGCCTATTCTGCAGTCCCAGATTTCAAATGTGGCTTTGGTAATGCTTGGATTTTTGCACAAAATTGATTAACAACATTAAATAAATAAATACATAAATAAATAAATAAATAAATAAATTTAATTGATTTTTAAAAATCACCAGAGAGCATGCATGTGAACCTAAACCTACAGTGAGTCAAATGTATGGCGCTCTCAAGAGTTTTGAATTTTATTGCAATTATTTGTCCTCTTTTCCCATTCTAACCAAAGGTTGTCCCCATCAGAGGTACAGTCTCTCTCATATTAACAAGACCCTACAGCACAAAAAGAACACTTCTTGATGGGTAGATCCAGTGACAGCTGAGTGTTTGTCTGACCACAGCGTGATGACACATTTATTTCAGTTATTGCTCTACAGCAATGCATCCAGATAGAAATTAGGACCAAAGTACATTCTTTTACAACCACATTCCTGTTACCAACCAGATCAGTCTAAATGCATATTTTAAACTATTCAGTGACGCAGCTTAAAGACATTTGCTCTCCTGTGGTGGTGTGAAATGAACGGCTGCCTGCCAAGGCGTTTTGTCTCCATAACTAAGCAAGAGTTCCTGTTTGTTTTCAACCCGCCTTTCTTAAAGAAGCCCTTCTTTTTATAGTTCTATGCTTTGCTTTTTTTGCAACTGCTCACCTTGCATCAATTCTCTCGCTCACAGTTGTTTGACAACAGTTCTGTTACACAGTGATGATGACTACTACATTGATAAGAACTATCACAAATGTGCAAAGACGAGGGTTTAAATCCATGCATTTCATGCATAGATGATAGTCATCCTTTGAGGCCTGCAAAGCTGAGGGTGTCAAGTGTTTACAACATGTCTGTCCACATCCATCAGTGCTGTTTTTAAAGAAGTGTTAACCTGCTTCACCCTGCTTTGTTCTGATCACACCGAAGCTCAGCAATGCTGTGAATGAGTGAAACCATCCACACGATCGCCTCCCTGCAAACCTTTCCTGTGATCTTTGATTCTGAGAAAGCAATTCTTATTCCCGAAAGGATGTGAGACAACGTTGCGCCGCGCTGCACTGAGCACACCGCACCTTTCATCCTGGAGCATTCTTCTGCCTCGTTAATGCATTTCACCAACAGTTGGACATTTTCTCACTGATTCTTTCCACTGTTTACATTGAAGCACATGGTACACTGGACAAAAAACAGAACTGCACAGTCACTACACTTCTCTCTATAGCTGCCACCGAACTGAATGTAACTCTGCTCAACGCGCATAGCTAACGGATACTCCGGGTTGTTTTGTGGCGGTTGATATGTGTTGTTGGCCGTCCACCACAAACACATTGCTGTGTCTTTATATGTGAGGTCCTTTTGCTCTTGAAACTGTCCGTTTGTCAAGACGAGACACGTTTAGTGTCCTCTGCGGCTCCAGTTACTCTCCAGTCATCTGTCGACGTGTCTCACTTGTGTGATTGTCTGTATTTGTCCTTTTTTTTAAAAAAAAAAAGTTGTCTTTTACGTTAATGAAGCCTTTAGATGGAAATCAAGGCCGAAAACTGCCACAGCTCCTATTTCATGCCACTTCGCAGCACCTGATTGGCTGCAATGAGCATGACGCTGATGATGAAAGCGATGGCGAAGGCGCAGATCAGGCTCTTGCGCACGCAGGTTTGCTTGACTTGTTGCGTTGGGCTGGAACCTGGGGGAGACAAAAAGAAAAAAAAACCTGAAGGAACGTTGAATCGTAGAATATTTTACACCTGAATGATATCTGATTGCTATTTCCAAATGAAAGAGCTCATCAAAAAGGAAAGAAAATACAATTACACGAACACAATATTAGGGGATGAACACTGCCAGAAACACTGTTTTCACAGGTGGACAGAGTCCTCAGCCTTACTGTCTATATCCACTTGGCAGTCCTCGGGGTTCTCTATGTGATTCTCCTCGGTCATAATGATGTTCTCGATGTCTTTCATGGAAAGATGATCACAGAAGGTGTCGTACAGAAGCCTCTTCAGCTCCTCAACCGTCAGCTTCTGCATGTCACACTGGTGGCACACACAGACCTGAACATTACTGTGGACAAGGGCTGTCAGGCAACATAAACACACAAAGGCAAAGATAAGAAAACACCAAGGAGAACAGCTGGAGCGCACAAAAAACCACGTGACCGTGTGATCGGCTGGAGAAGCTAACGGCTAACGCTAAATGGTCAAGACTCTGGATTTCCCATTACTGTACATGTTGATGAAAACAGAGCAGAAAAAAATGATGTAGAAATCATTAAAACTATTAATAATAATATTAATCCAATTATTATTAAYATTTTACAGTTTATATAATCTATCTAATGATTTAAATAATGTCAGAAAAGCTGTTTGTGTTATGGATTTATTAACAGAAGATAAACAGGAAAACTTCTCATTTTACAACAAGTCAGCAGATTTGATCTTATTTAGCTCAATGTGATCTGAGCAGAACATAATGTAACAGTTTAAAATTAAAATAATCTGATAAAGTCCATGTAATCACTGTTATTTATTGAACTGGTTAGCAGATATTAGCTTGTGGAGCATAAATACAGAGTTTAGATCTGTTGAATCATGCTAAAATTTAACACAAACTATTAAATATTACAGATGATTTGTTCTCCGATTAATATTTAAACCTACAGAGTGTAAAATAATATTATAAATATCTGATTAATATTTAGACCTACAGAGTGTAAAATAATATTACCAATGTGAGTATTTTTAAGTTTCTGTTAGAGGAACCTGACTTGTTAAGAAGATGTTAGCTAATAGAGACAAGTTTCATCCTATAACCAGAGAACATTTTCTAACTGTTGACTGGTAAATATATTCTTATTTTTTATGACAGTAAGAAGAAATACTAAATATACTTTATTACAGCTGAAGTCAGAATTTGTCAACTAGCTAAAGTCTAAGTC
>NW_013952479.1:592418-599900 GCF_001266775.1 Austrofundulus limnaeus
ATTAAATTGTGTCCATGAGACAAATTATTTATTTTTCTGGTATAAATTTGCTGTTTTACATGACTGTTGAATGAAATTAACATAATTATTAATTTATTGTAAAAACATGACAGATAATCTGTGAAACAGATCCAGTTCAGCTGCTGTTTATCTATTAGTTTCTATGGAGGCTGTGAGCTGTTGTCCTTTTAGACGCCATTTCTACTCCTCCATGCTGTCAGACACTACCTGTGTACGGTATGGGCGGGACTCAGTCTAGTAATATTTATATTTAAGTCTATGGAAAATAAGAAGTGCATAAGTTGCACACATACAAAAGTAACAATAATGACGAGGAGCAGTGACTTCCAGGAATATGTTACAATACAACCTGAGTCTAAACTCTATTTTTGTTCATGTGAACCATATTATGCATCATATTCTACTCAACTATTGTTTTTTTTTTTATTATTTTTCATTGTGTTAAAGGTGTAATTTTCAGATTTAATTGTCCTTAATATTAAATCATGAGCACGTATTTACATTAGTCCTTTTAAACATCTACTTCCATTGTTTGTGTCACCAGGCATCATGATTATTTATCTTTTTTTCTTGCATTTGATGAAAATTGATGTCTTTTACTAATCAGGAAACAGCAGTAAATGGCAAATCTTGATAATGTCCTTTGGCCATGTGCTGTGTAGAAAGACGTAACCATCACTGTCAAAAAAGTTAATGAACCTTTTAATTATAAAATGATGAAAGGTCATATTAAAGTGCCTTGGACGTGCAAATCTTTCAGATACAAAAAGTCAAAGAAAACGTTTTTATTTTTGAGAAAGTCAACATAATAGATACAATTTTACCTATTTCATCATATAACTGGCATATTTTCTTTTTAATATTTTCAGTCTAAGCGAAGCAGGAAGTGACATCAAAGGGAAACTTTTTGAGCAAAGGAACTTCCTGGTTTTTGTTTATTGAAAGGTTATTTGAACTCTGACTTTTCATCTTTCTGATAGTGACTCAAAAATATGTTTTTTTTTTACTGTTAGCCATTGTAGCAGTTTTCAGTTTACATTTAGATATTCCCCTTTGACATCACTTCCTGTTACTTCACATTTGAATATCTAAACAACTGTGCAACTTAGTGGTGTGATTTTTTCCCCAATATGTTATCAATGTTATCTTTTCAAAAATATATTCATATTTATTACAAAAATTGGAGGTCAGAGACACTTCAAAGCAAACCTTTTCTACTAAATTGTGTTTCTTTAGTAGAAAATAAAATGTCTTCAGTATATCTGGTAGAATTTATGTTAAAATAATCCAATCCCAAACCCCAGCAGAGTATCTGTTACCATTTGGACAGTTCAGGCTCATATATGTTATTCATTCCCAGCTCAGTCCGAGCCGAGCTCATGCCCAGAGGCTCTGTGTGAACAATCCAGCAGCATATCATGATTGATGCTACTTTTTACGACTACATCTCTTACATAATGTCATGCAGCCGTTTTCTACTTTCCATCATTTTTCTTTTCTCTCCCAGCAGTGCTTTTTTTTCATAACGTGGATGCACCAAGAATTCCCACAACTCCCCCTTTTTCACACTCCATTTGGAACCCCCTGTCTGACAAGCACTTCTAATCTGTTATCACACAACCACAACAAAGGCAGCTTTGATGAGAACTCCATCCTGCTAATTTTCATTCTGCTGTCAACTTGAAACGATGATTATCTAATGGGGTGTCTTTAAATAAATTAATATCTCTACATGAAAGTTGCTATAATTATAAGCAATGGAACTGTCATGACAATACAGTTTCCCTATTTAATGACCCAGAGGACAACAATTAAAACAAGTTTTTGCATGACTTAGTGTCTAAACTAATTTTTTGTGGGGAAATGTGGTTCCCCTTTGACCCCTCTGTCCAGCACCCTGTGTAATCAGCACAAACAAAATGTCTGAAAAAAATGAGCACCTTCCAAAACACTGAGTCAAAGTCAGTGCCGTTAAACTTGTCTGGCATCCCGGAGGCTGTCAGCTTTGGACCCAAAAGAGTAACAAACTCCTCGAAGTCCACCTGGCCATCACCTGGAAAACAGAACAACTGCTGGTCATTAAGTTTAAAGCCTTCAATCGATCTCTTACTTGGTGAAGCAAACAAAATATAAGCACTTTTACAACAATAAGAGGGTCTGAGCTGTGCTTTGGTCCTACCGTCCATGTCCAATCTCTGGATGATGACCTCCAGCTCCACCTCATTCGGCATGTAGCCCAAGGAGCGCATGGCCATCCCCAGCTCCTGCTTTGAGATGAACCCATTCCCATCGCGATCAAACACTTTAAAGGCCTCTCGGATCTCTGCAGAAGCAACAAGCACAAGCTCAGGTCTTCATGCAAATCAGGACACGAACACAGGAAATGTTGCAAACAACAAAAAAGTCACACATGGGGGGATTGGGAGCTCAGGACATCCAGCTCTGACAGTGAGAGGATGGAAAGAGCCATGATAAAATTAAATAAATTCCCCTAAAATAAACTACTGAGACAAGAATAACGCATCGGGGCAGGGCTGGCCCTAACCAATCTGGTGCCCTGGGCAAGATGTGACACCTCTTGTGCAATTTTCTACATCTGTCTGTCAATTTACATACATTCACATACAAAATATTTTTTTGTCTTTTAAATTATTGTTTTATTTTAAAAAAACAGGTTATGTACCATATTTGTTTGTGTATAATACAATCTCGTGTATAATATGACCCCCTGCCTTTTTTTGAGCAGAAAAAGCATAAAAATTTAATCCTCAAACTACCTCCAATTTCATACAGACTTCACGATTTTTCAGCCTTTGCAGTCTTTATACATATCAGTAAAATGATCATTGGACTGTTCATTTTATTTTGACAACATACTGTATGTACTAAAAGGTATTTTGACAACAAATATAAATCAGCTGTAGCAACATCATATGAATTCTGGCATTTTACACATAGTCCACCAGGAGGCGCCAACACAAAAGTCAGAGACTTCACATGAGATTTGGGCCATCTTCTGGGGAAAAAGCAGATTACTTCCTACTTGCGAGCGTCCCCTCTGGTGGGGAAACTTTTTTCAGGGATACAAACTTTTTCAGAACACCGGTAGACAGCAGCCATTACAGACGAACATGTGTTTGTTGTTGTTCCAGGAGCGGCTCGGTCACATGCTAATGTCATTTGTTCGTTATCATTTCCACGGTGCAGGACTGCTTTGTTCCCCCTTTTTTCACATCATGTCACCTGCCTGGATCTGTTATTATCTCGCTCTGAAGCACGGAGGAGTGTCACAGGTGAGCTAGTTTCAACTGCTTTTTACGACGCGGTCTCATTTCCGGACTCAGGCATTTTGTGAATGAAGCCAATGTTTCAGTTAAAATACATAAGTAAAAATATTTATCCGAGTATAATACTACCCCCCAACTTTATGGATGATTTTATGGATTAAAGTTTACGTAATGTATTTTGAATAAATGCGGTAGTTAAAATAGTTAACAACATAATTCATTTGAAACAGAATACCAGAATCTACCTCATACCAACATCTGCTGACAGCAACAAAGAACACCTGTTCATGTTAACCAGCAGCTGGACTGAAGTTGTTCTGGGGGGGGGGGGGGGTGTTCTGGGGTACTCATTTTTTTGTAAAAGGAGGAGCTTGCTGTCATATTTTTCAAAAGTGTAGAAAATGCACAACAAGTAATGGTCCCAAACCTTAAACTTAAATTATATTATCCCTAAACATCCTATCCTTGACCTCAATACCTAAAATTAACCAGTAATCCTGATCCCTTATATTAACCACGGACCCCAACCCAAAGACCCTATGTGGTGTGAACCCAGAAAAGCCCCGTGCATCAGAAACTGAAGCGAGGGGTCTAACCGATGAGTCAAAACCGGACACAGAGGGAACCTGGACCAAGCGTCAATATGCGACTTGTTGGGAGTGAAAACGTGTTAAAAACACATAGAACAAGTTATCTTCATAAACCTGAGTAACCAGTGATTATTGTACAGACCAAATCAACTATACTCTGATAAAATTTTATTTAAATATTTTTTCATCCCTCATTGATGGCTCCTCCTAGATGTCCAGCACCTTTAGCATTTGCCTATACTGCCTATGCCACGAGCCAGCCCTGTATTGGGGCACAGCTTTGTCTAAAGTTGGAAAAGCTCCCCTCCCCTCGTTTATTGTTAAATCCCCGTTTAGGAGTGAATCCCTTAATTTAAATGCACCAACAGCCTCCATCAAATAACTTGCATCTAATTCGTGCTGCAATGTGGCTATAAAGCAGAGCCAGAGATGATTAGTAAAATAAACATGTTGCACAACATAAGACTCTGGAAAAGTTGATCCAAAAGTTAAAACTTAATAGTTTAGATCAACTTTATGTCACATGTCAGTCTATGTAAAAACAAAAAGTAAACTCAAATGTTTTTCAAGTTTTTGTGGATGAGCGGAAGGACAAAGCTGATCTGAAACAGGATAAATAATGAAAACCAAACAAGTAAATGCTGTTAGTAAATAATACATAATTTGTTAGGGTTGTGCAACTCACAAAAGCAAATGTGGTGATTAAATAATGATAATAACTCAGACTGACGTGACCTTCTTCTCTAGGTCTCCTGCAGTTAAACGAGGAACTTCCTAAACAAACCTGATCAATCCAGCAAAAAAAGCTGGACGAAGCTTCTAAATGAGAATCGCGCTCCTGTGATTTACCAGGTGTCAGAAAAGGCAACAAATGGCTAAGCCTCGAGCCACAAAAACACAGCGTGACAGTTTGACAAATATTTCAGCTGAAAAACAAAACCTAAAATATCAGTGTTGGCAGCAAACAGTGTGTCGTTCCAGGCACGATGGTGCAGCAGAATCTCAGGAAATAGTTTATCAAAATCAAATTCACGTCCACAAAAACAGAAACCTTGCCACGGGGACGAGGGTTAGCAATCATGTATTACAATAGATTATGTTTGGGCACGCAATTTATAAAAGGGAGCAGAGTGACAGTCACAGCAGCTATTTTTCCACATTGCTTTTTCTTACAAGACACCTTCCTGCAGGTAGCGTTTAAATCAATGAAAGCCTGCAGCTGTTTTTTTTCCCCCGGGATGGGGAGTATTTTATTGTTTATAGAATAACAATATTACAGTATCCACCTGAGGTCCTCGCTACATCTGTTTACTTTAGAGAGAGGGGCTTTCAGCTGCTGCCAAAAAAGTTGTTCCCTTCAGATCATACCCCTTAAAAATGCTCTGTTTCTTTTGAATTCTTCTTTTTCTTGTTTAAAAACTGATCATTTTAAACAGTGAGGGATTGCTAATTAACTGTATACATACTGTACATACTGTACTTTTTTTGGATCGAATAAAAGTTTTATGTAACTAGAAGCACTCGGAGAGTGCAAACCTCCGCCAAGGCCAATTTCCCCCATCCTGTAAGAGTTAATGCGCAAAAGCAGAGATGGAAACACTTTGGTGAATAAGTTCTGACATAGCGAACATTTAAGCAGGCAGTGTGCACGGAATTTCTTCCCGAAAAAAAAAAAGTCATATTCGTCACCCGACGTTATTCATCGTCAAACTGGTGTGGGATTAAGCTCCTAAGTTTTCATCAGTCACATTTCACCATGTAAAATGTCTGTTTTTTCCCCTTCTGCTTCCTTCCTCAAACTTTGAGGCCCGGCAGCTCTCTGTTTACAAGCCTAGTAGCAAGAAACTGTTTTGATTGGTTGTTTCGGAAAGTGGAGTGTTTGAGGAAATGGGAAAAATAGGTTTCATGGTGTAGTCGCGCACTTAAACGTTCTCTAAATGCGCACCAAATGTGTAAAAATGCGCACATTATGGCAAAAAATTATTCATCACTAAATCTGGTTTTAACATTACTTTTATAAAGTTTGAAGTCTGTGCTGTCCAATCAGCTCACTGTTTTTTTACAGAAGCCCTGTGAAAGCATCACAGCTTTGCCGATCTCAGAGTGTTAGAAGAAAAAAAATTCCTGTATCTGCATCGTGATCCGGAACATCACCAAAATTTAAAGGTGTGTCCCTTGGCCCAGTACCCACATGTGTTAAAAATGTCATGACAATCCGTCCAATCCGTCCTCACCCTTGGCGGAGGTAACAAAGTAAGGATTATTTTGATTTGAGAGAATCTTTTCCTGTATGGCAAGTTTTGTTTGCAATTTTTTTTACAGATTACTACTTAAATATGAGTTATAATCATAGATGAGGCAAGAGTGTGTGTGGGGTGGGGGGTGCTCATTGGTGGGCCCAATGAATAGCCCTTCCTTAGAGATAAAAACCAAACAATAATCTGAATCTTCTACGTTGAATAGTTTTTGAGTCATACGCAATTTTGTATGTCCAGACACCCCTCTTTTTTTAGATGGAGCCCCCACCTCAAATATGGGGTTTATCATAAAACCGTTGGCTGGTGCAGTGTAGGTCAGACACATCTACATTCCTGCCAAATTTCATCGGTGCAGCTTTTTCTGCGCTACGGCTGACCGAAAATCACTGAGAAAAAAAAATGAAAACAATATGACCCCTGCTTCATGTGCGGGGGTCATAGTAAGCTGATTATCAAGTCCAGAGAGATTAATAATCCAGCTGTATAATGTTGTCAAACAATGCATTTAATCAAAACCTCTTTGCTTGGCTTGAAATCAAGATAAAGAAAAACAGGATGCCTCTGAAGTGAAGCAGACAAAACATCAATAATAAAATAGTTTTCTTTTGAACACATGATGTCACTAAACACACTTGAGAGGCAACGTTGTCCCATTTTTATATCGTTTATCATCCTAAAATGAACCATGATTAAAGGTATCTTTCACAATAGTGACAACAGTGAATGCTGATTCAGCAAATGATAATTGATTTCTCTCTTTTTATTTTTTTCTCCTGTAAATGATCTGAGTCATCAAACTTAAAATTTTTTCAAGTTGCTTTTGTCCAACAGCTGTTTAAGACCTATTTCTAGTTTGTTTACAACCAATAATGGTCAGCAGGGAGCAAACATTGCATAAGATTTACTGCGAGTAGAGCTGACTGCAAATAAAAGTGGTGAAACAAAATCAGCTGATAAAAACTGTAGAGTCCAGATATTATTTACCAGCTGGTTTGTTCTACCAGCTGCTATTTTCTCGAGGCCCATCCTGGTGTGTTCATGTTTTTATGGTAAATTATTTATCCGAGCAGCTACCTTCTCAGAGCTTGGTTCTTGGCTGAAGAGGAGAACACAAAGAGTACTTTTAACAACCGATCTGCAGACTTTGCACAGCTTTGTAAACATGTTTACATGTTGAAGCTTATTGTTTAATAGCTTAAAGCTATTTTCCATAGTTATTACTTTACTTAGAATTAGTTTTCTTAAAGGGATCCATGATTAGTTGTAACATTAAACTTTATTTGATGAACATTTATTTTAACTGTAAAATAAAGACTGTAAAAATAC
>NW_013952479.1:601585-603335 GCF_001266775.1 Austrofundulus limnaeus
GGCTTATTGTACAGTGGCACCAGTAAGTTTAATCTGAGAAACTGTATACTGCATAAATTATTTTTTAATCTGATAGCAGCAACGGATCTCAAAAAAAGATGCATTTTAAAGAAGTAAAGAGGGACAGAGGTTTAACTGAGTCTAAAAATAGTGAAACAATTTCAGAATACTGTTGATGGAATGATCTACAATGACTTAGTTTAAACTTATGTTAACTATGTTCCACTGTAAAAAGAAAATAAGGGTTAATAAGATTTGCAAATCATTGCATTCTGTTTTTAATCCCAAGTTTTTTGAAACTGGGGTTGTACACTGCAAAAACTGTCCATCTTACCAAGTTTTAAACTCTAATATCCAGCCAAAAAATCTTATTGATCTTGTTTTGAGACAGATTTACTAAACAAATTAAATGAAAAAAATATCTGCCAATGGAGTAAAGACAAATACACTTGTAAGCTTGTTGAAATAATTTAATTTGACTCTTTTTCTTCTTATTTCAAGAATATCACCAAGTGTAAATGTCTTACTTTATTGGCAGATTTTTAAATTTGATTTAAGTCAAAATAAATATGCATTTTGCTAACAACATTATTAATCATGTCAATTCTGTTCTTGTTTAGTAAATCTGTCTCAAAACAAGATCAAAACTTTTTTTGGCTGGGTATAAGATTTTAAAACTTGGTTAGATGACAGTTTTTGCAGCAATATTTACTTGGATTTGATTTGTGCACTGAGCAGAGATTTACCTCTTTTCCAACTAAACACAGCAACTTTTAGCAGTTAGACACGGTGCACTTTGAGCAGGACAAGCCAACGCTGGAGTCTTTGTAGTAGGGAGGTGTCCATGAACATAATCTCAAGCTTATTTTTACGGAGAAAGAAATCCTCTGAAGACCTGCTTCTGTGTTAGGGCTGCTTAGGATCAGTAATTGCAGCACACCCACTCTTTATGTAAGACCCTATCAGGATGAGAAAAACACTGCTTTGCTGTTTGTGTGAACCTAGGGCGACTATTTTTAGACACCCATAGGAACCTCGATCCATCTTTAGCAGGATACAGGCCGACTTGAACACCCGGAAGACTTTATATTACCATAATAGGCTTCTAACAAGTCTCTGGAGAATTCAAAAAGAAGTTTATGGCAGAGTCTGGGTTGGCAGTGTGTTCGGGGTAAATCACGATGGTGTGTTTGGACTGAAATGAAATTTGTGGCATATTAATATACTGATGCTGGACAAATGCAAGCACTGGGAGAAACTGAATGAGAAATTAAAAGGTTAGATGCACATCACCTGCCACTTTTCAAATCAGAGTTTGGAAATAAGATCAACTTGTGCCAAAACTCATCGCTCCACCTTTTCTCATGACTGCAGACAAAAAAAAAGTTTAATCCCACTGGCAACAATTGTTGCCAGACATTTTCTAAAAGTGTTATTTTGTATTTGGGCAGCTATTTTAAGTTTTTCGACAAAATTTTAGGCTGTCTACTCTTAGCTATATCCATTTCATTTGGCTAATGTGAATGGTCACATGATCAGACCCCTTGACTTCCTGCCTGCTCTGCTGGAGAGATATAATGTGAGTAAAATACCTTAATAAACAGATATAACTGAAATATTTTGTACTTACAGCGGGTAAAATAAGTATTGAACACGTCACCATTTTTTCTCAGTAAATATATTACTAGAGGTGCTAATGACATGAAATTTTCACCAGATGTCGGTAACAACCCAAGTGATCCATACATAC
>NW_013952479.1:604263-606766 GCF_001266775.1 Austrofundulus limnaeus
TGTATGTATGGATCATTTGGGTTGTTACCAACATCTGGTGAAAATGTCATGTCATTAGCACCTCTAGTAATATATTTACTGAGAAAAATGGTGACGTGTTCAATACTTATTTTACCCGCTGTAGCAGAAAATATCCTAAAAAGATCACGATCACCTGGTACACACACATTCACACAAAAACTCACACAATAACACACACAAACACACAAAAGCACAGAACCTGAAAATAACCTGTGACTGTTGATGAAAATTTCATGTCATTAGCACCTCTAGTAATATATTTACTGAGAAAAATGGTGACGTGTTCAATACTTATTTTACCCGCTGTATATACTTTACAGGATTGCCTACTGAAAAATAATGAGAATTTAATGCTTGCATGCATCTTTTGATTTTAAGAAGAGTGAATGTAAGCACGGCAACATCTGTTGCATCTGGTTTCACACAGAGCGCTATATGCTAGCTGTCGAAGGTTTAGCTGTTCATTTCATTTATCTTATGTGTATTTTCTCCACACAGCTTAAAACTATCAGATGTTTTAGATATTTCAGACCTGAAAGAACCTCACCATGTGTTCATCAGGGGTTCCCAAACTTTTCCATGTCATACCCCCCCCAAAAGAAAAAACAGCATTTGCTTCTAGAAGGAGACCTCCTTTGTAAGCCCACAAATAATGCTACAAAATATGTAAACATCGACTTTAATATTTTTGATAATATTTCATAATTATTATATTTGTTTAACATAAGAATTTGAATAACTAACATGTTTTAAACACTATTATAATCCCACTGAAAAACCAACTGTTTATAATAAGAACAGAACAAAAGAAATCAAACCTCAAAGCTTTCTGAGGCCCCCCTAATGCTCCCTGGCGACCCTCCGGGGGGGCGTGGCCCCCACTTTGAAAAAACATTGTGCTACCCATGCCTTGTTATGATATGTTATGCATGTTATTGCTATTTATATTTTTCATCTAAATAGGTCAGAATAAAGAATTTGTGTATATTTAGACCATGATGTTTCCCACCACCAGCAATTGTTGCCAAGTACAAAACTTACATTTTTGCTAACGCAGTCAACATAAAACAAAAAAAAAAAATCATAAAAAGTATGCGTTATGGAGGAAATTATTTTGCAGGTAAAATTTTGGGATTAACTTGCTAATGTAAAAAAGTTGGGGAGCTTGCTGTTTTGGTTTTTTTATTTTTTATGTCTCATTACTTTTATTTAACCAGACAAAAACCAAAAACAAAAAAAATTCTTCAACAAGGGTGACTTCACCAAGAGGTCATCATAAATCAATGTTTAAAACATAACAATAAAGGATAAAATAAGCAATTATTTTACCCACAAACATGGTTTTCAGGGGTGTGGCATAATAGCATTTTTTCAAGAGGTGAATCGAATCATTGATCTGACTCCATTTTAAAAAAAAATTAGTTTTTCACTCTTGTTTTCAAAGTTGCAAGCTTTCATCATCACAGCAGAAACCAAGCTGAACCTGATCCAACACCCAGAAGGGAAAAACAACCTGTGAGAAGCCCCTCAAACAAAGGTTAGATATGAGCAATCAAAAGCCTTCACCGTGCCTTCCAGCTTCTCTAACACTCCCTCATCAGTTCCACCAACTTAATGCTATCTGCTTGCTTACCGCCGCTGTTTCTCTGCTCCTTGTTGTCTGCTGTAGACTTTGCTTCATTGTTTATCAAAGATAAGAAACAGTACCCATTGCAAAAAGAAAAGAAGAAAAAAAAGCACTTCACCTTTCAAAACTCATCACCGTTCATTTCACAGGTAATAAAGTCTGCTGGATCCACTCCTTCATGGCAATCGATCAAAATGGAAATAAAAGAGTTTGGTTCAACCTACCCGACAGCCGTAATCATCACATTTCATGATATTCCACACTAATCTCCACCTCGTGTTTTCCATCAAAAGCCATTTTACTGGGGTTAGATGTCAGTCTAGATTATAGCCACTGATTAAATGTGAATTTATGAAGAGGCTGTGCTTACTGGTGTGAGCAAAATGTCAACTGGGTAAAATATATCAAGTGGCAGGAAAAGAACAAATGTCTTTCTCTGGATTTTCCTTAATCCTATTTGTTATAATTTGTACCTGTTTTGCAGTGAAAGTAGAGGGTGGCAGCTAAAACAGGAAAATAAACATCTTGCCAGCCTTCTAGTAATAACTGTGTACCTTTTACACAATGTTGTAAGTCGACAACTCTTGATTTTATTTTGACTTTGATTTCTATGAATTTTCAGAATGATTTTATTTAAGGAGAGACTGTTTTATATGGAGGACTGAACCTGACATAATTAAAAATAAATGGACCAATAAATAAATACATGCACTTAAAATGCACCAATTAAATTAAAAAATGAGACTCATGATTTCTGATTTAATTGACCTTCATTTTTATTTTTCCTGCTTCGTTCCAATATATTATAGATTTTAGCACATAATTTACATCTTACTGTTTTTAATATATATATAT
>NW_013952479.1:607292-611668 GCF_001266775.1 Austrofundulus limnaeus
ATTGATACATTTATTTATTTATTCTTTTATTTCTAATTTTCTCAGTGGTCGTGGCCAACTTGAAAGGAAATGGTTTCAAATATTTATTATATGATTACTTTTTTAGAGGTTCATTAAACTCTGTCCTCTGGTTTGTGAGATATTTTGCTAACAGCTGAGGCAAACCAACACACAGACACAGTCAAAAATATTATCACCCCTCACCTTCAGTAGCAGCTTATAATTACATAATGACTTTGGCATTAAACATTTTATTTCCACCTAACATCCTGCATGATGGTGTTTACCTAAAGAAGTCATTTTGTACTTTTCTACTGTCTAAATTATTTTTACAATTTTACATATATTCATTATTTCTAAATATTTGAGTGAATGTTAGATATAAAAACTCTGTTTGTAAGTTTTGACATATTTCCTCTCACTTATTTTTATAAGCTCCAGGAGACGTCCAACCTGCGGCTCACCAGCTGAAGAGAGACGGGTCACTTCGACCTCCATGATGCCAGATTTTCTGCTCACATCTTTGTCACCATCTGTGTCAAGTGGAGCTTTTTCATATGCCACATTCAGGCAGGTGATACGTTCAGGAAATCTATTTTCAAGCTCATTCCTGTCTGTCTGTCTGTCTGACTGGCAGGTTGAGTAAAGTCAGCCATCTGTCAGGGAGAACGCACATTTAAAGGCTGGGAGAAGTAACTGAGATAAACAAAGTGAAATTTATTTTGTGTTAGATCATTCTTTAAGGCTTGTCCTCGCTGCCACATGTTTTGTCATAAACAAATGTTTTTAATGTACGGAAGAAAATTCTCAGAATCACTGATTAGTTTTTCACTCTAAACTCACTCAACGTCCTTCATAAGTAATTATAAACCTGCAGCGTTTAATAAGAAACTAAATGTATTGCACATATGCACTTCACACATTGTTCAGTGTTTAACAAAAGCTGGTCAACTTATTATTTGGACTGTGTTTTCAAGTGTTGCCATTTTATCTGTCTGCTTGATTAAGTTTATTTCTTCAGCACTTTATTTTTATATCGATATTTCCAAAATAAACCTTTCCACAAGAGACTAAAAGTGCTTTTTCTGTGCAAGAACAAAGAGGAAAGCTGTTTGTTTAGAGAATCCAATTTGAGGAAAAAAGCTTCTTTTTTTCAGTTAGAGTAAAATAATTGAGCTAATTCTGGCTTCCTGGGAAAAGAGCTCAGCTAATAGCAGTCAATAGCCGAGGTGAAGAGCTGAGAAAAAACGAGTGTTTTGGTTTTAGTAAACACATCTGCTGCATTTGCACAAGACAAAAAAAAATCCTGAAAAGAAGCCAGGGTTTCCTATTCCACGATGTTTGGTCATTTTTGTTACTGTATCTCCGAAACAGCATATGCTTTAAACGGCCTCAGCTGACCCCTTAGAAGTGTACGCCCACACGACGCCTGCCAGTTCTGCAAAATACGCTACGTGCATAATTTCAGCCTCTCTGAGCAAATGCCGATGTCTTTAAATATCTTCATTTGTATTCATGTAAGTATTTCCGAAGGAATGAAAGTCATCCTTGCACCTCGGGGCGAAGAAATGAGTCAATGTTGCTGCAGCAGCTACTGGAGGAGTCTAGAGGAAACATCAACGACGCCTCACAGGCAGTTTACGCTATCAAGAGCACTGTGGTGTCAGTTTTTTTCTTCTTCTTCTTCTTCTTTCCACCAACAGCTGTCAGTCAAAGTAATTTGCATTTGCAAAAACTCTTCCAAACACACAACTCATGCAAGATAATCCCAGCTTAACATATGTTAACGATTTACAACTGAAAGCAAAACTGCTTTGAGAAACACAACGCAGGAGTCTGAACGTCTTGATAAAATTCTCCTAAATGCTTTTTATGACTCATATGCAGCAAAAAATAAAGAAAAAACAAACAAACAACAAATTAGGGTTGTCTGCAATGAGAAATGATTAAATAAAAAATAATAATAATTTGCATTCTGTGAGAATTGATTCAATTCTAAGTCGAGCTTTGATTCCTTTATTGCAGCTGTCACTTCCTGTTCCTAATCATCTCAGCAGTGTGTCTTTCGGAGGAGTTTAACGTCACTTTTTTTTGGGTTTTGTTTCAAGGCATGAAAAGCACCTCCAGCTCCCGGCTGACACAACATACGGAGTGATAACGTCGTAGACTGGCTTGATTCTGATTCCGGCAGACAGTTACTTGGAGTTTAAGATGCTCCTTGGAAGAATTCTCCCTGCTGGGCCTCGGAGACGTGTCGGGTTCCGGATCACTTTCATCTTTCTGTGACGGCAACCAAAATGTGTTTTCTCATGCAGAAATCAACACACTGGAAGCACGGGTGGATAAAAGAAGATCCTCGTATAACAGATAATACAATTTTAGGAATCATATCCTTTTTCCTGTTTAGATTTTCACTACACAATTAGCCAGTTTTCACTCAAAAATCAGTTTATCGCCCGCCGCCAAAGAATGAATAAATTGAGTTTTCCACACGTGCCCCTCTCTCTGAGGCAGGTGTTTTGAGGTTTTTGGGACAACGCTCCAGAGATTCATTTTGCAGCTAAATGAAATTAGGAATTGATGTTAAAATATGGATTCCATCCAGTTTTAAAACATCTTTTTGGGGCCCAAAAACAGAAATATTTGTACTGAATTTTGGTTTGATTGATTGATTGATTGATTGATTGATTGATTGATTGATTGATTGATTGATTGATTTTATTTAAAGGGATCCATGATTACTTAAAATTCAACTTTTTTTGATAAACATTTATTTTAACTGTAAAATAAAGTCTGTATTAATACTGTTGGCTGTTTAGTTTTTTTAAATATATTGTCACAAGGATGAAGCCATTTTATTGACACCACAATGCATTCTGGGTAAATGATGATGTAAACTACAGTAGCTCATAGGTGCAAGGTTGCGAGTGAGCTTTATCCACCCTGAAGGTTAATCTTGGACAATATCTGACGATCAACTCTTTTAAATGAAACCAGAGAGCGTTGACAGAGAGGAGAAGGTAGAAATGACTCAGCCTGGAACTGAAAATATGGATGGAGGACAACAGAGCTGCTTCATGGAAGAAGAACCTCAGCTTAGCCTGTTAGCTTTCACTTTAGTGCCAACGCTGTATCGCCATATTTATGTATTAACTCGGTGCCAGCTAACAAGCTAAACTGAGGTCCTCCAGCCACATTTTCAGTTGCAGGCTGAGTTGTTTCTATTCTCCACTCAGTCATTATGTGGACGGACGACCTCAGTTTAGTTTGTTAGCACTAGTGCCAAGTTATGGTGACATAGGGTCGGCGCTAATGTGAAAGCTATTGGGCTGAGGTTCTTCTTCCATGAAGCAGCTCTGTTGTCCTCCATCATCCTTTTCAGTTACAGGCTGAGTCATTTCTACCTTCTCCTCTCTGTCAACGCTCTCTGGTTTCATTTAAAAGAGTCGATCATCAGATATTGTCCAAGATTAACTTTCAGGGTGGATATAGCTCACTAGCAGTCTAGCATGGATGACCTCTCCAAGTCATCGTTTACCCAGTATGCTTTGCGTGTAAATAACATGGCTCCGTCCATGTGACAATATATTTTTAAAAAATTATAAAAACTAAACAGCCTACAGTTTTTACAGACTTTTTTTTACAGTAAAAATAAATACTTATCAAATGAAGCCCAATCTTAAAAGTAATCATGGATCACTTTAAGTGTCATGCACCATCTGGTGCCAAAGCCCTCATGGGCTTGTACATCATATGCAAAACACACATAAGATGGCAAAAATATCATTACATTCTTAAACTCAACCAGGATCCAATGCATGTTGTCTTCTTTCTCAAGATTTACAAACAAAAGCAACAAATGCAAAAATTTCCCTATCATATATCCGACTTAAAACATTTTCCTCAGATAACCAAAACACATCTGCCTTATGTCTATTTATACAGTACATTCAAATAGAAAACTATCTTCAATCAGAATATAAATGACAGTAGAGAATAAAATGATATTTATCTTCCACATAAGGTCACAAATAAACTGTGTTCTATGCGTAAAAAGCAACAAGGACCGATTTAACTTCAAATCAAAAGGACATGGTGTTAATCACATATTTGTCAGAAGGAGGTAAAGACTCTGAAGTCTGATGTTTAGCTTCTGTCTGCAGAAATCTGCTGGCATCATGAGCTTCACTCAGGGAAACATTGCAAACGCTTTAAGCTCAGCCGTGGGACTATTTAGAAGCTTCTTCTAATCAGGCCGTTGTTAGGCAGAGTGGAAATGGGCTACCCACTTAATTCCACCTGCAGTGATATTGACACCAAGCTTTGTGTGTGTGTGTGTGTGTGTGTGTGTGTGTGTGTGTGTGTGTGTGTGTGTG
>NW_013952479.1:611828-613557 GCF_001266775.1 Austrofundulus limnaeus
GTGTGTGTGTGTGTGTGTGTGTGTGTGTGTGTGTGTGTGTGTTGGAGGAGGTCTAAACTATATTGAGCTCCTTTAATACGATCAACTGTTTTCTCTCCTGTGTGGGAGGGGAAATAGAGAATATGGAACCCAATTCAATTTATGCTCGCAGCGTTGCACATTCAGGTACCTGCAACCTCTCCACATTACACTACACACACATATGCACTAAAAAATACACACATGCACGCTGATTTAAAAACAAAACATTAGCAGTTCTGTGCAAAAGTTATAAACAACACTTTTTTCTTTTCCAAAAAGTCGAGTTTTGTTCTTGCAGTTTTCTGAAGCCTTCTAGTTTATTATTATTTTCATTTTATTTTACCTACTTCCTGTTTAGCTGTTGTACCTGATCATGATGCTGTTCTTGGTATTTTATATGGACACAATAGAAATGGGAAATGAGAATTTGCAAAACAAGCCATCTAGTGATCTAATTAAATTTAGTTTTTTTTGTCATATTGAATGTCAAGTATTAACAAAATACTGATTTACAGCTCTAAATTGGTTTAGGTCCTATTTACCTGAACATACTTTCTGTGTCCGTCTTGGTGACAGTGTATCCTTTTCTGCTTCTCTTTTGTGAGGGGTCCCGCAGGGCTCAGTTTTAGGACCCCTCCTCTTTACGCTGTACTTGCTTCCTCTCGGCTTAGAAAATTTGGTATCGCTATTCATTGTCACGCCAATGATACCCATATATACGTCCCATTAAAGAAAAAGGACACCAACTCTCTGAGCTCTCTGTTTTTATGTCTAGAGGAAATAAAAGCCTGGACGGCAGTGATTTTTTTTTAACGTTTAATGAAAACAAAACTGAGGTGATGATCTTTGGAAGCTCCACTGAGACACCTGATGTGGATGTTGGGTCACTGTCCCAGTAATGAAGCCTTCAGTTACTAATCTAGGCATAAAAGTTGATGCTGAACTTAAGTTAGAGAACCACATCAGGACAGTTGTGAA
Source organism: Austrofundulus limnaeus (assembly GCF_001266775.1). Lineage (NCBI taxonomy): Eukaryota > Metazoa > Chordata > Actinopteri > Cyprinodontiformes > Rivulidae > Austrofundulus > Austrofundulus limnaeus. Next base: position 612,828 of record NW_013952479.1, read on the forward strand.
ATCAAATTTTTACCATCTGAGGCAGCTGGCTAAAGTAAAGATGGTTCTCTCTCAGAAACATTTTGAAACAGTGGTCCACGCTTTTGTTACCACTCGGCAGGACTACTGTAATGCACTTTATACAGGCATCAGTGAGTCCTGTATCTCACAGCTGCAGAGGGTACAGAATGTTGCTGCATGTCTTTTAACTGGCACACCAAATTTTGATCATGTTTCTCCTGTTTTAGCTTCCCTGCACTGGCTACCTGTTAATTTTAGGATTTGTTTTAAAGATTTGTTTTTTGCTTTTAAAGTTCTTAATGGTCTTGCTCCGCCATATCTGTCTGATCTGCTACAACCCTTATAGGCCCTCTCGATCCCCCAGGTCAACTGATCAGCTGCTCCTGACTGTGCCCAAGACGTATGAGCTCAGAGGTGACCGTGCTTTTTCTGTGGCAGCTCCTAAATTATGGAATGACCTTCCTTTGGACATCAGACATGCGTTGTCAATGTCTGTTTTTAAATATCTTATTAAAACTCTTTTTTTCCTCTGGCCTTTAAACAAAATTTGTATTGTTGTTTTGATGTTTTATTTTAATTTTTTATTGATTTTATGAATGTATGCATGTTTTATTATGTGTACAGCACTTTGGTTCCTGTGGGTGTTTTAAAGTGCTCTATAAATAAAGATGGTATGGTATGGTATGGTATGGTATGGTATGGTATGGTATGGTATGGTATGGTATGGTAT
>NW_013952479.1:613652-625694 GCF_001266775.1 Austrofundulus limnaeus
GTATGGTATGGTATGGTATGGTATGGTATTGGTATGGTATTGGTATGGTATGGTATGGTATGGTATGGTATGGTATGGTATGGTATGGTATGGTATGGTATGGTATTTGTTGGTCAAACTTAAACTCAACACTGACCTGGTTGAGTACTGGACTGGAATTTACTTACATTTTTATTTCTGACCACCATTTTTTGTAGATTATAATATAGTCTGTCTCCTTGGGATAAAAATATGCTGAAGAAAGTAAAGTTTGGTGCAAATTAAGGGTTTTCATCCAAGCGCAGTACCTGTGGTCCACTCCCAGGTGCGTTTCTAGCAGTAATTGAAAAATCAAGTCCCCGACTTGAGCTTCCTGTCTCTGCACCACAAAAACACTCACATTTATTCACTTATGTGTAATTTGTTTGTGTGACAAAGCCCCGTCTCCATGACGGTCACACTGACGCATGTGACACTTCTGTCTTCCAGCCAATTCTCGTCCGTCTCTCAGGAGATCCGAGCGGTGACGAGACTCTGTCGCTCAAACAACAACAAGATCGCTGCAGCCAGAATCTGATGAAAGAGGTTGTATTTATAAAAGTTTAGAGGATATCAGTGTATAGGCAGCAGCTGGGAAGCAACAGGAGCATAATGTAAATCTGTGTGTTGGTTTATGTTTGGTTTACCTGCCCAGGTAAAGTTACAGTAAGTATTTTAATGGAAGATTGAGTTTTTTCTTGTTTTCTGGGGACATATCATGCAAAATCCACTTTCTTAGCTGTTAAGTACATTTTGTTGTACTTGGAGTCTCTAGAAGTGCAGAAAAGTTTAATTTAGTCTCTCCAGGTGCTGCAAAGATATCTTTATATTCTGTTTGGGTCAGATTGTTCAGCCTGTCCGGTTTTCTGTTTTCTATGATGTTTTCTGAACTTTGATGTCAAATAATCGGCAACAGAATTCCCATATAAGTCTGGACTTACCAACTACAATTTCCTCATTTAATTCTCTTCTGGGTCAGACTCTGGTTCTGGGTCAGACTCTGGCTCCAACATGTAAAGTTGGATGAACAAGTCTTGTTGACATCTTTTAATTCATAAACGTTTCTGCACAGGTAGAAAATGTAACCTCCTCTCTCAAACCGGAGTGGACCGGTCTGGAAGCTGGAGGGGGGGCGGGGCTTGAAGTGTCTTAAAGGAACAGTAACAAATCCAGCTGCTTTGAGACACACAGCAGAAAAGTAGTAAAAGAGGAGTTGGTAAAGTTAGAATAAGGAGGAAATCGGACCAAAGCATAAAGACTCCTGAATGATTTAAATGTGAAAAGGAAGGATTTAAATGCAGGATGTGTCTACTTTAATAAATAAAACCGTATATCTGGTACATGATTTCTAACAAATAGTTAATTATGTTGCTTGTTTTAAAGTCATTCACTGAAATACTGGTTTTCCTCGAGAGCTTTCATTTGCTTTTGTCAAATTCCCTGCAAGCAGAAAAAAACCTGATTATTTTTTTGTCAGAGAACAACAAAATGAGGCAATCTGCAAACACATAACATTTACAGGTGACTCTGGTTTTCTGTTAACTCTCCTGTTATCCTGATCATTTCCACAAACATTTGGTATTTTTGTTGAAGTTCAGAAAGAATTACTGTTATTCTGAAACACCATCATTCCTCCACTTTTGCAGTTTTTTTTATATTTCTGGTTACCAGTCACTAGATTTCTCTGCGTGACCTGCATCAAAATAAGATCTGAATCTTTCTGTTGTTTCAACAAAACTTAAACAATTTTTTAAATAAACCATATGCTTAAAAGAGTCTGCTGTTGAACTTTCTGCTGTAACATTCAAAACTGAAAACTGGGAAATTCTGGGCACCTAATACTTTTTAAGACTCAAAGAAGATGTGTGTTTTGTGTAAGATGCCATCAGCTCAAGAGGCTCTTCTAGAAAAACTCATAAAATAAAGAAAGTCATGAATTGTCAAATTAATAAACAGTAAAAATAACCGTAGGTTTTGATTAAATGAAACATGGCTGCTACAGCTAAACTTATGGAGGACTAAAACTGAAAAGTAGAAGTATATAAATGGACCAATAAATAAATAAATGCACAAATTAAAATAAAAAAGGAGAACTTTACCTCATATTTAATAATTTCAAATTTATTTTTCCAGTTTCATTCCAATAAAGTATATAATTTAAATTTTACTGTTTTTATAAATATATTTTTTGTTTTCCCTTTCACTTGTACATGCATGTGTGTCTCTTAAATAATTATATTGAATTTTTTTATAATTTTTCCCACAAGTCTTTTTATTTCCTTGTGTTGTCATTAATATTGTGCTGCTATTGTGCCCCACCCTCTTTTGTGTTTAAATATTTTATTCTTTTTATTGTTTAAATTTTTTTTCTTTTTGTGCTTATATATATATTTTAGACCTTGTAATGTTTTTTTATCATAAATGTTCTATCATCTAAACTGTTGACTGAGAGAGACCTGCACAAGATTTCCAATGTGTGTGCGCAAATGGCAAATAAAGATCTACCTACCGACCGACCGACCGACCGACCTACATTTTTCTGTCTCCTGTTTTTACTTTACCTTGTGTATTTCTGTCTCATTAGGCAAATAATGTAGGCGGGGCTTCTCGGGGCAGCCCCTCTCCTATTGGTCAACAGACAGGAAGGAGCAGGATCCATGTGCAGATCACCTGTGCATGCTTGTGCTGCCTCAGTTGAGGTACACTTCGCTGCAGCATGCAGAATGGGGCGGGGACGGACTTTTCTGTCAGTCCCATACCTTATATGGAAATGGGACTATTGCATTCCGGAAAATGAAGGTTGCTCCTTAAAGACGCGGGATTAAGAGAGCAAAGGAAGAAGTTAGAGAGTTTCTTCTACTCACGTTCAAGTACACCCTAACCCTAACCCGTTAATATTATTATAATTATTATAACACGGTTGGTACGGGAAATGTTAAATTTGTATTTTTAATGTTGAAAGTGTTCGATAGAAAATAGTGTCAACTAGCGCCCCCTTCATTTTCGGAATGCAATAGTCCCATTTCCATATAAGGTATGGGACTGACGGAAAGGTCCGTCACCGCCCCGTTCTGCATGCTGCAGCGAAGTGTACTTGCCTCAGTTTAGCTTAAAGTTTAGTTTAAAACAAATCAAGGAGGAAAACACTAACTTGTCTTTATTGTAAACTAAATTGTTAACTTTAAGTTAAACTGAGGCAGCATAAGCATGCACTGTAGATCTGCACATGGATCTCTGTGACACAAAAATTGTCACATATTAGTGAGTTACACAGCTATGGAGCTAAAGTTTCATGTGGGAATAAATGACAGTCATGCAGGAGAGCAGATTGTGATTGGTTTGTTTAAGGTTTGACTATAAACAGTTCTAACTCTGTCAATTTTAACATAAAATGATTTTAGTTTAAAACACAATAACATCTTTCCTCTGAATTTGAATGGCTGAAAAAATAAAAGCAACATTTTGTCTCTATAAGCAACAAAAACAAGGTATCAAAAGCACAAACGTCGTCACCTATTAACCAACCAAATGGCTGCTTTTGTTACGTTTTTCTCTCCCGCGTCTTGCTCTCTTGCAAGAAACGATTTAAAATTCTTAGTTGTGTTCTGATTGCAGACAGCAACGTCCTCCGTGACTTTATCTTGAAAGCCCTTCTTCTTTCCCAACCTGTGAGCCTTCTCCCCCTCAGGACCACTAATGATCTCCAGCAGCTGAAACAGCCCCTGTCAGCTGCAGTGTCCACCGCTTCTCTGCAAACGCTTCAGTCAAACCTCCTCTTTAGGCAGAGCTGGGAAAGCCTAAACAGCTCCCTTTTGTCTTGTGATGGCATGCATGCAGCAGACACAGGGGGATTTCATTAATTAATGTTAGGATGAATCTGTTAATTGCTTTGCTGATTGTAAATGAAATGGGGAAAGAAAAGGAGATTTCTCATTTTCAGTAAGCAAAGGCTTCTCCTGGTGTCAAGATAAATGACAGAAAACAGGTCCGTCTGCATGAAGGCCCTTGGTTACACCAGATATGTTTGTCAAAAACACACACAAAGAGGCTTAGCACTGAACAACATGACAACAAACGTCACTGACATGTCACCATCTTCCTTTGATCACTCAGTGGGGAGAGTATGAAAGAAAACAAATGCATCATTTAATTTCTAATAAGAAAAACCTTTATGTTAGCAGGTGAATAAAGAGCAGCTCCCGTTTATTCTAACAACCTGTTCAATTTCTGGAAAAGTCGTCCTATTTTCTGAACCTACTGTAGTGTAAAACGTGTCAGAATCACTCAAACTCTCAACACCTTTTGGGAGTTAAAGCAATTTATATTTTGCCACTTCTACTTAGATTTCTAAATAATATCAGCGACAGCTCCGAGCATTTTTTTCCCCTCTTCCTATTAGGAACGTGTGTGTCTTTAAGATTTTAGATGCAAAGTGCTGCGTGTGAGACAAAAGAAGAAAAAAACTCGGAAACAAATTAAAAACTCTGCACCACCTGCAGACAAAACATCTAAAAATAAAGAGAAACTACACATTTTAATCAGAGTCTCTGTGTTTGTTCATCACTCCAGTCAAAACTACCAAAAAAAAAAAACAACCCTCGTGTGTTTGAAGGTAACGAGGATGAGAGACGGAGCCTCTGGTTTGTTTGGGACCGTGGAGCTTCAGTGTTTTTTGGTGGGGATGATGCAGGTAAATATAACAAGTCCTTCAGGAGTGAACCTGTTTAATAATTAAAATAAAATGCTCGGCTGGTTGTAGAAATGGTTTCTTCTTGCTCATCAGTTATTACTGTGTAATAACTGATGGTTAAGATGACTTTTTAAATAAAATTTGATGCAGATGTTGGTTGACTTGATTTGCAGCTGTGACAGAAAGAGTTCAGTAGATGATGAAACTAAACTTATGAAGATGTTAGAATAACAGAGTGTCCACTTTTCAAAGTATCATATTTTAACATTAGTTTTAGTTGAACGAAGGCTTGTTCTTGATTTGTTCTCACATTTGTGCAGATTTGTTCTCATCTACTGTACTTTTCTTGCTATTTGTAAAAAAACACACAATCTGAATGTGTTATTTTATCACTCTAAAGACTGGACACATATAGACACCCTCTAGTGTTATTTTAACACTGAGAGTTTGCCCATGGCAGGTTTAATGAGTCACTGCTGTCAACAGAAGCAACTTGTTATAAAAATTCTGTATTTTTTTAATGTGACTCTCTGGATGTAAACCTTTATGTAAAGCTTACGGGAAATCGAACTAAAATTCACAAAAACATTGATTTTTTTTTCTTTAGCATCTCATTTATAAAGATCAGAATAGACAAATCAAGATAGAGATTAAAATGTATATGTTGGCAGCAGCCCCTTTGCTGTGCGCTCTCCATGGTCCAGACTGTGCGTCAGCTGGACAGGAGCGGATCACAGCCACCGCACCGACCTGTCAGGACCCTCACAGCCCCCCCACATGTGAGCTGACAAGCCCTGAGCCCCGCCGGGACTGAGTGAACAGGTGCGCGCTCACCTTCAACCTCGTCTTCGGGCAGATTCACCGGGGCGCTGTAGGACAGGATGTCGGGGATGGTGCACATGCCCCGGTACATCAGCGTGGAGGTGACTGGGTGCATCGGCATGATGACTTCGAGCTGTGGCTTCCACCTGCGCCCTCGTCATGAACAAAACAAATGCCTACAGAGGAAAGCCCAACTTCCCCCCGCGGTCACCGAGGGAACGGAGAGCCGAGTCCATGGATGGAGGGCATGCAGGGGCTGGAGGCTTCCGCAGCCTTGATCTTCCTTTTAGGGTCCGTGAATCAAGAGGAGGGTTAGAAAGGTGTGTGGGGGTGTCTTACCTCATTGCAGTTCAGTTCTACAACACAAATCAGCCTCTAAAACAAGCGTGACACCAAACAGACACGATGCGCACAAACGATCCGATCCTCCACCCTCAGCAGCTCCGATATCTCCACATCTGAGCTCCTCAGGAGGGGGACATCCCCCCCCCCCCCCCCGATCCGCACTAAATTATAGGTTACAAATCGCCTTAACGCGTGTGTTTCTTCTCCAGTGGGTCGTCTGCAGCCAGAGAAGTCATGCGTCCACTTGTTGGATGCTGTGCGCGCGCTCAGTTGACGCACTCCGTCCTCGAGCTCCACACATCATCTCCTGACAGAGACGACGAGCTGAAGGATCTGCAGGATTGTGAAGAAAAAAAAATTAAAAAATACCTTTCAGTCCAAAAATAAATATTATAAATAACCAGCGTTCCTAATTGGTTAATGATTGGAGGGACGCGTCACGATCCAGATGTTCAGCCGCAAAGTGGGGCTTTTGACAAACCGAGCTCCGTGTCAGAAATGCGCTCAGTCTCTGTTCACTCTCTCAAATATAGACTCGTTATGCACACATTCACAAACACACACACGCGCGCGCGCGCTGCAAAGGTGCAGGCAATCCCCGAATGCAGACTCCAAACAGCCTCTTCTGACAGCCCTGACTCTCCCGCGCGCGCGCACTTCAATTAGCGCTCAGTTAGAGAAAAATAAGGCATGAAAGGTTTAATAAAAGAGCGTGATTGTGTTTGCAGCTGATCTTTTGTAATAAAATGCATTAAAGGTTGCAAATGCATTTAAAACAAATCATGAAATAAGAAACAAAATCGAACAAGTTCTTTTTTTCCTCAAATTGATGGTTAATGACCCCAATTTAAACAATTAAAGTAAAACTTGTGACTGATGCCCACTGCCTGTTTTTCTATAAAACCAGTGTGTTTGAATGTTTTAGAGAGTTGCTGCCCTGCTTGATACATATTAAGTTTTCACAGTTGTGTAACTCATTCTTTGTGTGTTTAATGTCAATTTCAATTTTATTTATAAAGGGCTTTTTAAAAAATGCATAATAAATTATAACCAACAACGGTAAAAACACATAAATTACAATTACAATGTCAGGTCTCACTTTTATTAAATGCCATTGAATAAAAGTGAGTCTTGAGAAGCACTTTGAAGTTTTCCGAGTTTTATAGATGGGGAGCAGCAACAGTCTGGATCTTGAAACATTTAGAAGCATCTGGTTGTTTGACCTCAATGGAATGAAGATGCAAAAGATCTTGAAGACAAGCTGGCTCTAGGCCAGGAGTCTGCAACCTTTACAATCAAAAGAGCCACTTCTGCTACTGACACAGCAATAAAATGAGTCCAGAGCTGCAAAATAAGCTACGACCGTGATTATCAACTGGTGGTCCGTGGGCCTTTTCAAGGCCTTTTCGGGAAGTTTTACGGCCAGTGGGGGTGACGTTATAAAACTAAAAAATATATTGCAAATTTTATTTTTTATTATTACTTTTACCCATCAGGACAAATAAAAAGACTACAGTATATTCATGTAAACAAGAAAAATACTTTATATAGTTTATAGCTAATTTCATAAAAAAATAAGTACAACTGAATTATTCAGGCTTATTTTTTTTCTAATTCTTATTATGTAGTTTTTAATATTCTTTAAAGGTAATTCTGATGGATTTGAAAGAAAGGCAAAAGTTGGATTATTTAAGTAAACAACAGGCTAGCATAAGCTAACATGTTTTACTTTTTGTATTAGTATTGATCACGTATTTGCTTCCAAATTGATTTCTGTTGTGGGTATAAAAACCAAAAAAAGTTATTCTGTTATGTTTGGTCACATTTTCAAAGAGCCACTGTAGAGGGACCAAAGAGCCTTTTGTGGCCCCAGAGCCGCAGGTTGAAGACCCCTGATCTAGGCTATTTAAAGCTTTAAAAACTAGAAGCACTCGGAGAGCGCAAACCTCCGCCAAGGCCATAGGGTCAATTATGCTAAAAGAATCCCCTTGGAAAAGTGACCTATCCAATGCTTTATACTAAATATAGTAACATCATGTTGCATGTATTCATACATAAAAATAAATGATGGAAATCAAAATTTCAATTTATTCCAACATATTTATCAGGAAACACATGTAGAACAATAATACCGACTTAATGTCATAACTCAGTATCATTCTATAACCAGACATATTCTGTGCCCATACAGTGTTTCTAAAGAAATAAACATTAGGATTACAGTTTAAATTTTGAACAAAATATTCACACTATCATGGTGAGAAAAATAAGTGTGAAGAACTTTAACATCTGTAATTTCTCCTATCCTGCAATAGTGACGACTCCTTCAAAATGCGACTGAAATCATGAACTCCTTTGCGGAGGTAACTAACAATAAAATCTTAAAATCAGTTCTGTAGGCAGCAGTGTGAAGTGTGGTGTTTAACATCAGATTCACTCATATTTTCTTCTAAAGTTCTTCTCAGTGACTTTAGGCTTGTTTTTTTTTATAGCAACACAGACTACTGTCAGCTTAAATGTAGATCAATCAAGTGACCCAATCACTCAGTGGATTCTAGGGCTGTGTATTGGCAAGAATTTGGCGATACGATACATATCATGACAGAGGGGTCACGAAACGATATATCCTGATATATTTCAATACTGTAAACAAGGCGATATATTGCGATTTTTTTGGTCCAAAAATTCTATTAAATAAAAAACTTTTACTGGAAAAAAAAGAAAAACTAAAATTCATTGTCTCAGAAAATTCTAATTCATAGACATACTTTTGATACATTTAGCTGTGTTCTGCTTTGTATACGTTTTATTTTATTTGTTTCATATTTCATCCACGTTTTCAATTATTAGACTAAATTTGCCAATAAATAGTTTGAAAATATATTTTTTGCAGCTTTTAGTTTTTGATATTAATTAACAATATGGTCACCCAACACTTTAACAATAGTCTTTATGTTGTCATAAAGTTCAGTAAACAGATGATATGAAGCTGCTGCACACAGATTTTCTGGGATCAGCTGACCTGCATCCAGAACCTGATTTACATAACTGTGGGTCGAACAGCAGGGCAGGTCCCGAAGAAAACCAGTTAAGAAATTGAGAAGCTAAACGAGTTAAACAGTTTTTGATGCGAACACAGCAGGATAAAGTACATGGACTTTGATGCGATCATCAGCCGGACATTGAGAGCAACAGACAGAGTTTTATGTCACGGGGGGAGTGCCGAGCTCTCTCGAGGTGATAGACGCATGCGCAATACGTAACGTGAAAGCTGACTACAGTTGGAAAAAAAACACACAAGACACTTAATTTGTCTTAAAATACAGACATTCTGACAAATAAGTAACTGTTTGTAACCTTACCTCAGCTTGGAAGGCAGAGGGTGTCGGTCTTTTCTGCTCAGATTCAGCTATCGGAGCATGAAGCTAATGTTTACTCACAATGCTAATGCTCTCTTACTCTCTGACACTTAAGAGGTAGAGGAGCCAAATGGCTGGCTCACTGCTGCCAACTAGTTGTCAGAGGCTGAACTACAAGATAAAAATGAACGTCTGGCAGGAAAGTTGTCATTTTAAACCTTAATAAAAAAAATCATACAGAGTTTTAGAATATCAATACAATATCGGGAAATGAAATATCGCGATATTTCCGTGTATCGATATTTTCTTACACCCCTAGTGGATTCAGTTATTTGTTTACATTAAGTGCATACCTGCGTTTCTGAATTGCATAAATCTGCAAATCTACTGAAGTAAACTGTTTCAAATGGAACCAGTTGATAAATTTCACCATAACATTTGTTAAGTGCATAGTTTGAACGCACAACATCCTCTCATAAAGTGACTTCATCGGTCACATTTGAACATTTCTGCATCGCAGTAAAGCAGCTGCAGCTGTGAGAGGATAGTAAATGACACACCAGTAGGAATGTGTGACAAATGAAAAAAAAAGTGTAAAGTTTTTTCTCCTTTCTGTCGCTTCATCTCTCACTCAACTGTTTAGCTGCTCTACAATCTTTACGGAGCGACCCCCCTTTTGAAATGGACTCGTGTGCTTTTTAACTGCCAAAAGCAATTCAGGGTAAAAGTGTGGAGCGGCGTCTCATTCAGCCACTTGAATTTTTAATGACAGAGTGCTACACTTGAAACAACTCCCTGAAAAGTTGGCTTTTAGCTCGTGACAGAAAGACTGACAGCTGGATCTTTCAGAACCTCTGCAGTTTGTTTTGGGGCTGAAATGTTTTAGCAGGAAGTCGATGCTTCTGTGCAGAAATCTTGAGTCACTCTGCAGTTGTTTTAGAATTTGCTTTAGGATTTCTCTTTTCTTTCCTGGTGAACTTTTTAAAGGAAGCTTGTGCAGTCGGCTGGTTCCAGAGGCTTTGGAAGTTTTTCTTTAGACTGTGGATGTTTGTTTAATTTCACAGCATATCGAGCAGCTTAAAAATGAAAATCATGGACAAGTGGAAGACAAAAGAAGGGTCAAACCACAATCAAATACCTGAAAGTCATATTTTTGAGAAACAAGAAATAAAAATCCATCAAAGACCTGACCAGAACCTGAGAGATTCATCCTCCTTCAGCTGATCATCAGCTGTGAGCCAAGATTTTAGCTCTCCTCATCAGTTTACACTAAAACACAGTTTAATCCTCCTGTTTGAAGCAACACAGTGACTGAATCATGGAAGCTAGCTTCCTGTTAGCATCACTTGCTACACACTTCAAAACGGTCCATCTTACCAAGTTTTTAAATCTTATATCCAGCTAAAAAATCTTTTTGATCTTGTTTTGAGACTGATTTACTAAACAAGAACTGATTGTGTAAGAATAATCATCTTGTTTTCAGAATGTGTAAGATTATTTGTCTTGTTAGTCTGAAATTTTGACTCAAATTTAGTCAAAAAATTCTGCCAATGGAGTAAGAAAATTTTACTTGGTAAGATTCTTGAAATAAGAAAAAATTGAGTCAAATCGAGTATTTCAAGAATCTTAGCAAGTAAATTTTCTTACTCCATTGGCAGAAAATTTTCACTTAATTTGAGTCAGATTTTCAGACTAACAAGACAAATAATCTTACACATTCTGAAAACAAGATTATTATTCTTACACAATCAGTTCTTGTTTAGTAAATCAGTTACAAAACAAGATCAAAAAGACTTTTTGACTGAATATAAGGTTTTAAAACTTGGTTAGGTGGACAGTTTTTGCAATGCAGCTCCTGGCTGAGGTCTGTAAGTACTTGGAAAAAAATAAGTTGAAGTAAAAACACCTCAACAGAAAATAAATCTGGTAAAAATAAGTTTCATGTATGAGAAAAGTAGTAAAAGTCATAAACTGTTCACAAAAATTGGGAAAATATAAGTACTTTTACACACACTCTGAGAAATAAATTGTTAAATTTACTGAATCAAACCAAGTTGAGTAAATTGAGCTTTATACAGTACATATTTTCTTTTAAAAGAAAACAAGTATTTTGCTTAATTTTCACTCTACTAGGTTTAGTGGAACCAGTTGACATAGTTGAGTAAATTCAACACTTATTTTTTTAGAGTGTAGCTCCTTTCATGATGACTTCAGACTAGGGCTGGGCATAATCGTATCGTGTGCAATTAATCGTCAGTAGAACATTAATCGATAATTTTTTGGCTCTTGACGATTAATATGATTAATGCCACCAGGGGAGATTTCTCCAGTCAGCTCGGTTCTCCTCTCCGCTTCAAGTATGACGAACATTAAAAACAAGTTCTCTAATTTATTTATATATCAACACAATTTAAAATTTGATGTAAAGCCTGAAGTCTGTAATTTTGAAACAATTTGGAACAGATTTTTATGAAGAGCAAATCTTTCCCACTAAATTGGTCATGTGACCAGGATATAAGGGTGTACAGGGACTCCAGGGGATTAATCGTCAAATTAATCATTGGCTAAATACCACAACTAATCGTGATTAATTTTTTTGCCAATATTGCCCAACCCTACTTCAGACAGATTTCATTTTGTAATGAGTAACTAGAAGTAAAAGTATAATTTTTAGGTTTTAAAAAACTAAATAAAAGTAAAAATAACAATTTTTTAAAAAATACTTAAAATTACAAACCCTCCAAAAAATCACTGAAGTACTGTAACAAAGTAAATGTACTTAGGTACTACACACCTCTGGTTCCTGGT
>NW_013952479.1:625724-634530 GCF_001266775.1 Austrofundulus limnaeus
TAGTAGTAGTAGTAGTAGTAGTAGTAGTAGTAGTAGTAGTAGTAGTAGTAGTAGTAGTAGTAATCTTGCTCTTATTAAACCTTCTGATTTATTGCCCCCCCCCCCAAAAAAAAAATGAAATGAAATTTCCATCTATGTCTACAATATTGCAAAAAAGTGTTAAATGAACCAAGTAAGAGACAAAAGGAAGCTGTGTCAATAAACTGGACCAACATGCAGCAGCTGGAGAGAGCAAATTATTTCTCTTTTCATCAAGTGAATTTGAAAAATGATGTCCTTCATCAGCTCTAATGTGCAGTTCTACAGGCAGAACAGTAAAATGTTTAACAACCTACTGGTCAGTGTGATGGTGTAGTTTCCATTGAACACTAAGCAGACACTAAAGGGCACCTTTAACTTTGAGTGTCTGTGACACGTGATGCTTTTTCTTCCAGCAGGAACATGAAGGCCTATCAACAGGAGGAAACTCTGAAGGTCAGACCACTTTCAAATTCAATAAGTCCACTTTTCAGACTCCGGTACGTCACAGGAGTCTTTTGTCGCGGGAAATGCTTAATGATTAGTTCGACTAAAGTCTTTCAAGTTCTAGATATGGATAAATGTGACATTCTGTGAGCTGATCCTTCGTTCTTGGTGATTTCACGCTTAATTTACTTCTTATAAAAATAACAGAAGTAAAAAAGACCGATGAATGGCGAGGAGGGGAAATTGGGCCACTTTAGATTTGTGTTTATTATAACACATCAGTGAGACTCAAACTCATTCTGCTGCGTGATAATATCCCCAAAGACTCAGCAAAATTACAAAAAAAAAATGATCTTGAGTTGTGAGAATGAGCAGTTCTGCAACAGATGGTGTGATTCCCCCTGAGCCCTGATCTAATAATGAAGTCTGTCTGGGATTACATAAAGCAGGAGCCTAAATTCACAAAAGAATTGTTACAACTTTCCCAAGATGCTCTGAGCAGTTCATGTGCCAAAGTCATAGATCAATGGCAGCAGCAGAGATAAAGTTTTTCAAACAAAAGATCGGTTCATTTTATATCTTTTAGCATTTTAGTGCCTAAAATAAGACTTGTAGTAAAACAATCTGTATATTTGTGAGTAAATATTATTTCTCAGTAAGTCTGGATGACACAAAAGGAAAACTGGAAGCTGTGTAAATGTTCAGATGTAAATCTGACCCAGCTGTGACGGATGTGAACATTACTGAAGTGTATAAAATGACTCAGAAATTACCCCAAGCAGAGCAGCTAAAGCATCCGAGTGAATCCAAAAGAGTTTCACTGTGAGCTCAAAGCTGCAGTTTTACCCTCATTAAGTCTGAGATGTCCCTCATTCATGATGTATCACCCCAAAGCAGAACTTTCAGAGGAGGTTTCTGCTTTTTTAAAAAAAAGTCAGAAGATCATTTTTGTTCAAGACAGAAAATTTGGAACAGAAGCCTAATGTTGTCATTGTTTATTCAAAGACTGGATGGAGTAAAAACGGGCTGAATTTATGTCGCGATTCAGCTTTTTTTTTTTTTTTTTTTTTGGACTCAGACACAGAAAATCAATGTTTTAGTGAGAAGAGGATCTCTGCAGTCAATAAGTTGGGTAATTCTTTCTTTTACGGTACCCTTATTACCATGTAATTACAATGTAATAAATGTAATTAAATGTAATTACTACCTTATTACATGTAATTACGTGGTAATTAGGGTACAATTTTTCTATGTAATTAATTGTCTGCAGTAATGTAGCATTTACCTGGTAATGTATTCCAATTCACTATGTAATACCTAAATAAGTAATAGATATTTGGACAGTTTTAAAGTTATATTTTATTGCAGTTAACCACTAACCCCAAAATTTAGTTGCATTCTTTTGGTTATAAATATGGTGTTGAGTTACTATTGAATAGTAATTTGATTGTAGTTACCCAATAAAGGTAGTTTTACTAACAATAGTTTTTCTTTTTTACCATAATTACCATGTAATTACATGGTAACAAGATAGTAATTACCATAATAAGGTAGAAATTACATTTAATTGCCTTTTGTATTACCTTGTAATTACATTGTACCGTAAAAGAAAATGTTACCATAAGTTGGAGTTTCTTGGTTGTACTTTGGGTAAACTGTGATTGGTCGAATTGACTTGTGGGGTAAGTTAGAAAATGAAGCCATATTAATGGTGAAGTTACTTTGAACATGTAAAAATAACTTGCTGATATCAAATTTGGTGCAGCTAGCTCGAGTTATGACTAAAATACTATTTGCAAAGTTAGCTATCTGATTTACACCTCTCCGCAGCTACCTTTACCCAAACCACGCCCACACTTCAATCCGGCCAATCACGGTTACCCAAACCACGCCCACACTTCAATCCGGCCAATACGGTTACCCAAACCACGCCAACACGGCCAATCACAGTTACCCAAANTTACCCAAACCACGCCAACACGGCCAATCACAGTTACCCAAACCACGCCCACACTTCAATACGGCCAATCACGGTTACCCAAACCACGCCCACACATAAGAAACTCCCACTTATTGAAAGCAGAGACCCCTGCTCCTCAGCCAGATCTGCCCAGAGGTTTATAGTAACTAAGTTCATTTACGTTGTTACAGTACTTAAGTCATTTTTTGAGAATTTGTAATTTTACAAAGTTTTAAAATCGTTACTTTTACTTCAATGTTACATTTAAAACCAAAAAATTATACTTTTACTTCTTTACTTTAAAATTCAACATATTTACATAGTTCCTTTAAATGAAAACATGCATACTGCTCAGTTTACTCGGCTTGATTTATTTATTATTTCTTAGAGAGTGTGTAAATGTACCTTCACTTTCCTGATTTTTGTGAACAGTTTTATGACTTTTACTTTATTACGTTTCTCATCTGTGAAATTTATTTTTACCAAGTCATTTTCTGTTGAGGTATTTTTTACTTTTGCTTAGGTTTTTTTTTTATTTTTCAAGCACTTTATAGACATCTGGTTCTGCCACGCCCACTTACACCTGCACTCTGTTCACCTGTCCCAGCTGCAGCTGCTTCACTCATCATCAGCGCTGCAGAACTTGAAATTGTGAAGTCGGGCTGACGTCAGGTTCTAGGTGAAATCGTTCCAGTTTCCAACTTGTCAGAATGTCAGAAAAAAAGTGTTTCTATTTCTTACCCTGATGGAATAATGCAACAATAACATCATAGTGTTCTATGTGGCATTTTGAGAAGTGTTAAAACATATCTCCTAATAAACACTACAGTACTAAAAGTACAACTGACCTTATGTAAAGTAAACAACACAGACAAACATGGCGAAAACATTATCGCCCTTTATAGCGGCTGTAATAAAGACAGCTAAAACTGTGGTCATCTTTCATTATTGCGTCTTTAAATGTTTTATATTGTAGGAAATAAAATGGCCATAACATGAGCAACTGTTGTGATGCAGCTTGAATAGTCAAATCCATCTGGACTTGAGGAACAAATAAACATTTTTCAGTTCTGAATATGTCCTTGGCCGGTGCCCAACACAGAGGAGAAGTACTGGGGTGAATAATGGCTCAAACTGCAAGCCCACTGAGCCTCTTCGGGTTTATCAACATGGAGCCAGCGAGCTGAAACGAGACGGGAAAGATGGAGGTAAAAAGCCATTCCTCATTGTTCGGGAGACACGAGGAGAGACAGATGCAAACGTTTTAGGACTCCTGTCCCAGACTTTAAGACTTTACTGTCCTGTATTTTCACTTAATTTCATTAGGCAGTGCACTTTAAAAAAAACTTGAATCCACTGATCAGGGCCAACAACGTCTCACAGCTTGACTTATTCTCTGCTCAGACAACTGATCTTGTCACTGCCTCCAGATTAACTCTGGGCTGGTGCTGCCATTTTCCACCCATCCTGTAAGAAGAGGTGTTGTGTCTTCTAAACGAAGCCGTGGATTAACTTGAACCGCTGCAGGCCCAGACGTGTATTCCTCAGGTGTTTTGGCTCGTATTTATCTCCACAACACACGCTCGTCTCTTTGCTCCCTCCTCCCCGCTGCTGGACGGCTCCAAACTGGACCGTGTCATTGGTTTTCAAAGGCCGGTGGTGTCTGTTTGAGTCTCGGCCAGGAGAAGGTGTGGAAGGAAACTACGCCTTTTGAAGCACAGACAGACGTTTTATTTGTGGAGGACACAAAACAGCAACCCCTGGTGGAAATGAGAAGCAGTCTGGGTCCACCTCTCTGCAGTACCCTGCTCCTGATCATCCAAATAAAATAAAATTTAAAAAGCTTGCAAACGTTTTCAGGAGTGAGACTTTGAGGGTGTTTCAGGTTTTGAGAGAGCAGTTATCGAACAAGAAGAGCTTCATTCTAATATGATGTCTTGCTGGAAAACTTGTTTATTTATTGTGTTATGTAATGACACAGTTGAATCTAACAGGTTTAATTGGCCCAGGCCTTTCATGCTGCGTTGCAAAATTTTCATCTAACCAAGTCTTACAATCTTATATCGAGCCAAAAGGTAATTTTGATCTTGTTTTGAGACTCAGAACTCTTAGAAAGAGGATTATTAATCTTATTTGCCTGGATTTTTTTTTCTTTTCTCAAGAAGTCTTACTAAATGCACTTGTCTTACTGCACTGATAGATTATTTCACTTAATTTGATAAGATTCAGACTGTAATTCAGTATTTTTAATTTATTTTTAGATGGCTATTTTTTTGCAGTGTAGCGATTTAGATGGGGGTCACACTCTTAAGCCTCCCTGGTAAGGTCTATTTAGGGGTCCTGGAGAAGAGGGTCCGTCAGATAGTCGAACCTCGGATTCAGGAAGAGCAGTGTGGTTTTCGTCCTGGTCGTGGAACACTGGACCAGCTCTACACCCTCAGCAGGGTCCTGGAGGGTGCATGGGAGTTCGCCCAACCDGTCTACATGTGTTTTGTGGATTTGGAGAAGGCGTTTGACCGTGTCCCAAGGGGGGCCTTGTGGGGGGTTCTCCGGGAGTATGGGGTACCGGGCCAYTTGATACGGGCTGTCAGGTCCTTGTACGACCGTATCAGAGTCTGGTCCACATTGCCGGCAGTAAGTCGGGCTCGTTTCCCGTGAGAGTTGGACTCCGCCAAGGCTGCCCTTTGTCACCGATTCTGTTCATTACTTTCATGGACAGAATTTCTAGGCGCAGCCGAGGTGTTGAGGGGATCCGTTTTGGTGGACTTAGGATCGCATCTCTGCTTTTTGCGGATGATGTGGTCCTGTTGGCTTCGTTGGAACGAGATCTGCAGCTCTCGCTGGAGCGGTTTGTGGCCGAGTGCGAAGCGGCCGGGATGARGCTCAGTGCCTCCAAATCCGAGGCCATGGTCTTGAGCCAGAAAAGGGCAGAGTGCCTTCTCTGGGTCAGGGGGGTCGTCCTGCCTCAAGTGGAGGAGTTTAAGTATCTGGGGATCTTGTTCACGAATGGGGGAAGAAGGGAGCGGGAGATCGACAGGCAGATTGGCGCAGCGTCTGCTGTAAAGCGGGCGCTGTACCAGTCCGTTGTGGTGAAGAGAGAGCTGAGTCAGAAAGCGAAGCTCTCGATTTACCGGTCGATCTAAGTTCCTACCCTCATCTATGGTCATGAGCTTTGGGTCATGACCGAAAGAACGAGGTCCCGGATACAAGCGGCCGAAATGGGTTTCCTCCGCAGGGTGGCTGGGCTCTCCCTTAGAGATAGGGTGAGAATCTCGGTCATCCAGGAGGGACTCAGAATAGAGCCGCTGCTCCTCCACGTCGAGAGGAGCCAGTTGAGGTGGCTCGGACATCTGGTAAGGATGCCTCCTGGACGCCTCCCTGGTGAGGTGTTCCAGGCACGTCCCACCGGGAGGAGGCCCCGAGGAAGACCCAGGACACGCTGGAGGGACTATGTCTCTCGGCTGGCCTGGGAACGCCTTGGAGTTCCCCTGGAGGAGCTGGAAGAAGTGGCTGGGGAGAGGGAGGTCTGGGCCTCCCTTCTGAAGCTGCTGCCCCCGCGACCTGACCCCGGATAGACGGAAGAAAATGGATGGATGGATGGATGGATGGATGGATGGATGGATGGATGGATGGATGGATGGATGGATGGATGGATGGAGATTTAGATTAATGTAGACACATCCTGCTTTTAAATCCCCACTTTTCACATTTAAATCATACAGTTGGGGTCTTTATAAAGTGGAACAACAATGCTTTGGTTTGAATTTCTCCTTATTTTTAACTTTACCAGACCCTCTTCAAGTTAGGGGTCGTGACCCTTGCGGGGTCATTGACAGTACTGCAGGTGGGTCGTGAAATTTTTGCGCAGACTTTTTTTCATGAATCCAGCATGTAGCGAACTGATAAATGGAGGCATAAAGTAATGTATTTCAGTCAGTTAGTACAATTAGTCCGATACTTTTTTCAATATTTCTGACTTGCCAAATTTTTTAACCAATTTTATTTTCACTTTCATAGTTTTATCTTCAACTGCTTGTAGTTTTAACTGACTTGAGTGTTTATAGAAATGTTTTTACCAGATTCTAGCCAAGATTCTGACATTTCTGAACACACCACGCATATAAGAATTTAGAGTAATAGTAATAAATGACTGAAATACATTATTTCACGCCTCCATTTATCAGTTCCCTACATGCTGGATTCATGAAAAAAAAAGTCTGCGCAAAAATTTCACGATCCACCTGCAGTACTGTCAATGACCACAAGGCGTCGCGAAATTTTTGCGCAGACTTTTTTTTCATGACTCCAGCATGTAAGCGAACTGATAAATGGAGGCATAAAATAATGTATTTCAGTCAGTTATTACTATTAGTCTGATACGTTTTTCAATATTTCTGCAACAATGCAGGTCCTAATGATAACAGTCAATAACTAATGTCAGCATTCAGCAGGGCTGTTCAACTGGCAGTCTGCGAGTGACCAAAGTTTGACCCACCAATTGGTTCATTCAAACCCCCGGTTTTCTACTTTAATTACTCTAAGTTCTTTTAATTAAACATAGACATGTGTGGTGTCTACATAAATGTCAGAATCTTAGCTAGAAGCTGGTAAAAACATTTCTATAAACACTCAAGACAGTTAAAACCACAAGCAGTTGAGGACAAAACTATGAAAGTGAAAACAAATTTGGTTTTAAAAATTGGCAAGTCAGAGATGTCAAAATAATATTTGTGGTAAATAAGGGGCATAATGTGTTATTTTGAGATTGTTTAATTACTACTTTTATAGGGTTCTGTATGTTGTATTCATGATTAAATGCAGCAAAATAAACTATTTCAAAGGTAACAGTTCTTTGTAATACTTGGCTTATTTACATAATGTCTTTAACTGCTGGATGTTCGGTCCCTGAGCTGTTGACCTGCAGTAACTGTGGCCCCCGGAGCAGTTTAGTTGAATAGCCCTGGGATAGGGGGTCCTTGTTCCATTTCTTCATCAGTTTGGGCGTCTTAGACGGAAAAACGTTGACGACGCCTGATTTTAAAAAAATTATTAGATCGAATTTTTGCATTTTTTTCTTAACTTGCCTTGTGCTTTCTGAGGCCCCTCTAGCTCCCTGTAGTGGGCCCTGCTTTGAAACACACTGTATTAGACAATTTGTTTGTTGTTAGTTAAACAACAGATTAGACACTGTTTGCTGCCATTTAAGAGGCTTTAAATGCAAAGAAAACAGTGCTCCTACATTAAGTCAGCCAGGCCACCTCTCATTAAAACCAGGAACCTGCGAAGCTGACAAGTGCAGAGTTCTCCCCCAATCATTTTATGAAACTTAATGTTCCATTAGGAGCTGCTGTCAGTCAGATGTTAAATCATGTGGATGCTCATTACGCCTTACGGACCACTACTGAGACCACTCCTGGTGTAATGAGATTGAATATTCACAGGAGACATCGTGTTTTAAAAAGCCATCACACATTTGCCCCCAGGTTCTTCACACAGTCCTCTTTAATGTCTGACTGACCACGTTACCAACAGCCGGGGGCGTCCGGACAGCAGTGGAATGAGCGTTTCGGACTCACGGCCCCAAAAAAATCCTCACACACTCCTTAGCCTCACACTCTGGGGTAACCAGATATCAGATTCACAAAACACGTATCTGCCTCTCCCTCTGGAGCGCCGATGCCATCCACCCGAAACATCAAAGTTAAGAAAAGTGGGGTAAGAAAAGCCTCGTCATGTTTACCTCCTGAGTGAGCTGCCGAGTGTTTACACACCTTTTCTGCAGGAACTGTTTCGACACATCAAACACGCCGTGGTCTGTTTTCCCTCTCATGACCCAAAAATGAAAGACGGCACTGAAGGCAGTGGAAAGCGAAACCACAGGGGAATTTAGGCCTTTTGAAAAAAAAAAAAGTTAAGCAAACTCCAAGTTCAGTTGAAAGAAGATGAGATCCAATTAGAAAAGCGTGACATGAGTAAAACTATTCCTACTGTTTTCTTTTTTTTTTTTTTTGAACCATTGTTTTCATGCATGTAAATTCAGTCTGTTAGAAGTAGAATGTAGATAAAATGCTACATCGTTCACTTTTACACTGATTCATATCGGGCGCCATGTGTAAAAATGAAATGTTAAAAAAATTAATATCACTAACATACTGTATTTTTTATTATTTAGCTCATTTTTTGAGTGTTAAAAATTGTCCATTAATATTTTGTTATTTAGCTCACTGGGCCTCATGCAAGAACCGTTCGTACGCACAGATTTGTTCTTAAGTTGTGCGTACGAGTGATTTAGGAGAATTTGTGACATTCACCAATGTTTTCTTGTATTCGATTTTTTTTTTTTCAGATACGAACAAAATTCACATGTGGTCCAGACCTGTG
>NW_013952479.1:635220-641116 GCF_001266775.1 Austrofundulus limnaeus
AATTTTGTTCGTATCTGAAAAAAAAAAAATCGAATACAAGAAAATTGGTGAATGTCACAAATTCTCCTAAATCACTCGTACGCACAACTTAAGAACAAATCTGTGAATACGAACATGTTCTTGCATGAGGCCCATTGTACATTTAGCTCATTTTCACTAAATGTTCAAAGTGTTAAAAATATATTTAAATATTAAATCCTAAATCTAAATGTTTAAATCTAAATGTAAAAGTTAAACCTTAAATGCTGAAGTTCACATTTAGGTATTTTGGAATGGAACACAGCCTTTGCTGTTGGTGCTCGGCTCATGTTATGATGTCATCATTCTGAGACAATAGCGACCGCTAACCACTAGTGTTCCAACGCAGCTAACGCTTCCCTATAGTTATGGCTGGTGTCTGAGCTGCACTCCAAACAGCAAGTTTGTCAAATAAAAATGATGCATTTTGAATTTAGATTTTAAAGTTGATTAAATAATGCTCTAATTATCTGTTATCTGTTACAAATATTACAAAATTATGTAATTAAAATTACAGGTAATTATGAAAATATAAAATCAGAACTAATCTAATATTCTGACTTCATCTCATATAATTATTAATTTTTTTTTTTACATTTGTAGTGTGCAATGTATTGAGAATATGTGAGCCCAAATGATTCAGAGTATTGCTAATTTAAAAATGTTCGTCGTTTCCCCCCTTTATATTCCTTTAGATTTACTCTTCTTTACTTACTACTTCTTCAAATACGTACAAAGTATACCTACAAATTACTCTTCCAAAAACTTTTCCAAAGTGTTGCAAGTTTAAGTCAGCGATTGAATCACCTCCTGAAGAGTCTTCTCTGTATGGAAATGGGGTGAAAATGCAAACTTTCTCTCTGGTTTAAATCAATTATTTAAAGTCATCTCTAGGGACGTGGAGCTCTTGGCAGCTTCCTAAGATGACCCAAAGTGTGCGTGCGTGCGTGCACAAGTGTGTAAAAATCAAGCTAAAACCTTTAGCAAAATGTAGCGTTTTATATGGAGTGCAGAAAAAGACTTCTCTCTACATTCTCAGAACAGACCTCTCTGTCAGGTCTGCAAAAGCAAATAGGAAAAGGCTTTTATTGTGAAGTTCTGCCACTGATAATATCATTAGATTAAACAAATAAAAATAGCCTTTATTGTCCCGCCAAGGGGAAATTCAGGATTTCATTAATTCATTAATATCTGTAAAAATAATAAAAAGTGGTGCTGCGTTAATTCTTTGAAACTTTATGCGACAAGAATAGTTGTCTGCTGTATTTGCACCATTTCTGATACTATTTATGTTTTTACTTGTTTCCACCTGACTTTAAACTGGATATTAACGCTTTTACATTAAAACAATTTGATTTTAAAGCTGACATTAAGCTGAACAAATTCAACACATGAAGTTTGCAAACTATTTCAATAAAACCTTTGCTTTAATCACGATAACAGTAGGAAGATGTATAAAATAGTTCTTCATGTTGTTTTTTTCTTTACAGCCATGAACCCGAGATAAATTATTAATTTACTAATTTTAACTTGAACAAATTTTTTTAAAGGAACCTATTCAGAAAGTATGTTTTATTTTCAAGCTAAAACACATTTCTCACCTTTTTTTCTGTATTATTTTTTACTTTTAATACCTTTTTCTTTCATTCACTGACCTTGTTTTCAAAAGAGGAAAAAAAGAAACAGGATTCATTGAAAGCTGAAGTGTGAGTTTTCTTGCATGAGTCAGCCGAGGTTAGTTTTTTTATTATTATTATTTTAATTCATTTCTTTCGGCGTTACCTGGTCCATTTTCCTCCTCCACACTTATTAGGCACTCAGAGGAGCTATCCATTCCAAAACAGCCTCAATAACCAAAGGCTGAGGGAGGCTTATTATGAAAAGACACTGCAGGAGACAGGGAAAATGACAAATAAAGTAAGTGCGTTAAAAAAAAAAGACTTGAGAAAGTCAATTTAGAGCAGCAGATTAACTTCTGCTGGATTTGGTTGAATTTCTTTTAGAATTTATACATGTGCTGTGGTTTTCATCGTTTCTGTGCGTTTGGAAGCATTTCTGATGAGCGAACATGAGGCAACGTTACGAACAAATGGGGAGCAGCTCCACTAATTCCTGCACAAACTGCAAGAATTCACCCAGACATCCCAACGCAGACACTCCACTGACAAATGGACCTCTCACAAAAGAGTAGTTCAATCAGGCTCCTTTATGTGTCCTGTCCATCAATCTTTTCCTCCTCCCCATCGGACCAAAATCTCTGCACAGAAGAGTGTTTCCTCCAGGTAACAGCCCGAGGTCGATACCTCCCTATTGTGAAAGAATCCATTTCAGTGTGACACCATGACTCTGTGTTCGCAGCCAAGTATCGACACAGATGGACCAAAGTGCTGTTTCCTCTTTTTCTGCTTGCACTCCACTCAATCTGTGATGAATGGTAACATGTTGGATAACTGTGGCACGTTTGCTTCCATTGAAACCTCTTTGATCCCTAATGACATCACTGTGATTTAGCTTTAAAACTGCTGTTTATCCTTGGGATTTATTATTATTATTATTATTATTATTATTATTATTATTATTATTATTCATTTTTGTGAGGTTTTGGTGAATTTGTGTAAATTTTCCAATATGCTTGTGGTCATAAGAACAAGTATTTCTGAGGAAATGCTTGTTCAGTTCAGTGCAAAGCAGACACATCTTTAGGCCACTGCCTGGCTCTGAGCAGTAAAAAGAAAACAATTCTTGGGGACCCCTTTATGAGTGTTTCTAACCTCGTGTCCTGCATCCGAGGGATGCAAAGATTTGAATAAAGACCTGTGTCTTGTTGGGGAGAGCAATGAGCCCACTTACGAGGCCCCCGCTCATTTTGTTTTTTTTATCCATCCCGCTCACCATAAACCATAAACGCATCTTTAATCTGTTACCAGATCCCAGATTAAACAAAGTAATGGGAGCCATTTTACCATTTACTTTATAACAGAGCTGGTGCATGATCAAATGAGTGGAGAGAGATGTGGCAAGGTGATTATTTATCATTATGTAGCATTATATAATTATTTTATTACATCATTTCAAGAAGAAAAAAGCTAATTGTGGTGCAATTTTAGAATCAGAATGAGCAAAGCTGACTGTATTTAAGAGATTCAAGTCTTCAAAAGCAGGTTTCTTGCAGGTTGTGTTTTTTTTTTCAGCTCCACTGTCCTTGGAAGCAGCTTTTAAAATATTACTCACCACGGGTCTCTGAGGAATCACATCTTCTCTTTCATCTTGGGCCTATTGTTACCTGCGACACCTCATTTCAATGGGCTAAAGTCAGTCTTCCTCTGTAGATTACTTTGAGAAACAGCCTCACACTTGCAGTTGATCTCTTCTCATCAGCATGCTAAAGCCAAGTTGTAGAGGGTGGAGGTACACTTCCTGTTTATCTTTGATAAGAACTTATTGTAGCATCTTCTTTTTCTGTGACCTCTGACTTACCGTCATCTTACACTAACAGTTCTCTCTGAAAAGTCTTTCAGCTACAACTGATTATTTGGTATCACTCCAAGCTTTCACACTCCCGGACATCTAATCAGAAAATAGAACGTTATTTCCTTTTAGCTTACAAAGCTTTTTTTATTTGGTGTTTTGCTGCAGTTGTCTTTCTGTGCAGCTCCATGATGCATGAGTCTTTCAGTTTGTTAATTTAAGCTTTAATTTAAAGGGAACATTTGTATTGTTTTTTTTTTTTTGTAAAGTCCAGCAGATTGAAAGAAATAAAAGTTAAAGAACAAGATTTTGTGCTTGTCTCTTTATCTGATGTTGAGAAAACAATGTTAGGTTTTCTTGTGTTTTTAGATTTCTAATCAGACCTATGGGCGCAAAGTGTAAAATGAAATGCTAAAAATGTTTTTCATTATCGCACTGTTCGTACATTTTAGCAAATTTTTACTTAAACGTTAAATTAAACTTTTTTTATTTTAAATCCTGAATCTAAATGTTTAAATCTAAAAGTTAAACCCTAAATGTTGATGTTCACATTTAAGTATTTTGAAATGGAACGCAGCCTTTGCTGTTGGTGCTCGGCTTATGTTATGACATCATCATCCTGAGACAATAGCAACCGCTAGCGCTCCAGTGCAGCTAAAGCTTCCCTACAAGACATCAATGTTGCAGTTGTAGTCCGTGTTCGAGCCGCACTTCAAGCTGCTGGACCACATCAATATTATTTTTTATGAACACATTTTGAATGTATATTATCTTTAGCGGTGTTAGAAAAGTTAGCAAAAGTTAGCGTCAGATAACCAGGATGATGTCATCATCCTGCGACAAACATCAACAATGGCCAGTGCTAGCCACAGCTAACGTGCTAATGATAACATTTAAAATCTTAATTCAAAATTCGTCAATTTTATTTGACAAACTTGCAGAATTAACATTTTCTTCACACAAATTCCAAACTAAAGGATTTACCAACAGTCCTAATCTAACGTGTGTAACCTAAATATAGACGTTCATCCAACATCAAAAATATTCTTCTGCTTAAGATAAATTACAGTCTAAAAAGAGTTTTCTTCAGAGTGTTGTTTTTGTTAAATCCTTTTTAAATGAAAGTAACGTTTAAATCTGCTTCAGATGATTTAGACACTAAAACTCAATTATTCTTCCTATATTTAAAGTTAATTTTTTTGTTGATTTTATTTTAATTTTGTAATAAAACATTAAATGACAACTTGAATCCATTTATAGACAATTTGTTATAACTGAAAGTTCATTGTATGAATGAATTTCAGCCCTTCTGTGAAACCAAAACTTCCACAGCGTTTTCCCAAACAGTGACATTGTATCAGCTGCTTCCTGCAGATACAATCTCTAATCTCTGCTCAGGGAGGGAGAGATTTATCCATTTGCTTTTTCCCACTAATGATGGCTCGTCAACATTCCCACAAGACGCCCAGTTGATGTTTCCTGACAGGCAGTAATGGATTAGCCTCTGTCTATTCCAGCTGCTGCTCAGCGCAAACGCAGCCAGGCAGAGGCAGAGGAAAGCACAGATGGATCAGGACCACCTCAGAAGCCCCCGCTCCTCATTTTCCCTTAAAGCTCAGAGTGACACAACAAGCCATCAACTGCCGCTAAAGCGAATAATAACGCTGAGCACAAAACGTTAGGAATGCAGGGAGACAGCGTAATATCAGATCATGCAGCCGGTGTCCCCGACTGCACTCGCAGATTTATTCGATCAGGGATGATTTATGGTTCACTTCTCGAGAAAAATGCCAGATTCATGTGCAGGCTGGGTGAGCTTTGTGGACCACCGGTTCCCAAAAAGCTTGGCTGTTATTGTGGTGAAGCTCCAGTAAAGGAACATAAAAGAAATGGGAATTTGTTGCGATTACATTCAGAACTCAGAGTTTTATGTTCTTTTTTGTGTTGGTGCGAGTTTTCTCTGGGTACTCCGGTTATGATGCTGTATGAGGGCCAAAATTCAGACTATTGTGCAACCAGCGGTTGCTACATCCTTGTAGTATGAGGCTATATCTACTCCTAAGCCAGCTACTGATCTGATTAAAAATAGGCCAGCACCGATAACTGAGAGGCCAGTGAAAACTTTCTCAACAAAAGTGGTTGTTGACATAAAAAAACCTATAAGCAACATTCACTGAGAGCTGTTCCTTAGACAGAATTTACTCTTCAACATGACGTCAAGCATAAATATTAAACATAAAACAAATTATCAAAAATAAAAAATAAGTAGGTCCTCTGGATGGGTTCTTCTTTAGTGAAACGTTTCGTCTCTCCTCCAAGAGACTTCTTCAGTCTGATGAGTTTCAGGTGAACTCAGCCTTATAAGCTGAAAATGAAGACCCTAAACCCAGACCCAAACCAGTCATCATTC
>NW_013952479.1:642625-647708 GCF_001266775.1 Austrofundulus limnaeus
AGTAACTACAAGCTTCCTAGAAATGTAGTGGAGTAAAAAGTACAATATTTGTCTTTGAAATGTAGTGGAGTAAAAGTAAAAAGTTCCCAAATAAATAACTACTCAAGTAAAGTACAGATACTCAAAAAATGTACTTAATTACAGTAATAAAGTAAAAGTACTTTGTTACTGTCCACCACTGGCCATGTGTATGTAGTGAATGTAAGCGGGGGTTCAACGTCCCCTTGTTTTTGTCCCTCTTTCCCTCTTTGTGTTGGGTATCATTGGGGCTTGCATTCACTACATTCACATAACACGACATGGGTCAGGTGATGGGGCACATGACCCTCTATGAACAACAGAGCTAATCAAGCCTATTGTTAGGCGATGGCCCACTTTTGCAAGTGACTAACCTGTTTGTCCACCATGTGGAGGCAGTGCTTATAAGGCTGAGTTCACCTGAAACTCATCAGACTGAAGAAGTCTCTTGGAGGAGAGATGAAACGTTTCACTAAAGAAGAACCCATCCAGAGGACCTACTTATTTGTTCTTTTTGATTTTTTTCCTACCTGGATTACTGATATGCATCAGGACATAAAACAAATTACTGTAAAGCAGACAGCTTTAGTTACCAACTGAATTAGCAGCTGCATTTTCTTTTGTTTATTCGTCAACGGCGGTGATTTTTAATTTTTTTTCTCTTTATTCTAATTTTGAGAAAAGCCGGAACTATTAAGTTGGGCGTTTTAGTGAAAGTTTATTGAGAAAGTTTTTTGATTCAAAAGTTTGTGTCCAATAAAGTAGGTGAGCACCCTGGGCATGCTAGTCGCTAGCCTCTCCGATGCTAACGCCAACTTATCCACGCTAGTTGCTAGCCTCCTTAATGCTAACACAAATGAATAGTCACCTTTAGTTGCCAGGGCTGGTGTTCTGTCGATCTGTGCTACCTCGTCAAATTTTGATACCGTAGCGCGGCTCGATAGGCACAGGTGCTACCCATCAAAAACTGCTACCGTCATGTTTACAAAACTATCATCATCGGATAAAATTATTTGAGTGATGGAGTTACTGGAGTGTAAGCTCTTGCTACAAGGTTGCATAGTAGTCTTAATTTAGGCCCATTTCGCACCATAATCCGGTTTCCTCCCACTGTCCAAAAACATTCATGCGTAAGGCTGTAAGGGCAGCAAAGTATAAAACATATTTATTAAAATGTGTTGCCAGTGTTTTCCGTAACCATAAACATCTTTTTAATGCCATCAGTAACTTTAACTTGATTGAAGTCATGTCAGTTTCTGTCAGTTTTCAGCTGCGTTTCCAGGCCTTCATCATGCAGTCAAGTTGATTCTCCATCTGACGCGTCTCCTGACAGCTGATGGTTACATAAAGCTGGGCTGAACTGATCACATCTAAGTGGGTTAGATTGGTGTGTTCATCTTTAAGATTCGGCGTGAGTGTCAGTCACATTCTGAGACAAGGTCTGCTGGAAACATCCCCATCACGGGGTACGAATGAAGGATTTATATGAAAGTGAATGAGACAGAATGAAAAACCTTGTTGGCGGGAGATGACTTTAGTGTTGACACTGATGACGATGAGGATGATGTCTTGAATCAACCAAATTTAACTTCTGACATCAGATGAGGTTTTGCAGTGATGAAGAAAAGTTCAGACGTCCTGCCGAGGATATTTATAAAGAATAAAAATCCTCTTTATTTTCTTTATTAATGTGCAGAAACCACATTAAAGCTGAAAAACATAAACAGTAGCTGCGTTTCCATTGACCATGAAAATGCTCAAATTAGAATTTCGAAAATAAATTTGCTCAATGGAAACACGTCAATTTCGAAAAAAAAAAAAGTTTTTTGACAAAATGGTTTTTCGGCCGTATCGAAATTGATGTATTTCACAAAACTGCAATGGAAACACTTTTTTCGCATCACAGGAGTCACGTGATCAACAACCGGATATTTCTACTGGCGAAAAAAGATGACGACAAGAAGGTAACCGGAAGTAAAAGTAGTAGTAAAATCACCGGAGTAGTAAAAGAAAGTATTAAACTCACTGACTACATTTTCCCAAAAACGCAGCGTATGTAGCCACTCCCAAGTCTAAGGGAATTGTCGCTTGAAAGCCTCGAGAAGATGCCGACATCTCCTCTGATGATGAGCACTAGTGTCGTGGTAGCAACATGCTATGTGTTTACATTCATTGCTGCCACGTTTGTAAAATGAAACAGCATTTCTATTAATCCATTTTAATTAGAGTTTTGTCACTTAAATGCTTCCATATGTAATGACTTATCGCGAGAACAAACTTATTCACGCGTGACTTTAATAGCATTTTTTTATTTATTTATTCTTTTCATTAAAACATACAACAAATAATATACACTCAACAAAAAAATACAAATCACAAATAAAATGAAAGGCAGCAGAAAGAAGAAAAAAATCTTATTAATATCTGCCCCTTTTTTTTCAAATAGTAAATAAATTAAAACAATAGTCTTCCAACAGCATTTCTTACTTAATGGAAACACTGAAATTTCGAAACTGTGTTTTTTCGACCTTAACAGAATATCAACAAAGTTTTGCGCACATTTGTGACAGAAATGCAGCTGGTGACTTTCAGAGCTCATAAAATCTTTGCATTTGATGAGATGTACACTGGCACGGCAGCCATTTTTGACACATTTGGAAGCATTTTAAAAAACCTGACACCAGATCACTATAGCTGCAAAATGAACAAATCTGTGTTTTTTATTAATCTTTCCATTTTTTTATGCTTCTTCTATAATGGTACAATTATTATTTTATTTCTTACATTCAGAGTTGATAAATTAATACTGAACAGCACAGAATTGTACAATGTTTGAATATTGTGTGAATAATGTGCTGCTGAAAAAAGGATGAATATTTTTTTATTTTTCATTTATCAAAACAGCTGCATCTATAAACACAATAAAAGCAAAGGTACCTGCAGGGAAATGATCAGAAACTAATAAAATGAACCGTTCATTATTAACAGTGTGAATGTTTTGCGCGTGGTCAAACAGAATGTGTGGTCCCATTCACTGATTTATTGAGATAAATTAAACCTATAAAACTTCCCTAATTTACCCTCAGTGCAGCATTTTCCTCGGTCCTCAAGCATTTAGTAAAAGGAAGATGCATCTTCCTCTGTTGAGCTAATTTATCATAAATAAAGAGCTTATTAAGTATCTCACTGGGGCACAAAAACACAGAAAATGAAATAGTTTTTTTTATATATAGTTCCACAGACAATACAAAAACAGAACTTATTAAAAAAGAAAAAAAGTAAAACTAAACACAGAAACAAAATATTTTATTCATATAAAAAACTTCAAACACTGCAGGTATTCAATGATATGTCAGTAATTTACTTTTTATAATCAATTTTAGGAAGTCTTTGGCCTAATTTTACTACTAAATAAACAAATGTGCAGAGGAGCACGACAAAATCTAGCAGGTTTTACTCAATATTTTTAAATTGTTGTATTGGTACAATAAATGTTGCAACATTCATTTATTTTCCCTAGTAAAGGTGAGATATGGGATATATTTCAGAAGAAGGAACCATTAAAAATCAGTAGAACTAATAGAAAAATCTACACTGCAGAAAACACCATACTGGAGCTGATTAGATTGTTTTTTCACATTAATTGGTATTCTAACATTTTCTGAAGCAGCTGTAACAATTACACAAATAAACATATGTTTGTGTGAGGACTGAAGTCTCTGAAGTCTACACCAGATGAGAAAAAATAAAAACCAGTCTGTGAGAAGGTTATCTCACAAAAGCAGGTCTGACGGCCAGGCAACAGAATCGACTAACTGCAATGTGATCACCGTGTCATATATAATCTCTGTCCTGAGGCACATAATCTCTTTCTCAACATTATCTGATCAGAGCAGCTTTAGATGGAACCCAGTATTACATTAACTTTTTTTTTTTCCCCAACATGGTATTTGCCAGCTGGACTCTGTCCACATTCAGCCAGACAAATAAAAAAAGACACCTATTCCAAACTCATTATGACTGGACAGCTGTTCCAGTGGGGACTTTCCAGAATCAACAATCACTTCCTGGACAGCATCTGACAGCCACTGCTGGCTCGCTGCAGACTCTCTGATGCTGCCATTTCCCATTCTCCACACATCTCAATTTGGCATGCCAAGCTGGTGTTTGACAGTTACGGGAGGGTGAAGAAAGTTGGCACTTCTTAATTTTTCCTGACAGTGACAGCGAAGAAGAAGGGTCCTTACAGTAAATTAAACTAATGAGGCCCTCAATTTGTGTTTGAGTTTCTTTCACTGAGCCCACCTGTGCTGAAATGAATGTACACGACTGTCTGTTGAGCAAACGGTGCATTATTACATCCTACTGAGAGACAGCAGCCTTATGGTTATTCTATCACAGTGCTGTGGCACGCCATGAATCAAAACGTTCCTTGACAACAAAACCTCATTAGGGCTTTATTTGTTTGGGAGTCTGGATGTGCGTGCACGATGGAGAAAGTGCAGTCTGCTGAGCTGGAGAGGGATGAGAAAGAAAGACAAACGGGGAGCTGCTCTGTGACAGAAGCTTGTCGTCCCTAGGGTGCAGGCCGACTGACACAGGAGAAGGAGAAATATGCTGTGGTCAGTCGTCAGTGGACACACACACAGGTTGGCAGGTGTGGACAGATATCCAAAAGTTAATAGACATATACTTCTGTAAGTAAGTAAGGACAAAAAAGGATTAGGGCCACTGAAAATATTATTAATAATAAATCTGACTTTAAAATCAGAATTCTGAAATTAAAGTCAGGTTTCTTTTTTTTTCCAGTGGCCCTAAACCTCTTTTGTAAGTAAGTATGGAGTAAGTAAGTAAGTAAGTAAGTCAGTCAGTCAGTCAGTCAGTCAGTCAGTCAGTCAGTCAGTCAGTCAGTAAGTAAGTAAGTAAGTAAGTAAGTCAGTCAGTCAGTCAGTCAGTAAGTAAGTCAGTAAGTGTCAGTCAGTCAGTCAGTCAGTCAGTCAGTCAGTAAGTAAGTAAGTAAGTAAGTAAGTAAGTAAGTAAGTAAGTAAGTAAGTAAGTAAGTAAG
>NW_013952479.1:647888-665503 GCF_001266775.1 Austrofundulus limnaeus
GGTGAGTGAGTAAGTAAGTCAGTAAGTGATTAAGTAAGTAAATAAGTGAGTAAGTAAATAGGTGAGTGAGTAAGTAAGTCAGTAAGTGATTAAGTAAGTAAATAAGTGAGTAAGTAAATAGGTGAGTGAGTAAGTAAGTCAGTAAGTGATTAAGTAAGTAAATAAGTGATTAAGTAAGTAAGTCAGTGAGTAAGTAAGTCAGTAAGTGATTAAGTAAGTAAATAAGTGAGTAAGTAAATAGGTGAGTGAGTAAGTAAGTCAGTAAGTGATTAAGTAAACAAGTGAGTAAGTAAATAAGTGAGTAAGTAAATAGGTGAGTGAGTAAGTCAGTAAGTGATTAAGTAAGTAAATAAGTGAGTAAGTAAATAGGTGAGTGAGTAAGTAAGTCAGTAAGTGATTAAGTAAGTAAATAAGTGAGTAAGTAAATAGGTGAGTGAGTAAGTAAGTCAGTAAGTGATTAAGTAAGTAAATAAGTGAGTAAGTAAATAGGTGAGTGAGTAAGTAAGTCAGTAAGTGATTAAGTAAGTAAATAAGTGAGTAAGTAAATAGGTGAGTGAGTAAGTAAGTCAGTAAGTGATTAAGTAAGTAAATAAGTGAGTAAGTAAATAGGTGAGTGAGTAAGTAAGTCAGTAAGTGATTAAGTAAGTAAATAAGTGAGTAAGTAAATGTGTGAGTAAGTAAGTAAGTAAGTCAGTAAGTGATTAAGTAAATAAGTGAGTAAGTAAGTAAGTAAGTCAGTGAGTAAGTAAGTCAGTAATTGATTAAGTAAGTAAATAAGTAAGTAAGTAAGTAACTAAGTGAGTCAGTAAGTGAGTAAGTAAGTAAGTAAGTCAGTAAGAGAGCAAGCAAATAAGTAAGTAAGCGAGTAAGTAAATAAGTGAGTGAGTAAGTAAGTCAGTAAGTGATTAAGTAAGTAAATAAGTGAGTAGGTCAGTGAGTAAGTAAGTAAGTAAGTAAGTAAGTAAGTAAGTAAGTAAGTAAGTAAGTAAGTAAGTAAGTAAGTAAGTAAGTAAGTAAGTAACTGAGTAAGTAAATAAGTGAGTACCATATGTAAGTAAGTCAGTAAGTGATTAAGTAAGTAAATAAGTGAGTAAGTAAGTAAGTCAGTGAGTAAGTAAGTCAGTAATTGATTAAGTAAGTAAATAAGTGAGAAAGTAAGTAAGTAAATGAGTGAATGAGAAAGTAAGTGAGTCAGTCAGTCAGTAAGTGAGTAAGTAAGTGAATAAGTAAATAAGTGAGTGAGTAAATAAGTCAGTAAGTGAGTAAGTGAGTGAGTAAATAAGTCAGTAAGTGAGTAAGTGAGTGAGTAAATAAGTCAGTAAGTGATTAAGTATGTAAATAAGTGAGTAAGTAATCAAGTAAATAAGTGAGTCAGTAAGTGAGTAAGTAAGTAAGTAAGTCAGTAAGTGAGTAAGTAAGTAAGTGAGTAAGTGAATAAGTGAGTGAGTAAGTAAGTCAGTAAGTGGTTAAGTAAGTAAATAAGTGAGTTAGTCAGTGAGTAAGAAGGTGAATAAATAAGTAAGCAAGCAAGCAAGCGAGCGAGCGAGCGAGTGATTGAGTGAGTGAGTGAGTGAGTAAGTGAGTGAGTAAGTAAGTGAGTGAGTGAGTAAGTGAGTAAGTGAGTGAGTAAGGAAGTGATTAAGTAAGTAAATAAGTGAGTAAGTCAGTAAGAAGGTGAATAAGTAAGTAAGTAAGTAAGTGAGTAAGTAAGTAAGTAAGTAAGTGAGTGAGTCAGTAAGTGAGTAAGTAAATAAGTGAGTGAGTAAGTGAGTAAGTAAGTAAATAAGTGAGTGAGTAAGTAAGTCAGTGAGTAAGAAGGTGAGTAAGTAAGTCAGTAAGTCAGTCAGTCAGTCAATAAGTCAGTTAGTGAGAAAGTGAGTAACGTTTATAAAACTGTTCATAGATATAAAATCACAATGTGATTCACAATAACAGCAAGAAAAAAATAAAATTAATTTAAAAGCATCACAAAAACATTACATTCAAGTAACAAACAGGAAGAGCAAAAAAGAAAAAAGTCTACACATGATATGTAGTTTGGAGAACTTTCTGTGAGATAATCAAGTCTCCATCTCATAGTTGGGTTGTGTCTTTACACATGAGTGCAACAGATCTGGGACCGATTATTAGATATCTATAATTTTTAAATGAATCTTCACAGTTAGATAAGCACAGCTGACATCCGGACATCCAACGAGGTTATCTGCTGAGAAACGCAAGGCCTGACTGCTTTGTTTCCTCCTAATAGCCTCGGACCACACGCACCTGCTTCCTGAACTTGATTCCATCATTTAAAAGTTGTGCTAAAAGAACCCAGTTCTGTGAGAACAGACAAATTAGTGAATAAACATAAAAACTTGTAATTGTTTTAGTTTTTTCCATTATCATTTGATCAGTTCTTGCTTTGCAGCTCTTATTACATCATCAATACAGTTATAATGGAGTGCATCTGAAGCAGACTCTGACTGTGAAACAGTCAGTTAGATAAATGGATGTCTTTATGCAGTCTCATTACTTTGTAAACATAAATAAAAAAATCACAATTATGTTTTCTAATAAATAAAGAAATAAATGGTTCGTTTGTCTCTGACATGGTCTCATCAGGTGTCCTGGTATTCCCCAGGTCGACGGGCTGTGTCTAATTGCTGCTTCCGTTCTAGATGTAAACAACATAATATGTCATTATGTAAATGTGCTCTTATGAATGCACGTGTGCTGCAGTGGTGTCAGAAGAAGGAAATGCCAGTAAATTCATCAGCATGCAGGGAGAGAGTTCATTCTCAGAGGGAGGGAAGTGGTGCTTTCCTCACCACTGGCTTATTTACAGAAGCTAAATCCCTCTTAACACAACTTCTGACACAAAGAAGGAGTTTTAAAGCCATTAGTGACACTGCACTCCAAACTAAATGTCACTTTAACTGTTACATTAGAGTGAAAAAAAAACTGTGGCTATTTAATGAAAAATGGGTCAATTCTAATGTTTTTTATAGAAAAACATACAAGTTTTATTACTAATGGTCATGACTGATATTGTTTCAACATGTTGTTAGTTAATAATCAAATCAAAGTTTAATGATTTGACAGATAGTTTTTTTCAAGGATAATCTCTGTGTTCATTTTAGTAAACATCCATCTTTGAGTTATCATTTTTATTCTTATCAGACACTTTCATTTATTTCTTGTTTTTCAACTTTTTAGCTGTGATATTTCTTATTGGTTTCTTCATTCCCCAAATATTTCTTTTTCAATCTTACACTCCAAGAAGGTCTTGTACAAATGGTGTAAAACGTGAAAACTACAGGAGGAGCAGCATTACAGCTTTTTTTTAAACTGCGGTGAAATGTTTAAACTGCTTTGGCTTTGTTCCAACTTAATTAATTTCTGTACAGAAATTGTTCCCCTTTGCGTGGAGTGGAAAACCAAAAGTGAGGAAATGAGTTTTGCTCATTCTGACAATAACTCTTCATTCACAGATTCTTCCTTTTGAAAATATATTGTGAAAAATGAGCTGTGGAGCAAATTTAATTGTTTAAAAAACAAAAACCTGATTCAATAAAATTATAACTTAGAAAAAAAACTTTTAGTTATTGTTTTGACAGCAGTTTAGACACTGACTCATTCACAAACATTCTACAGGAAGAACCTTGATTTCAAAACTATTTTCTCCATTAAAGTGGACTGATCCTGTTTGTCCTCCTTTTTTGAAAAGCCTTCAGTTGGGTCTATATAAAGTGGGATGCTTTGGTCTGAATTCCTCCTTGTTGTAACTTCACAAGCCCCGCCCCTTTTCTGAGGCGTGTCTCAGATCATCTCCTTTTGAGGCTGTCTCTTTAAATCTAAATGAGGCCCTTCAC
The DNA here is from genome assembly GCF_001266775.1 of Austrofundulus limnaeus. Classification (NCBI taxonomy): domain Eukaryota; kingdom Metazoa; phylum Chordata; class Actinopteri; order Cyprinodontiformes; family Rivulidae; genus Austrofundulus; species Austrofundulus limnaeus. The sequence continues at coordinate 651,743 of NW_013952479.1, forward strand.
ACACCGCCTCCCTCCAGTTTTCCAGACTGGCTCGTTTGATAGATGGGGTTGGGGCTTTCTAGCTGTGCAGAACTTTTTGTTTTTAATGAAAAATATGACCCAAACAGAATATAAAGATATCTATGCAGCCCAGGGAGAGACTAAATCCAACTTTTCTGCACTCCGGAGACTCCAGGTACACAACAAAATGTATTTAATGACAAAAAAGTGGATTTTTTATGATTTACTCCCTTCACAATCAGAGTAATTTTTTTGTTGATGCAGAGCGTAGAGGAAGTGGACTCATAAACTGCAGAAAGCTGACTGATTATATGGTAATTGTACAATTTTACCTCTATGTTTTTGCAAATGAATATGCAATTTGTGAAAACAAGTAAATCTTTCATCATGGTATATTAAACGTGTGGTGGTGGTGAGGGGCTGGGAGGGTCAGATGGAAAATCCCCATTTCTGACAGTAGAGTTCATTAGGATTCAGCTCAACACACTGCTGAGGTTTCACTGGAGGGTGGGGGGTTTACAGGCTTTACCTTTCTTCTCTTTATTTCTTTTCTTTTTTTCCCCTCCTTACTCCCTAACATGAGTCACACACTCAGTCATGCACACACACACACTCTCAGGTTTGTCTTTATATCCTTGTGGGGATTGATTTCCATTCATTTTCTGGTCATTTTAACGGCTTAACTCTGACCATTTACCCTAAAATTAACCTCACAGGTTGTGCCCTGACCCCAAAACTAACCTAAACTCAATTCATACCTTGGTTCTAAACCGAATCCCCCAATTGAAATTGGCATCCGTACTATTCGGTCCCCACGAGGCTGCCTTTTTCTGGAAAATGGTTCCCACCATAAAAGTGTGCCCCCCCCCCCCCCACACACACACACACACACTCACTGTTAAATTTCATCTCGTTCCTCTCACCCGAACACCTTATTTTCCCTTTTGTCTCTGCCTTTAATTTCTCTTTCTCTCAGTCTGGAACACACTTATCAGCGGAGCTGCAGTGAATCCGCAGCAAGGTCCGGTTACAAATAAAACAACTTTGCCTGGAGGAGGATTACACCCCCAAGAAACCCCTCTGGCATAACAACACTGTGAAGACAGAACAGGAAGGATGATGCTGCAGTAGATAAGAGACAAGCTGAGGCGGGATTGGTAACTATTAGACTCCTTTTATGTTTTAAACACATTTATCCTTCTCTAATCAATGTTTATGTGAGATTAGATGTCTTCTCAGATTGAGTTTGCAAATTGTGTTTGTTGCAGCTTTGCTTTAAAATGACCTTAAAAATGCTCCAAAGGAAAAGTTGTAATATTCCTTAATCCTAACGTTTGTCCTCCATTAGACTGAATCAAACAGCCGAACAGTGAACCAGAAGGAAGGGACTCCAGAGCTTTACCTTGCACCATAGTTGTAACAAATGAAACAAGCTCCCCATTGTGCGACTATGTGGTCTAAATAAATAATCCTGGACTTCTGTGGCCGCAGCTTGGCTTGAGCTAATCACATTGTGCACCCACTGGTTCTCACTCATATTTACACAAGGTGGCACGTTTCATTTGAACATGAGTTACCAGGAGAAAAGATGGCCGAACCTCACCAGTGCCGACCTTTATATCTCATATAGAAGCTGTTGCTTGTTAAAGGAAAAGAACGTGACATTTTAGCTATTCTGTCTATTTGGTTTCATAAAATCAGCCACAAACATGAAACAATGAAAGGAACAAAATGTGAAAGGTGTTTTGATCAGCTGCTTTGAGGACAGCGAGGACACTAACCTGTTGACTTGAGCCTTTATGGCCCGGAGTGATAATGTTTTTACTTTGCATGAAAGGCAAGTGATAAGCATTCCTTCAGAGAATGCTCTGCCTTTTCACGCAGATTAAAAATTCATTCTGTCTATTATCCCCATCGTGGCACCTGGCTCAGAGTGCTGCACTCCCGTTTGTGAGACTTCAGATGAAATCTTTCCCTTAATGTTGTCAGACACTTGTAATAAAAATAATGAAGAGTGACACGGCTGCCCCTTTATTACACCACCATTGTGCTGCATTTGTTGGTAATGATTTAGTTTTTTATTGTTGGTTTTAAAGTCAGGATTTTTATGTCTTTTTCCAATTTATGCACAAGTACAAGAGTTTACAACCAAACTGGATTTATTTGACCATTTCACAAACCTCAAAACGCAGCCATACCACCGTGAATGCATATCTGATCTGATCTCAGAAACCAAGCAGGGTTATGGTTAGTACTGGTAAAACTAGTGAGAGAAAACCTTTGACCATATGTGACCCATCGAATCGTAGTCAAATTTGATCAAAATGACCTAATCATATTTTCAGATTCCTGGCTTTAAAAGCTACATTTTGATACTTAGATCATTCAGAGATATTATTTAATTTGTCTTGTTCGTTACAATAATACATAAATATTTGGTCTAAATCCTAATTTTATGTAATTTTAATGAAGATTTTTTTATGTCATTTTAAAAAAGAAACCTTAAACAGTATTTGAATATTGAGATTTCCCAGCTGGAAAGAAACAAAAGCGTTGATAGCTCACAGGGAAAAACTCAACATTTTAAGGCGTTTGTTGTCCTCAAAATCAGTTTTTGATTATTGCTCAAAGTGCTTCAAAAAATTTTAGGATAATATTTCAGACAGTTCATTGAAATGATACATTGATCACACATTTATTTGTTATATTTTGACAAAATGTAATTTTTGCAAGTGTTTTAATCAAAACACTATATCTGCCTTTTTCTACACATACAACTTTAGACTTTATCCTCGTTTTGATGTGATGGGTCACATAGGTCGCCTTCTAGGACGCCAAATAAATAACAAACCTGATTATGATCCAGTCCTGTTTTTGTACAGGCTACATGTACATTAGAGTCATAATTACATAAAAAATTCAAACTTTCATCGGAAAATTTGTAATTATTTTCAGTTTATAATTAATGTTTGTCTCTACGATTAAAAAAATGGACGTTTCATGGACAAGGCTCATGTCATTGTATTCAGTGTGCAGAGAAATTCCACTTATAAGAAACGTCCCAAAGCGATCATCCAAAAAGACGACCAATAAAGTGAGCTGCATCTCAGAGGATTAGCTGCAACACAAACCTGCTATCTGACACTCCTTTATGTCTAATTCAACAGACAACAAAAAAGACACAGATCTGATTTGTCATTCCCGTGCATTAGTGGAATATTAAAGTCAGATTTGCTGCAAACTGACCTAGATTCCAGTTTTATCACCTGATCATAAAAGTCTAACCCCACCTCTTCCTGTTAACTCTGCATGCAAAGCTCATCTCAGAGTTTTGTCATTTTTTTCTAACCTCTCACACAACTCTGGGAGTTTAGAATCACCTCTCAGCCTTTTTCTACAGGACCCGCTCCTCTGATGTGTGTTTTTTTCAAGTGTGGCTTATCCCCCGTGCAGCCTGAAGTTTTATGAAGGGGAAACATTTCTGGCAATAAAAAGGCAGGTAAAGCACTGCAGGTGTTTATAATTGGTACTAGTGGGTAATACTTTGGGAAAATTTTGTCACTGAGCATGTTCCTCCACCCATAAGCTTTGGATTTTCAAGAGGATATAAATATGGTGTCGTAGTTTAGATAAATAAGAAGGTAGAGGCTGCTAATTGGTGTCACGGTGGAAAAAAAAAACAATTAGAAAGTGAATAAATGTACCACAAACAGTGGCATAAATAAATAGAGTAAAAGAAACACCACAAACTTGATTCCATTCAGCCATTCTTCCTTATTAAGAGGATAATAAAAACAATGTTTGTGTTACACATGTAAGGGCTGGACTGTAGAATTCCCAAGAAAGCAAATGAACTAATAAAAAGGAACAAAAGAAACATATTATGGACAATTAAACTGAGACATGCTATATGTGTCTGCTGTGCTGCTCTTCACAGAAAAGTTTGCTCCGTTTCACTGACAGCAGGTTGTTAACTCAAGTCACAGATGAGCGAACGCTTTGGAAAAACTGGAAAGCTGGCAGTTACCTCGGAAAACAATTTCAGAGATTTTCTTTTTTTTTTTTGTTCCAGTTTGCACACTCTGGTAAAATTACCTGTCACTTGTAACCCGACTCTGCTCTGGCTGCAGATTTTGTGGTTATTTTGTTAATTGCTTTAGTTTCTAACTTGTGGTTTCTTTGTATTTCAGAGTTTTGCAATGATTTGGAGGCAGTTTATTCCGCCATATTCCAAATTCAGGGGCCGGGTCCTCTGAAGGCCGAAGATGTCAGCCGCTTACATCACAGCGCTGCGTCGGAGGCTTCCTAAATTCAAAGGGTCCTCTGATGTGGCCAACAAATGCATCCTTCTTTTTCCCCGGTTTGAGGGACGGGCCCATCGGATCCTTCACGGCCCACCAAATCTTATTAAGCATTGCGGGCCAACTGGAGATTTTCTTTTCCTGCTCGTAATGGCTGAAGAAGCGAGAAGGTAGTACAGTTTTAAATAAAAATCTGGCTGTATAAACTGGAAAGGTTCAAGCGGTTGTGTGGTTAATGCTTTTATGGACATGTGTTTTAGTGTTAGGCAACAGGATATACACCGGGGTAAAGATGGGAACAAAGCAGAAGGCTAGACCGTCCAAACTCACAGCCACTTTTTTTCCAGTCTTCACAGTCAACCAAGGACCTGGTCCACCTAGGCCAGGAAGGCCGGGTTCTTCGAAGTACCCAGCCCCTGAATTTCAGCTTCAGCTCTGCTAATCCACACCTGGGATCCATCTGTAATCAGCTCACATGGATCCAAGAACGAAATCGCGGCTACAAGCGGCTGAAATGAGTTTTCTCCGCAGATGGTCTGGACTCTCCCTTAGAGATAGGGTGAGAAGCTCGGTCATCCGGGAGGGACTCAGAGTAGAGCCGCTGCTCCTCCACGTCGACAGGAGCCAGTTGAGGTGGTTCATCTGGTTAGGATGCCTCCTGGACGCCTCCCTGGTGAGGTGTTCCAGGCACGTCCCGCTGGGAGGAGGCCCAGAGGAAGACCCAGGACACGCTGGAGGGACTATGTCTCTCAGCTGGCCTGGGAACACAGTGGGATTCCCCCAGACAAGCTGGCCCAAGTGGCTGGAGAGAGGGAAGTCTGGGTCTCTCTGCTTAGGTTGCTGCCCCTGAGACCCGATCCCAGAAAAGTGGAAGAAAACGAACGAACGGATCCATGCAGTAATCACTTCTCACAACATATAGTGGCTCCTTATAGTGTCCTCAGCTTTGTGTATGGTCATGGTTACTGAAGTTGAGTTGTTATTTTTTACTACAAAGTTTTAGCTTAACTTGCTGCTGCTGACTTCCCTGCCATCCTGCCAAATAAAGCTTCTTGAAGCACTGAAGCTTGAAGCACTGTTGGAAACCTGGTTCGTTTCTTGACATTTTAAGTGCTCAGTTTGTAAAGCCTTTCTTTGTCAAAGTATGTCAGCGTAAACTCTGTCCTTCTGCCTTCATGAGACACTAGTTTTTGTTTGAAAACATCAAGGTTTGAGATACAGGGGTCACATTTTGTCTCTGTCATACAGATTTGTTTCTGGGAAATTTATGAATAAAATACAAAGAAAGTTCAAGTTTAATTTTTTTTGCCACTTCAGTAGAAAGCAGAACTGAATATCAGAATATTAGTATCTTAGCTTCTTCATCATCAGTGGCTTTTTTTAATAGGAGAAAAAGAAAGAAAAAGAAAAAAAGTGAAATGTAATGAGAGAGTGAAAGAGAGATTAGAAGATATGTGAAATATATGTTGAGAAAACACAAGACAGCACACCCGACTTCTTGGCTTCACACCTACAAAAACAAAGATAGCAAAACCACAGCAACAAAAATGCATATCTAGATAATTATAATGACTATGGCCTTGCTGAAAACCATACCCATATACACATATAAATTTATACTTATACACATAAACATGCCCATACCTACATATCCAAACGCTTTCATACAGTATATATATATATATATACACATACACATATATCTATACATACACATATGCACATACCATTCAGTCAGTGCCCGAATAGAAAACCCAGGATGTAAACACCTGTTTGTGTGTGGTTGTGAGCCTGCATGGATCTCTCCAATGGAATGTTTCAAAGTGGCTGTGGAGGACCACAGACCCGACCCGCAAAGCCGGAAGCCGACATAAGGGAGACCAGCGCCAAAGACCCCGAGAGGGACCCCAAGCGCGCAGCCCCAGAGACACCCGCGCCGGAAGGGCCGCCCACCCACCCCCCAAAGAGGACCATCGGAGAGAACCGGAAGAGCCCCACCAGCGACCACACACAGCAACCCCTGGGGCCAGCAGCAACAAACTCACAGGCCCCGCCGGTACCCACCGCGCCAGAGTGGATCCAGGCATGGACACAGAGGCCCCGGCCCCCAGGGCGCACCCCCTCCAGGCCAAGGCCCGACAGGGCCAGAGGGACCCAAGCCCCACCGGGCAGCCACCGGGCCGAGCCGGCACACGCCCAAGTACCCAGCCCCGGACAAGAGCCACCAGTGCGCGCCGGCGGGCAAAGGCAATTTTTTTTAGGTTTACACATTAGAAGCCAAACGTCTTATGTTTAGCATCAGTTTGCTTCCTGAACTTTACACATCTCTACAGTTAAGCATGAAAAATGAGTCCTTTCTAAATTGTGTCCTTCCATTTTTAATAGTTTTTCTGAATTAATATGAAGTCTATGTTGCAAAACTCCTTAAGGCATAATCATGACAATATGTTCAATCAATAAGGATTTAATTTGTTGTAATTGCAGCTTGTTCTTCTGCAGCAATGTGGCTGAAGTATACTTTTTCCCTCTTAGTCAACTCTTACCTGTGGAGGTAATCATGAGGTAAAGCTTTGGACAGATACTGTATTATCCTTTCAAGGACACCTACTGCTTCCTGGGCAGCTTTAAACACACCACTAATTAGTCACACAATTAATCATCCCCATTCACACCACAGAGAGCAAATTAAATTCCCTAACCAGGGACAAGGAGCCCAGCAAACAGCAGCAGTTGAGTTGTTTTACACGCATCGCCACTAAAACAAGACAAGCTCCTGCAGCTTATTTAGCCTCAGAGCCACATCTGGAGCGCTGATGGTTTTATTTTTCTGCCTTTACCTTCTGTTTGAATCCTGGTGGTGCAAACTATTCTCCATTGGTTGTGGTGTTTTACTAACGTTCCATCCAGCTGTGTGTCTGTTCATCAAAATAACATAAACCACTGAACAAACTTTAATGAAACTCAGAGACTAATCATTGGAGTAACGTCTAAAACTGGTTGATTTTTTTCTTCTATTTTTTTGATTCAACCAAGTTTAAGATGGCCACCACAGCAGAGCGATTTAAAAATAAAGATAAAGCCGTAACAGTGTGACAATTGGGTTTTTAAATAATGTATGATCTCTCTATATTAAAGTTTACGAAAAGCAAATATTAAACTTTAAGATAAGATAAGATAAGATAAGATAAGATAAGATAAGATAAGATAAAACTTTAATGATCCCAGAGTGGGGAAATTTGCCCATTACAGCAGCTCAAAACAGGACAGGATGAGATAGAATAAAGAAAGATAAGTAAAAGAAAAACAAAAACACTACTGTATATTTTATTCCCCCAATTGAGAGCAATGGTCAGGGATGAAATCACAAGAATTTTCAGGAATCCCCAGTGTCCCGGTGTCAGACAAACTTTGCAGTGGATCGTGTACATCGTATCTGAATCCAAAGCTTTTTTCATGTAAACCTAAATGAAGATGACATTTCAAGTGCCAAAATACATTATAATTATATAGAGGGATGCAGCAACACCCAACTAAAGCATTGGCTACAATGTAGAGGACTGGGAATGTCTGGCAACTGCACTGAACTGATAAAAAATCAGTAAGCGGTTTGTTTCTGCATTATTATCTGGCATTAGCCGTTAGCAAGCTATGTTCTGTGCCCAAGAAAAACACGTGAATTATTGTTATTGTTATTATTATTAATTATTATTATTATTATTATTTAAATAACTGTGGGACCAGGAAGCAGATGAAAGCGCTAAAACAGGACAAACCTGTTCAGGGAAGCAGAAGGTATGGGGTTGGGCTGCTCTTTTGTTGGTCCGTTTCCTCCAAAAAAGTGTTTTGAACAGATGTAGGTACTCCTTACATTTTTCCGTTCTAAGGCAACTCGGCCACAGAGTCGAATCCAACGATCACATTTCTCGGCTTGGATGTCATGACTGCAAGTCCCGTAACAAAAAAGCTTTATCAATACCATTTTTAAGCTCTTTGTTGTCGGTGCGGACCAAGACTTCTGCACTGGACTCAGTTGTAGCTGCAGTTCAGCCTGACTGACATCCGGGGACTTGCAGACGCCACGTACTGCGTCTGGAACTATTTTTAGTAACTCTGACCAACGGTATTGTTTGTCAGTGCCTCAACAGCAAAATTATTAATTGCTCAGTTTCATTTTAGTTTTGAAATGTTATAAAAAATAATTCTTAAATATCAGAGTTTTGGATTTACCAAAAACTGTCCAAGAGAAATAAACAAAAACACAAATATGATAATTGTATTTCTTACAGTTTCCATCATCAAGTGAGTAACTGTTGCATGAAAACTATGATAACTTCTTTATTATTGAGCAGAATTAATTAGCTTTGCTCTTTAACACGAGCCAACAGCTGGAGTGTGAAATAGACACAAACACATCTTAATTCCCATTTGATTTAATTACTTTGTTTCTTTTTGCGCATCCATGCCCCGTCTATGCTCCCACACATCCACCAACAAGCTCCGAAAACTCACACCAACATCTTTTTTGTTTTGTTTTGGACACCGGATTTAAAGCTCAGGAGAGAATATTATCGAAGGACAAAAGAAAGGACATGGAGTGGAGTCATGAAAAGTGAGACGGTTTCTTCGGCAACAACTTGCACGTTTGGTGGAGCTGGGAGGATTTTAGAAACTTATGTAAGTCTCCCAGATGGTACTGACTGCAATAATAGATGAGAGGGGGGAAATATTCTGGAAATGTTAGGAAGGAAGTTTCATCACCAGCGTGGATTCGTGTTGTAGCATAAAAAATAATTATAAAAAAGAGCATGTACTGCCAACACAGACATTAACGGTCATTTTGTCTCGATTTCTGTGGTAACGTTTATGGAAAAACCATTTTTCTCTGTTCTATTTGCAATTAAAGTACCAATTGAACCGCTTAAACTTGAAATTAGTCATGGATGTCATAAAAAAATTCAGCACATATTAAGGTCTTTAAACCCAAACGACACTTTTTGTTTGTATTTGATGTTTTATGAGAAAATGGCAACTTCTTTGAACAGTTTTTTGTGTATGCAATGAATCGACCAAACTGGAGGATGAAGGTAAAAACAAGGTGCAGCCAGTCCTGATCAACCAAACTACCCAACGACCAGAAATCCTATTGTCCATCCATCCATTTTCTGTACACGCTTCTTCCTTTTCAGGGTTGCGTGGGTCACTGGTGCCCATATCCAGCAGTCACAGTGCGAGGGGAGGGGTACACCCTGGACAGGTCGCAAGTCCATCACAGGGCTAGAAATCCTATTAAAGGGGCAATATTATGTGTTTCTCAGACATATATTTAAATAATATACCATAATAAAGTATCTATGTCACCTTAAAGTTGGAAACATACTCCCTGCTGACATCGGCACGGGTTGTCGCAGTTTAATGACGAACATTAAGTCACCGGGCTTTGCAACGTCGTGTCAACAGCCCCTTTTGGCACAAGCCCCCGCCAGAACTTTTTGACCCCACTCCCTCGTCAACGGTAATGTGTGATTGGTCTGAACTGAAAGCGCTCGGACGGACACAGCAGAAGAAWAAAACAAAAACTCGCTTCTGACTAGAGCAGACTGTTTTGAGCAGTTTTAAAGATGGACAAACTGAGAAAAACTCATGCGTGTTTGTGCTGACAGCACTATGCGCTGCATTTACTTCAACCACTCTGTAAAAATAAAAATGGAAAAAGAAAAACGACTCGCTCCCCAAGCCGACCAGGAAGCAGAGTCTTAGTTGAAACCGTGAAAAACTCATGAATGGAGATAAACAGACATAACAGATGAACAGGCACAGAGGAATCTGAAACTGTGGAGCTTTTTAACCAGGACAGATGTGGATAAAAATCCGTCGTAAAAAATGCTGTTTTTATGTTTAAATAGAAAATAAACTTATCTTCTCATCACTTCCTCTTCTAAACGCATTGAAATTGGCCTCTGTCTCTTTAAGAACCACCTTCCGCCTCAGTTTTGCCCATTTTGGTGCGTTTGGGGGGGGGGGGGGTCACGCTTGCGGGGTAGGGGTGCTGCCATGATGCACTTTACTTGGCATCTGAAAATGCGTTCCCTCAAAGGTATTTTTAATCTGAAAAGAGCTTCACTGAGTGAGAACTAATGCTGAGAGCTCAGCAGACAGTTAAGTTTCACTTTCACATTCACCCGAGTGCCTGCAGGAGTCATGGGCGGGGTGTGTGAGGAGGAGGGGGTGCGCTCTGCCATGAGGAAGTTCGGCTTAAAGACATGTCCCAGGGGCGTTTCTGGCCCCCAAAGGCATTTCTGGTCCCCACCTGTCGTTTTGCTCCTCAGCATGGCTTCCTAAAAACGCTGCAAGATTTCTCAAACATGATGAATGAGTCAGAGCAAGGCTTTGGGCGTGTGTTTTAAATATGAGAGTGTAACATTATAACATGATATAAAACTCAAAAAAGTTGATTTTACATGATATTGCCCCTTTAAACATTCAGTCACACTTTCCTGCAACCAAATAATGCTCTGCAACAGTCTGTTTTTAAAATAAATTGACCTAAATGCACTTTATGTACAAGTTTATCTAGAAATCATCAGTCATGTGTTTTTATGAAAATCTCTGGCAGAGTGTAAAGTTTCTCACATCAGATTGAACTTCAAAAAAAAAAGGTAACAGTTTTCTGTTAAACTCTGTTCAGCCAGCTGTGAAAGCTGACATCTGAAACTCCTCGTAACCCCCTCCAGCTTTTCTTTTTCACCGGCGCGCTCACATTCATTTCACCTTGTTTGTTTTTTGCACCAGTTCTGAGCGTAATGGAAACAGGCAGCAGAGCCAATTGTAGACAATCCCAATGAAATTACCCCTGCAGAACAAGGCGGGCGCCGGATCCCAATCCGACATGGCCTCCCTATTGATAGCCCCCCAGATGAAACTGCTTCCCAATTAAAGTCACTGATGTGTTAAGAAAACGTGAACTAATATTGTTCCTTTTGGCAAAGCGGTGTGGGTGAGGAGGTGAGACGAACAGAATTTTAACTAATGCGCCTTTTTCTTCTTTTCTTGCCTGGTTTTATTCAGCAGCTTTGCGGCTTTTTGACTTCAGTGATCCGTCAGTGAAACAAAGTGAATATTTGAAAATGCTGTTATCTGAAAGTACTCGTGTACTAATGATGTGATCAAACTTTGTGGAAATTTGTTCTAATGTAAACAGGTTCATGTGTGCAACCATTCCTTCATTATGTGGGGAAACGAGTACGTTTTACCCCAGTTTTATCATTTCGAGACAAAAATAAATGCGCCGTAATTGGAGCTGACTCTGTTCAAATATGTGTTGAGTTTCTACCGTGCCAAATTTAGCTTTGTTATCTATAAAACTGAACATTTTAGTTACAATTGTTTTGTGTTTAAAGGTTTCTTCACTTTGCAGCCCATCCTGAATGAGGTTGACGCCACAAGTTAAACCATTCTAGCTAAGCATTTTTAAAATTAGTTTAAATAAAAGAAAGCTGCGGATAAACACAAACATGGGTAAAAATCTAACTTTTGATTATTTTTTACCTGAACTTGAAGCAGAATGAATACAAGAACACCAGACTGTCAGCACGATGTGTCTGCTTACAGAACATTTCAACACCTGATAAACTGCCATCAAAACCAGTCTTGTATAAAATATCTCAGAGCAATATACTTGAGTGAAAGTAGAAGTATTTTACTATAAAATTACTTCTCCAAAAATATTACTTGAGAAGTTTTAGTATCTGACATTTACTGTTCTTAAGTATCAAAAGTAAATATCTGACGTAAAATGTATTGAACTGTTAGAATGTCCAAAATGATATTTATTGGGAATATATTTTCAAAAGGCCATCTGGGGATGCACTAGATTTCGTGTTTCAGTAGCATAGTACTTTATATATCTGCCATTGTCATCTTCATTCATTCATTCATTCATTCAAGCCAAAAGGGTGTCAGCGTGGTATAGAGTTGTACTTCTCATCCATTTATCTGTGCAGAGTTTAAATGTTTTTTAACAATAACAAGCCAAAATGAAATAGGAGTAATGACTTTCTACTTCTTACATTTAAAAAATGTAAGGAGTAAAAAGCACAGACAATTGTGTGAAAATGAAGAATAGAATTTTAAAATTTGGTTGAAAAAAGATTACTGGAGTAAAGTATTGATAACCAAAATTTCTACTTTGGTAAGGTAACAAAGTATTTGTACTTTGTTACTTTACAAACAGACATTTGAAAAAGAAACTGGAAAAAGAGTTTTAGAAAATATTTCGAGGACAGTTTCGGAACATGTAGACCTTTACCTTCGGGGTGTGAAGATGTGAGGTTGTGACAGAGCTCTCCTGCTGGCTGGTCAAACACCGACGAGCCGGGAGGTAAACAAAAACACAGAGAGCAGCTCGTGGCATGAAAAGCAGGGGTGGCCCTGCTCACACCTGCCTCCATGCTCAGTGGGCATGAAATTCAACGGAGCAGCGGTGATGCAGATATCACTTTGCATCTGTGGGATTTATTTTGAAGAGTTGTCCGAGCTGCTTCCACGATTTTGTAGCAGTGAATAAGTCCTTACTTTTACAAAGTGTACAACACTCTCCTGCAGAAGAAAAGTGTGCACTGTTCCACAGTGATCAACTGTAAATGTGCTGCTTTGATGGGTTGCTAAATTCAAGCAGCAGCAAAGGGTTTCAGAACTCATTTCTGCCTCTCTAGATAATTATGAAAGTAGTAAACTAAAATTAAATTAGAATAGATGCTGCTTGGAGTATGTGTTGTAAATGTCACCAAATTTTAAATCAGTTTCTGTAAAATTAACTGAGTTCCAGAGATTTTTTTTGAGGCTAAGCTCTATTATCTGAGGCGACCTTTTTGAATGGGGACCTCATATCATTTTGCATACATTGTCCGCCCATGCTTGCAAATGATCGGACAATCTGAGTGAATTTTACGGAGATTCAGAGTTAATACCATAACAGATAAAAATCTTTCTAGAGCAAATTTTGACACATCCGATTTCAGGAATCACAGGAAAGGTGGGCTCGGGGGGACTGATATTCCCTATGTTGTGGGACAGTTTATTTTTGGCATACACACCTACTTGTGGGGACCTTATGTTACTTATGGGGACCTGAGTCTAGTCCCCATAAGGGGAAGCCTCGTTGGTGGGTCGGGGGTTAAGTTTAGGACCAAGGTGTGAATTGAGTTTAGGTTAGTTTTAGGGTCAGGTGAGGTTAGCCTTAGCATTGGTGGTCAGGGTTAGGTTGAAAAAAAATAATGGAAGTCAATGCCAGGTCCCCATAAAGATAGCTGACCAGATTGTGGGTCAGAGTCTTTGACATACTTAGAAAGCGAGTGGAGTTGTTAAAAAGATTGGTGTTTTTATCGCGTCTTGTAGCTTAGCTTGCTGCATCCATTGTGTGTGTGTGTGTGTGTGTGTGTGTGTGTGTGTGTGTGTGTGTGTG
>NW_013952479.1:665898-680207 GCF_001266775.1 Austrofundulus limnaeus
GTGTGTGTGTGTGTGTGTGTGTGTGTGTGTGTGTGTGTGTGTGTGTGTGTGTGTGTGTGTGTGTGTACGTGTCTCGCAGTGTGTCTGTGTGTGCATTTTTATCACTGGAGCCACTGCTTCGGCATCATTTAAAGAAACTTGTGTAAGTAAAATATTATCACTATATGCTGGACTGACTACAGTAGAAACCAGGAGTAGAGCGCTGTATACAAGCGAGGCTAGCATAGATGCTAGGAGTAAAGTTAGCAGTATGCTACAGTAAAAATAATAAGGTTTAGTGTCAAGTGGACCCGTGACTTGTGTTCTAAAATTAGCCTGAGTGAAGGTCCCTATCGGTGTCTCACAGGTCGTAAAAATTATTTCAGGATCAGAATCAGCTTTATTGTCATTCCGCGCACAACATCAAAGATGCAATGCAGAACGAAATTGCAGTTTAGAACATCCGTTCGGAGAAAGACACACACATAACAAACATGGAGGAATGAATGTCCAAGGTCTTTCGCAACAACAGTGCGCTACCTTTTTGCAGCTTGGAAAAAAAGAGAAACAATAGGAGAGGTGATGCTCTGATCCTATGTTTACACATAAAAACACAATCATACGCACAAAAAAACCACTCGCTCAGTGCAAGGCAGCTGAGGAAGGGAGGGGGCTGGGGGTCAAACACATGGTATGGGAGCGGGATGCAGCGGAGCCGGTGACGTTTCAGGTTAATACTCCATGCTGGAACCAATCAAAGACCTCCAGAGTCCAAAACAAGTTGTTATCAACCCAAGCACAAATCACCAGAGTTCAGTTCTCTGTCTCCACCCATCGCAGCCTTCAGACTGATCCACCCACGGATGATACGGGGAAGGGAATGGGGAGTCAAGCCTTTGTTTCATGTGTCATCCAGGGAGTTTTATAACTGCTGAGCCAAGGTCAGCAGCTGCAGGGATCCAAAGATAAACATAATTGTTTTGGGACAAGCAGCCTTGATTTTCTTGCTGCTTTAAAGTCTGTAACTGCATCTCTGTGACGGCAAAAAGGCCAATGTTCTGAATTTCATTACCTTCTCGCCTCTCCTTCCATCTGAAACTTCACCCAGGTGTAATCCTACATCTCATGGGCACGCTGCTGAATTGTGATTCTCGTCAGAATCACATCCAGTTTGCGACTTATATCCCCCAACATCTGAGTCTGTGCGTTTCCAGTAAGAGAGATACTATCCATGGTTCCTGACAGCTTTTCACAGGCCCGGACTGCTGTCAGGATTGCTTTCATTTTCCGATAAGCCAGGACTCTTCCACAGCTGATCAGCAGGAATCCAGTTATCATGAATCCAAATATGTTCAAATCTTACACATCCTCAATAGAAAGCGGCACCAAACAGACGAGGTTCCAAACCCAAGAACCACTGACCCGACCGGCCGCCACCATTCCACTGGGACAGCTGCGCTCCCCTCCCCCCAATCTCAGTGTGGAAAAATAGTGTCAATTGTGTTCAGAGACCAGTTGACCAAATCCATAATTCCTTTTGTTTTCGGATGGTAGGTAGAAGAAAGGCTTGAAAAAGCTGCAAAACAGGGAAGAAGGGACAGTTTGGGAGAAAGAGCAAAAAGCGTCTGACTCCTCTGAAGGCCAAGCAGAAAATAAAATAAAATAAAATAAAAACCTTGCCTTTAAGGCGAGGTTATAATAAATCAATAATTTAATAAATACTAAACACACTAAACTGTTTGACATAGGACAGCAAAAGTATTTGTCCACACTAACAACTCTGCAGCTCCTGCATGACGCATAATGACCAATTCAACAATTAATCTTGTGTTGTTTTTTTCTTCTGTTTTGCTGTTGGATTACTCAGACAACGTTTTACAGACAGGAAACCTGGGTGGAACTTTAAATGCTAACCTAGTTCAAGTCCTGTTGAACGGAGACAAACTTGTCCTGATAATCCATCTGAGCAAACAAAACCTGACATGCCGTGTTCCACGTGGGAGGATCAGTGCAGCATATATATGATCTATGCCAAGATAACAGAGATCAGTGCTCGTGCCGTCACACACAGACTGAAAAAGGGTGTCGACTTTACTGATTTGCTGGTGGCAGCAAAAAGACATCTATGTAAATCTACGGCATCTGTGAGAAGCAAAGAGGTGACAAGCCAGAAAATGTGACACTCTCTGAATAACAACAAGTAGGTCACCAAACCACAACCTATACAGCGAGGAGCCTGCTGTGATTCACCGAGCAGACAAAGAGACGTCTGAGGCAAAAAATAAGGAGACTGACAGCAGCTGCTGAGTCGAGCAATGGCTATGAAAAGCTTCTAATTATATACCACTGCAGACAGACTCATGCCACTTCATTTTATAATATGTTCAGTTGTGACCAAGTGAGTCATAAGGCAGGTTTTTTTCTTTGAGGTTTTGTCAAATTGTCTGTTTCAGTAGCTGTAAGATAGAGATAGAAGGAAAGAAAAAGAACAGCAAGAAGAGGAAAAAATCATAGAGTTGACAAGAGCAAAAATAAAAAAGAGGGATTTTTTGTACGAGTATAGATTGTAGACAGGAGGGGAAATGCATAAAGTAGAACTGAAAATGTGCTGCTTTTACTGCCAGCCTAAAAATAAGGAGGAGGCACAAGCACTTTCCAGACCTGACAGTGTTTTGAGTCGTATTCCTTGAGCTGTTAAGAAACAGAAAAAAAGAGTATCATGGAGGGAGGAGAGGCCGCTGCCAAGTGCATGTGTGTGTGAAACCCCCGATGCTCAACCGGGGATGCTGGGACGTCTGCCACCAGGAAGTTAGAGGGATGGAGGAGAGCGAGGCGCATGAATGAACAATGCAACCGACATCACTCCTCAGCAAGACAGCCTTCTGGGCTGCACTCTGCCCCAGTCTGTGCCAGAAAAGAAGAAGAAGAAGAAAAACTGTCATCCAAATTCCCCAGAGAGCAGATAAACATGATGCTGTCAGACCTGGATTCAAAAACTTCTCTTTTTTTTTTGAGTTCACACAAAAATACCGCAAAGCTTAAAACTCATTTATGTCATCTAAGGCATGACATGTTTTTAAAAGATATCTGAGGAAAAGAGCTTTTTGTTTCATGCTGCGGAAAGACAAAGGCCCGAAAGATCATCAGCCTTTTATTTGGATCTTTTTTCTAAAACTGCAGGCTTTCGGAGATTCAATTAAATGGTTCATATAGGAGAAAACTGCATCTCTGTTCATTATTTTTTCATTAGAAACCTTTTTTAAAGAACAATAAAGCAAAGTTATGTATATATATCAACACTGAATTATTCAGCCCGTGTTAAGCAGTGCAGAAGCATATTGCAGCGCTTTGATTCATTGCTCAGTTTCTTTGATGACAGCTCTGAAAAGATCAAGATAAAATCAAAGTCAAACTTTGATTTCTTGGTTAAACAAGATTGCAAGATATGTTTTATTTTTGTTTGTACTTTTATGTTGGTATATTATCTTAACAGAAATACCTGGATCAAATGCAGCAGCTGTTTACTGACAGGGAATGAAACCTCCCTCCGGGTGGAAAATGA
This sequence comes from Austrofundulus limnaeus, assembly GCF_001266775.1. NCBI lineage: Eukaryota > Metazoa > Chordata > Actinopteri > Cyprinodontiformes > Rivulidae > Austrofundulus > Austrofundulus limnaeus. The sequence continues at coordinate 669,440 of NW_013952479.1, forward strand.
CTGTTTCTTTATCTTTGTTCAGGCTGCTAATGCTTCTCACATCTGCCAAAGGTCAAGAGGCAGGTTACACCACTAACACGGCATTAGTCCAGGGTCAACACAGAAACACAACCAGTATGCTCTCACTAAAAGGTCAAAAAGTTAGCCTAACAAACAGATTTATCAACTTCAGGAGAAAATAAGCAAACTCCTCCACACCAGGGTTCCCACACCTTGGTCAACATCAAATTCAAAGACTTTCCAGTACCAATTTCCTCGAATTCAAGAACCACACGCAATGACAACTACCTATTGCTACTGCAGAATGTTACCAATAAACAGATTTAATATCATGTAAATTCAATGAAAAACTGAACATAGAAGTTGTTGAGTCAGAATCTATGAAAGAAAGTGGATTAAATGTATACCCTACATTCATTTCCACAATACATGGACATGTAAGTATATCCTGGGAGGTTCGGCATCTCAGTTTGGGAGGAGGAGATGTGAACATGTCCAGACGCTCGGTGAGGATATGAAGAGCTGTGGTGCTTCACCTGGGCTCAGAAAGAAAGACATACTACCTACTCTGCTCTGACTGGGTAAAACTATGACTATGACTCACGTAACTTGTTGAAACCCATGTCAGTTTACCGTAATCCTGACTTATCCACTACGGAGCCCGCGAGGGGACATGGGGGGGATTTTTTCTTTTGCGTTCCCACGCAATACTTTTGCCTTCCCTCGCAATACTTTTGCCTTCCCTCTCAATTCGTTTGCGTTCCCTCGCAAAATTGTTTTGCATTCCACACAAAAGATTGTTTTGTATATGAACTGAATTAAATCAGACTTTTATTTTGAAATATACTGTTACCAAAACAGGATGTGTTGCCACAAGTTCGTGAAATTGACATTGATGTTGCGTGGCTGCACTGTTAAAATATCGGCATATGACATACTTCCATGCGTGGCTGTGTGATATACAGTGGGCAAAATAAGTATTGAACACGTCACCATTTTTCTCAGTAAATATATTACTAGAGGTGCTAATGACATGAAATTTTCACCAGATGTTGTAACAACCCAAGTGATCCATACATACAAAGAAATCAAACCATAAATGTCCAGAAATGAAGTTATTTGTAATAATGTGGAATGGCACAGGGAAAAAGTATTGAACACATGAAGAAAGGGAGGTGTAAAAAGGCATGGAAAGCCAAGACACCAKCTGAACTCTCTCAGTAATTAGAAAGCAAGCCTGCCCCTTGTCAGTGCAAGTTAATATCAGCTGGTTTAGTCCCAAATGATGGCCAGGTATCACACAAGAACCATCTGATGATGGGTAAAAGTAAAGAGCTCTCTCAAGACCTTCACAACCTTATTGTTGCAAAGCATAATGATGGCATCGGTTACAGAAGGTCTAAACTTCTGAAGGTTCCAGTGAGCACTGTTGGGGCCATAATTCAGAAGTGGAAAGAACATCATTTCACCATAAACCGACCACGACCAGGTGCTCCTCACAAGATTTCTGACAGAGGAGTGAAAAGAATTATCAGAAGTGTTGTCCAAGAGCCAAGGACCACTTGTGGAGAGCTTCAGAAAGACCTGGAATTAGCAGGTACGATTGTTTCAAAGAAAACAATAAGTAATGCACTGAACCACCATGGCCTGTATGCACGCTCACCACGCAAGACTCCACTGCTGAAGAAAAAGCATGTTGAAGCTCCTTTAAAGTTTGCTGCACAACATTTAAACAAGCCTGTGTAATACTGGGAGAATATAGTCTGGTCAGATGAGACCAAAACTGAACTGTTTGGATGCCAGAATACACATCGTGTTTGGAGGTCAAATGGCACTGCACATCAGCCCAAAAACACCATACCAACAGTGAAGTTTGGAGGTGGGAACATCATGGTGTGGGGCTGTTTTTCAGCATATGGTACTGGCAAACTTCAAATAATTGAAGGAAGGATGAGTGGGAAAATGTACAGAGACATTCTTGATAAAAATCTGCTTCCATCTACCAGGATGATGAAGATGAAACGTGGCTGGACATTTCAGCAAGACAATGAGCCCAAACACAAAGCCAAGGAAACTCTCAGTTGGTTTCAGAGAAAGAAACTAAAGCTGCTGGAATGGCCCAGCCAATCACCTGACCTGAATCCAACAGAAAATCTATGGAAAGAACTAAAGATCAGAGTTCATAGAAGAGGTCCACGAAACCTTCAAGATTTGAAGACTGTTTGTGTGGAAGAATGGGCCAAAATCACACCTGAGCAATGCATGCCACTAGTTTCTCCATACAGGAGGCGTCTTGAAGCTGTCATTGACAACAAAGGCTTTTGTACAAAGTATTAGATAAATTTCAGTAAGTGTGTTCAATACTTTTTCCCTGTGCCATTCCACATTATTACAAATAACTTCATTTCTGGACATTTATGGTTTGATTTCTTTGTATGTATGGATCACTTGGGTTGTTACCAACATCTGGTGAAAATTTCATGTCATTAGCACCTCTAGTAATATATTTACTGAGAAAAATGGTGACATGTTCAATACTTATTTTACCCGCTGTATTCATTCTGAAGCTGAATTGAAGCAGTAGGCTAACTCGCTAATGGTGAACATGTGAGTTTGTTAATAAACCGGCAGGCACAACAATGATAAACTACTATGGCGAGGGATTGCAAAAGAAAAAAAATACCCCATGTCCCCTCGCGGGTTCCCAATACCTTTGCATTCCCTCGCAATACTTTTGCGTTACCTCGCAATGCTTTTGCGTTCTCTCGCAATACTTTTGCGTTACCTCGCAATACTTTTGCGTTACCTCGCAATACGTTTGCGTTACCTCAAAATATTGTTTTGCGTTCCCACGCAAAAGTTTGATTTGGATATGAACTGAATTAAATCAGACTTTTATTTTGAAATATGCGATAAATACCAAATTTTATTTCGAAATATCCGATAAATACCAAAAGGTATTGCGAGGTAACGCAATACTTTTGTGTGGAACGCAAAAAGAAAAAATCCCCCACGTGTCCCCTCGCAGGCTCCGTAGTAATCCACTGCATCAAATGTTTGTTTGTTGGGTTTTTTTTTGTTTGTTTGTTTGTTTTGTTTGTTTGTTTTTTTTTTTCAGAAGATGAAAATCAGTTGTGTGAATAGAGAACTTCAATCTCCCAAAAAACATTCAAGGACTTTCAAGGACAAGTGTAATTTCTGGCTGTTTTCACAAACTTTCCAGGGCCTTGAAATCTTTTTTTTAATTTACAAACTTTCAAGGATTTCAAGGACCTGTGGGAACCCTGTCCACACTGTCCAAGATTTCAAACAGAAATATTTAACTGTGCAGAATTATTATTTTCATTAATTTTCTTATAATGCATTAAAAAAAGAAAAATAAACCCATCCAATAACTTCAAAATGTCCCCCTCTGTGCAGCAAATTCAAACTGAACCGTTTCTTCCACAGAGCTTGGGTTTGTGAGGCTGCAGGCGACTCCTTAATGACTGTCCTTTACCAGCTACTTACAGCTCAGTGCGACACCACCTTTAAGGTTTTTATCAGTCAGCTTTGGGGGCTTACCTTGAAAGAGTTCAAAATTTAAAACTTTACTCTCATTCCAGATATGACAGGTGATTTTTTACAGGAGCAGGGAGTGATATCCAAATGATTCTCACAGTATGGTTAGTGTATTTGTAACATATCCCTGTGTTTAGTGGCTTTATGTTTTGACATCCTGTTTCTGTGGGTTGGATCCCAAACAAAAAGAAAATCTGTTAGTTGTCTCTGGAAGGCGAAACGAGGCAGTTTTAACAAAGACATGGAAGTCCAGACACAATGGGAAGCCTCCAGCATGAAAACAAAGTATCCTCATGCAAATGAACTATGAACAGCAGACAAATAGGCAGCAGCAGAAATGGGTCAGTTAAACAGGTCAGCGTGGAGGAAAGATGACAACATGCAGCCTTTTCTTTTTACTCATCCTAATGAATACCACCAAGACTTTATTTTTCCTATTTTTTCTGAACCTGCCTGCCAACTAAACCACCTACACCTCCAGCACCCCCAGAGTCAAACTTTAATGGCGAAGAGAAAAGCCTCATCTATCACGCAACATGATCAGAGCAGTGGTTTGCAAAGTTGGGCTTAGGGTCCCAACACGGGTCACAAAACATCGAGTTTGGCATTATTAAATTTTGCTACAATAAATAAAACGTTCTTATAAATAAAATAGTCTTATGGTGGTTGTGTTTATTGTACGTCATTCTATTGACCTAATTGTGATTTTACATCAACCTCAAGTTGCAAACTGATAAATCTGGGAAGCACTGAATAAAAGACAGATACTGTGTGTAAATACGTTTTAGAAATAAAGGAATTTCTTCATATCTTTGGAGTTGTAAACAGTTGCAGACCTACTGGAACAAAAGTGTTATAAAAACCTCAGAGGTTCCTTTAAACTTTAATCCAAAAATTTGGATATTTGAAGATGTTGCATCCTTGAAATTCTTGCCTTGCAGAGGATATTTTGTTTTGCTGGCTTCTACTGCAATAAAACTACTTTGTTGGACCACCTTTAGCTTTGATTACAGCAAGCATTCACTGTAGCATTGATGGATAAGAATCTGTAATGTCACAAGATGCATTTCCAACCAGTGCTGTATTAATTTTTCACCAAGATCTTGCATTGATGACGGTAGCGTCTGACTGCTGCACAAAGCCTTTTCCAGCACATCGCAAAGATTCTCAGTGGACTCTGTGGAGCCAATCCATGTGTGAAAATGATGTCTCATGCTCCCTGAACCACTCTTTCACAATTCCAGCCTGATGAATCCCGGCATTGTCATCTTAGAATATGGCCGTGCCACCAGGAAAGAAACAATCCATTGATGGAATAACCTGCTCATTCTGTATATTCAGGTCAGCTGACCTCATTCTTTGAGCACAAACTGTTGCTGAACCTAGACCTGACCAACTGCAGCAACATCACATCATAGACAGTTATGCTACGTTCACACCGAACGCGTTTTGAGCAGCCAAAATAGTGCGCACCACCTCCAGCTGGACGCACTTTGTTCAGACCGGGACACAGACCAGATGGGCGTCTGAAGAGGGAGGAGCGTCTTGGTTTGTTTCCGGTCTGTCCTTGGTGGGTAAAATAAAGATAAAATAAAAAAGAAAATGGCTTTGATTTATTTACAAAAGAGCAAGCGAATGTTGCGCACAGCAGATAATTAACTCACCAGATGATTTAGAGACTATTTGTTCGGTTGTAGTTAGTTTTTCTCCATTTTCCTTTTGATGAGGAGGAAAGGTGACAGCTGTGGATCATAGCAATACAGGGAAAACTTAGCTATAAAAGCTCATGCTCGCGTTTGTAATCGGCATTTCTAACCTGAGGATATTCGCCACTCCAGAAGCTTTGGTAACAAACAGCTGACCCACATTGGTACTGATATATCCTGCCAGAAAATCAAACTGCAGACGGTCGATTTCAGGTAAAGACCTCCTGTCCGTCGATTTCCGTTCAGTGGGCAACATTCAGGAAACTGTCACGTGGAAAAATAAGTCTCTCTGATTGGTTGTCAAAACACGTCGAGCGGTGAAAAGTTCAGATTTTTGAACTCGGGCGGCGGCGGCGGCTTCCGCAGCACCGCATGCGCGGAAAATGCTCTACCGCCCCTTCCGCATTCCTTGCGCGCTGCCCAAAACGAACGTGATGCGACGCAAGACCCCTAGAGGCGCGCCCACCATAGACTTTGCATGTAAACTGGCTGATCCTGCAGCTCAAAACGCGTTTGGTGTGAATCCACCATTAAATCCAGGTGGACACTTTTTTTGGGGCCGAAAAATGGAAAGGAAATCTACAGAACTTCCAACCCAGAAACATTGAATTAACGAACTGTTATGTTTGTGTATAACGGGGAGACATTGGCAGAACATGGACTCCATTTTTGAACATTCTGACCTAACTGGACATGGGGGACTGATTTGTATTTATCTTTACTGGTTTGCTTACAGCTTTTATTTTTGTTCACCTACTAAATATTTGTGTCAAATGTAATTGTCAAACTCAATTTTTACTGTAAAGCAATATAAAGAGATATCTATATGCAAATAAATACTAAAGGAGAAATTTAAAAAAACTTGTATAATGAATAAACATTTAAAATGTATCCATCTTATTTTAAGCAACAGCAGTTCAATTGTTCTTATTTCTTTAGCTTCCAACCGTTCACCAAATATTATTCATTATTATTTCACAGCTCACGTCTTGTTTTATCAGCCAGTTCCATAGTCTCCTGACAGTTTGTACAATGAGCTTCCATGAACACAGTTTCTCTTGTGCTGAAGAAAACATGAGGAGGGATAACAGGAAAAACCCTGACAGACCGACTCCCTCTGCAGCACTGCCTCCTGAAGACAGCTGAAGTCATTACAATGAACAGCAAGGAGGAGATAATGGATGAAGGGGAGCAAGAAACGAGCGGATATTATGGAAGATTGATCCATATCACGATGAGGCAGGCCAGCACGGATACTCGCTTTGTATTTTATAATAGACCAAGACAATTAAAACAGAGCTCACTGTTATCTGCAGGTCAAGAGAAAAATTATTCATAGTCCCCTAATCAAGTAGTCAAGAGGCGTGCCAAAAGCAGGCAGGCAGCAGCATTTCTCCAGTCTAACAAGCTGATGTTTTGAGAAGGGGGATTTCATTATTATTATTATTATTATTATTTTATTTCCATATAAAATACCAAACTCATTATTATGCAGTCTAACCCCAGGCAACACACTGAACTCAGTTGTGGTATTTTCTCAACAGGTATTTCCAACAGAGACACCATCATTGTGGAATAAAATAAAATATAATCTGACTGAAGGAACCACAGATTTTAACCCTTATATAGTATTTAATACTCAGATTAGACCTGGGCAAAGAATTCCTTCATAAGTGTGTACTGGGTGTTGAACTACAGATTGATTTACAATGTATCTAATGATAACTGGGTGTTATTATTGATGAAAACCTGACCTGGAAGCCTCATATAAATTACTTAAGAACAAAAATAGCAAAATCTATTGCAGTACTACATAAGATAAAGGAGTTGTTTGATGATAAAGCACTTTTTATATTATATAAGACAATAATTGATCCACATTTGATTTATTGTGTTGAAATTTGGGGTAAGGCATGTAAAACATTTACAAATTCTATTCTTATTCTGCAAAGAAGAGCTATAAGAATTGTTACCAGAAAACATTATAGTCACCCATCTAATGTATCGTTTCAGCAATTGAAATTACTAAAATTTTTTGAGTTGGTTGATTATAAGATTTTGTTGATTACCTTTGAATATTCAATCAAATTTTGTTAAGAGGGAAAGTTGTTATAATTTGAAAGGATTTGAAATGTTTATAAAACCTAAAATTCGAACAAACTTGAAGGATAGATGTACCTCAGTTCAAGGAATAAGATTGTGGAATAACTTGGATAGGGATTATAAAAATGCTGACTCAATTAATTTATTTGGTAAAATGATAAAAGTTAAATTATTGAAAAAATATGAAGTTGATGTTTGAGGGGTTAATCAAAAAGTTTTTTTTGTTACGCTGATGAGGGTGTAAAATTATATATGTGCATGTGTATATGTACGTATATATGAATGTGTGTATGTGTACACATATAAATGTGGATATATATTTATTTTTATTCTTTTTTTTGTTAAATAGGGGCAGATGTTTTAAGATTCTTTTCTTCTTTTGCTTCCTTTCATTTTATGAGAATTGTTTCTTTTTTTGTTGTACTGAAATTTTTGTTTTTAATCAAAGTGAATAAACTATTAAACTCAAAAAGAAAAAAGCAACTCAAACTCAACTGTATACAGTATATGTAATCCTTCATGTTCCTGAGAGTAGGGAGGGTGTCAAGAGCAAACAAATTCACAAATTTCATTTGAGTAAATTTTTACAAAACTTTTCAATTGTCACGGAAATTGAGTTTGCAAAGCCTAATCTCGTTGCCTCCATTTTGACGAGTGAGAGCAGGTCGAAAGAGAAGCAACAGGCAACAAAAAGCCGGTGTGAAAGGGAAGATCGAGGTCACACAAAGAGTGTTCGTCTAAAGCAAACTCCCTCAGGGAGACGCTGGCTGGTCAGGAAGGGAAAAAGAAACATGAATAGGATGAAGTGGTGAGGCGGTGGAGGGTTACTTCAGACAAAACAGTCTGTGGATGAAGGGAGAATGCAGACAGAAAAAGAGAGATTTATGATATGGGGCAAACAAAAAAATATTACATCCTAGTTTGTGTCCATTCGTAATTTCCTCGCCTGTTCACCAACCTGAATGGCCTACTGTACAAGGCACAGGTGTTGAACACACCTGATTTGAATGAATGGCTGATTAATAGGCTTCTATAGTATTTGAAGAGGTAATTGAACCACTGAATCAGGTGTTCTGGAGCAGAGAAACAAGGACAGCATGTAGAACTGGCAGCTCCAGGACCTGAGTTTGACACCCCCTGGGGTAAGCAAAAATCATTTATTTTATTATATTGTTATTTAACCAGGCAAATCCCACTGAGATCACAGATCTCTTTTGCAAGGGAGGCCTGGGCCTGAAGGCAACCTACTGTACGTATTTTTGTGCTGAGGGGGAAACCGGAGTATCTGGACAAAACGCAAGCATGAGGAGAAGATGCAAACTCCTCACAGAAAGATTCCAGGTCCAAACCGGGGATCAAACCCAGGACCTTCTTGCTGTGAGGCATCGGTGCTGACCACTGAGCCATCTGTGCATTAAAACTAATTTCCACCTTATTGTATCCGTAGTCAGGTCATGGAGGCAACAGGTTCAGGGGTGAAACCCAGACATACCTCTACCCACTGAGACTTTCCAGCTCATCCTGGGAGACTTGGAGGTGTTCCCAAGCCAGAGAGGATTCATAATCTCGACAGCAAGTCCTGGGTCTTCCCCAGGTCATTGATCCCAAAGGAAAATTATGATCCTCCTATCAGTGGGACGTGCCAAACATACCCCTAAAGGGAGGTGTCCTAATCAGATGCCAGAACCACCTCAACTGATTCCTTTCGATGCGGAGGAGCAGTGGCTCTACTCTGAACTCCCCCAGATGATGGAACTCTTCAGCCGATCTCTAATACTGAGCCCGGCCACCCTACAAAAGGAAGCTCATTTCAGTTATTGTATTCAGGATCTTGTTCCCTTGATCATGATCCACTCCTCATGACCATTGGTGAGGGTTGGAACATAGACAGACCTGTAAATTGAGCTTAATTGGATCTTTCTTCATGATTGGCCGAAGCATCGCCCTCATTACTGAGGATGAGGCCCCAATCTATTGATCCATCTTCCGTTCTGTCCTACCATCACCATGGACAACAACAATATAGCTCCATGTACTGATACATCTCAGTAATCCAGGTAGAAAAAAATCAAAAAGAAAAAATAAGTAGGTCCTCTGAATGGGTTCCTTTTTGGTGAAACGTTTCGTCTCTCCTCCAAGAGACTTCTTCAGTCTGATGAGTTTCAGGTGAACTCAGCCTTATAAGCACTGCCTCCACATGGTTGACAAACAGGTTAGTCACATGCAAAAGAGGGCCATCGCTTAACAATAGGCTTGATTAGCACTATTGTTAAACTGAGGACTATTGTGGACTTTGAGCCCCACCTGCATTCAATACATACACGACATGACACCTAATAACCACAGCATCCAAACCAAAAAGTCAGGTGATGGGGCACATGACCCTCTATGAACAATAGAGGTAATCAAGCCTATTGTTAGGCGATGGTCCTCTTTTGCATGTGACTAACCTGTTTGTCCATCATGTGGAGGCAGTGCTTATAAGGCTGAGTTCACCTGAAACTCATCAGACTAAAGAAGTCTCTTGGAGGAGAGACGAAGCGTTTCACTAAAGAACCCATCCAGAGGACCTACTTAGTGTTTATTTTTGAATATAGCTCCATCTTCAGAGTGATCCTAAACAAGCTTGATGAATATATGCAAGCCTTTTGCTTGTGTTGTGAAGTCCTTGTTGTACAAATGAAATTCCCATTTTGCCGCAATCTGGCATTGTTTTTATTTATTTACCTTTATTTAACCAGGCAAAACTCATTGAGATTACAGATCTACTGTATGTTGCAAGGGAGGCCTGGGCCTGAAGGCAACCTAACGTTTTGGTCTGTGGGAGGAAACTGGAATACCCGGAGAAAACCCACACAAGCACGAAAACGTGCTAACTCCACAACGACAGACCGAACCGGGGGTCGAACCGTCTTGCTGTGAGGCATCAGTGCTAAACTGAGCCATTGTGCTGCCGTCCTCCCTTTAAAATACAAAAAGATACTATTCCCCTCCATCTCTTCCATCTTCCTTCTAGCTCAAGTGACAGTGCTGAGGGGCAATGAAAAAGCATCTGACAGTTTGCCTGGTGCCCCCTGCACACCCTCCACCCCTGTCCCTCTGTGGACAGGCAGCTCCTGCAGACATCAGTCTGTCACAATTTGACACAGGGAGGAGGCAGACACTCTCCAGCTCATAGCAAATGTGACACGTTTTTTTCTTTTTTTAAGGAGCCCCTTGCTGCCACTTTTCAGTCTCAGGGCATCCAGAGCTACAAGTCGAAAGTTACATTTTGTGGTGAAAGCCAACAGACGGCAGCACAATGCGAGGGGAAAGCAACACACCCCGTTCTCCCACGCTTCTGTAAGCACACCAGCACACACACACACACACACACACACACACACACACACACACAC
>NW_013952479.1:681112-692864 GCF_001266775.1 Austrofundulus limnaeus
TGCAAACTCTACCCAGAAAGGTCCCCGGACCGGGATTTGAACCGGTGACCTTCTTGCTGAGAGGCATCAGCTCTACCAACTGAGCCACCGTGCCGCCTCCAAATTAATCATTATCAGCTAAATACCACAATTAATCATGATTATTTTTTGCCAATATTGCCCAACCCTAGTACGTACCCGCAATTTAGAACTGCATATCTGGAAAACTACTGAAGTAAACTCTTTCAAACTGCACCATTACACTAAGGTCAGGATAACCTTTATTACATTTGGTTTCATACTTTGCAATGAGTACCTTTAATTTGAAATTAGCTGTTAAACCGCACTAATAAAATCTCATTAGACTCACAGTGGAATAGGAGCCGGTTTCTCCTTTTGCAGTCAAACTTCATTAATAAATCACATCAGGTTTACTTCAAACTGAAGAATGTGTACAGCGCAAACACACACTCAGTGAAAACACACACTCGTCTCTCTTTTGATGAATCTGATCCTGCAGTGAGTGCAGTGGTTCCTGTTCTGTCTGTAGTGTTTGTTTGGCTCCCGGCGGGTGGAGCGTGAGGCTTTGTAGTGTGTGGTCAGGACTGACCGGGAGTGGAGACTCGAGAGGCTGCTGGCTGCAGATACACAGTTTAAAGTTCTTCAAAGAAGGCCACCCTGGTCTTGGTGCTCTGCAGTGTCAGCTGTGGAGGAGATAACAAAGAGAATAAGGTTTAAGTAAGAAAAAAACACTTTTGCAAATAAGAAAAAAAGTCATTCTGACTGGTGACAGAAATTATTGCTTTTCCTCTTTATCAGCCTTTCTGCCTGCTGGTCAACAGTCTCTATGTGTAACAGCAGACTGACACTTTGCTTTTATAATTTTCCAGCTGTCAACAGCTCTTTGGACTCAGTCTGACTGCAGCAGCATGCTGTGGCACCCTGGATCACTTACTCTTCATGCTGCACTGAAGATTCAGCATCACAGTAGTTTGCTGCACTGACGAGCTTCAGGAGTGTTTCCGCCTTTCTAACATCTGCCCTAAAGATCGAATGCTGCACTTTTATTGAGTTCAGGATTTGCTGATTGGGTGGCTAAACTGGGTAGACGTGTTCAACTTTCAAAACACCTGATGTCAGCTTTAAGGTGGTCAATAAAATCTAAAGAGTAGGAGACAAAAGCTGTTTGAAGAAAGAATTGATGAATGCTTTTCTGCCCGGGTCTAAACGAGTGGGCGGTTGCCTCACTCAAGTGAAAAAAAACTGCAGCAAAGTAGCTGAGCATTGATTTTTTTAAGACTAGGAGTTTGAAATAGCTAGGCAAACTATTCCCTCTTTATTAAATCTGAAAATAACAGGAATTAAAGCCACTGCCAAGGTGAAGATTAACCAGGTGGAGGTGGACAGCCAGGAAAATCCATGTTTTTGTTGTTTTTTGGAAATGTGGATGAAGGACAAGCAAATCCAAAGATATAAGGTGTGTGAGAGAAAAAAGGATTTGCTGAGTGATATTTACTGATTACCTTGTATTGTCCCTGCTGACAGGCAGTCTGAACAATGAGAGCAGGAAACCCTGACTGTGCATTTATCTAATTCTCCAGACCACAGAGAAGTACCTCTTTTTAGTGTTTGACTATTAAAGCTGTGAAAGGCAGAATGTAACTATTTACAGAGAAGAGGCCCTTCTGTTTATTGTTCAGTACAGTGAAAAGGGCCTCAACAGTTGACCTCCATTCTGTGCGCCACTTTGTACGATCAGAATAGCCACGAGTAACATAAAGATCTAGAATCCCTGCACCTCTGGTGTGATTTAGTTGTTGGGAAGGATCTCTATGAGATTAAGATTTGTGACAATAATACTGAGAAAAACTCTTAGATGTTCAAACAAAAATTAAGAATTTGATAAAAAATAACATTGAAAAAATCTTTTCAAAAGCAAAGCTTACAATCTGCTATCAAAATCTTAAAGCACTACTGTCAAGTCTTTGTCTTGTTTTTGTTAGAAAAATATATTTGTGTTATCAGTTTCCTCTGTTTCATTCTCAGTGATCAGAGTTTTGCTCTCGTTCTCAGCTTTGCAGTTAAGCTGCCTCTCCTTCGCGCTCCGTCATTTTTTCCTTGCAATAGCCTATATGCCACGGTCATTAATGACGTATTTCCGGTAAAATTTTTGCCACGCTCCTCCCTTCCACTCCCTGCTTACTGCCTATGTTTTTAGCGTGAGCTCCTAGTACTAGTCCATGAAAAAGTCACAAAAGTTAAAGCATCTGTGATCTACTGGTATAAAACGTGAGTTCTGTTGTGTGCCGTTGTGTCCACTAAGCAGCAGATACGATCGAGTAGTTAGTTTTTATCCTTTTTCCTTTAGATGAGGAGGTGACAGCTGTGGATCATAGCATTACAAGGAAAACTGATCTTTAAAAGCTCACGCTTGCGTTTGTAATCGGCATTTCTAACCTGAGGATATTCAAGAGCCAGCATCAGAAATGAGAAGACAGAGGTTACAAAAGGGAAATGTACATTTATCCCCTTTTACTGCCAAGAGAGAGGAAAGACCTCCTCCAGAGGACAGCTAGCAGGAAGCTAACACAGCAGCCGGTGTGTGCGCACGCGCGTTTGTGTTATATGAAATGTTTTAAGCAACTTTGTCATGAGTTTTATGCAAAAGTAAAAACTTGTTAGAGTGTATATTACAGCGTAGACTAAAGCCGAGTGACGAGCCCCCCCCCTTCCCGAGCACCGAGAGCAGCAGAACCTCCGCCTGATAATCATTACATTTTTAGTTCACTAACGTCGGGGAAAACAATCCAAACCATACAAGTAGCCCATCGATTTAAAGCCCAGACTCTGCTCTTTCCAACAATATAAGTGTCACAGCTCTACGTGAAAAATTCACAGAACAAGCAGCCACGGAATAGCGAAAAAGGCTAAATTCTGGAACCATAAACACGAACGTCTTTCCTTTGTTTTTATGGCTTTAATCCACTTTGGAGTGATTTTTTTTCCACTTGGCTGGACCTGTACGTCTCCTGTGTTAATGTTGGTACATGTAATATGCTAATTCTGTACTGTGGAGATCATTAAGAGTCGTTGTCGGGTGAAAAAATCTTTCGCTAACACTGTGTTGACCGTGAACCGGAAGTGGTGGGAGTGGCATCAAGTGCTGGGCCGGATGTCTGTGGCATATAGGCTATTTGCACAGACCATATATGGAGGGGGCGGGTCTTCTGAGACGTCTTTTCCTATTGGACAGAGATTTCTTGAGTGACAGATCAGTGACCTGGAAGACTTTCGCTATGACCCGGAGTGACATAGATATGTACAGTTATTGTTATTATTCTAATTATTTTTAACATTACCCTTTGTAATTTCGTGAAAATGATGAGCATTCACGCATTTTCCGGAGAGATTTCCAAGACGAAATGACACCGGAAGTAAATATACCTCACTCCAGGTCATAGTGGAAGTCTTCCAGGTCACTGATCTGTCACTCAAGAAATCTCTGTCCAATAGGAAAAGACATCTCAGAAGACCTGCCCCCCTCCATATATGGTCTGTGAGAATTGCAAGCAAAAAATGACGGAGCGCAAAGGAGAGGCAGCTTAACTGCAAAGCTGGGAGCGAGAGCAAAACTCTGTTTACTGAGAATGAAACAGAGGAAACTGATAACAAAAATATATTTTTCTAACAAAAACAAGACAAAGACTACAGTATTGCTTTAAGATTTTGATTACAGATTTTAAGCTTTGCTTTTGAAAAAACTTTTTGAATGTTATTTATTATCAAATTCTTAATTTTTGTTTGAAGTTCTAAGAGTTTTTCTCAATCTTATAGGCACAAACCTAACTTCATAGATCTCTTCTGTAATGGCCTGGCGAAACCGGGGCCTGAGAAAAGTGCAAAGTGCACGGAGCTGCTTTAAAGGGATGTTCATCAATCTTTTTCGAGAGGAGAGGATTTCCCTGAGAGTAAGTAGCATGTGTCAGCTACATTTGTTTGCAGTCTTTTATGACTCCAAATGCTGAAAAGGTCAATGTTTTTCTTACATTTCTCTGGTTTTCCGCAGCAGCTGTGAAAACTTGCCTAAAGCTCACACAAAGGAGACGCTGAACAGCTTGGGACTGTAGATTAAGGGCCAATGAGTCACGCTAAAATCAGAGGTAGGGGTAACTAAGAAATAGAATTGGACCTTAGTTCCCTCGCCTTCTTCTCTTCTCACTGCGGCGCTGCATGCCCTGGTTCCCATTTCCCTCAAACAAGATGAATGCAGACCACCTCTAGTTCAATTAGACCAACACGTTTAGCTTTGCTCTTTCCCCTCTTTCATGTGAAAAAAATGTCCACATCAATCAAGATGACGAATGGCCGCACAAAAATCAATTAGTGCTCCCTTAACTAGTACATTTTACACTGTGGAGCAAAATGGATACAGTTTGTTAAAAGTGCTGGCAACTTCCAAATATTTATTGTGACTTTTTTTTAGCAGGGGTTGAAAGATATGAGAGACAAATGAGAAGTTTAAGTCTTGCAGTTCATCAGAGGATGAGGGAAACACAAAGTGGTTTCAGTAATCATGCCTGTAACCAATCAATTATTAAACCCCTCCAAAGCTACAGGAGTTAATTTTCCTTCAAGTCATTTCTAAACCAGGAGCTGGGTGAGCTGAAGTAACCAGTACAGACAGGATGAAAGAATGAAAAAACACAGACTGACTTCAACACTGCTGTGTAAGAGGTTAGATTTAAATATGTTTAGCCCCTCCTGCTGCAGTCGGTAAATATGGGGAAGGTTTGGGAATCACGGAGCGCTTTCAGAGGTCACAGCAGAAAATTAATATTTGCTACAACTCACCCAATGGGCTTCATTAAAAAGGAACCTGAAGGCTGAAATATGAACATGGAGGGTGGCGAGTGATGGAGATTAATATTGAAAAAGGACTCAAGTCCCCCGCCTGGATGTGACAGACAATAAAACACGGGTGTTTCACAGGAGGGCGGTGTCAGATAAATGTTCAAACTCTTTGATTTTCCAACTACTTATGACACTTGGATTGATTACAAAGTTGTTGAATGGTTTACTGCATTACAATCAGAATACATACAGCTTTTATTTCACTGGGCTGCAAATGTGAGTGATTTATTATGACCCCCGCACGTGAAGTGTAAGCGTCAGTCATATTGTTTTCGTACTGTTTATTTATTTATTTTATTTTTCCAGTGATTTTTGGTCAACCGTAGCACAAAAACGGCTGCACCGATCAACATGAAATTTGGCAGGACTGTAGATGAGTCCGACCTACACTGCACCAGCCAACAGTTTTACGATAGACCCCATATTTGAGGAGGGGGCTCCTTTCAAAGTGGGGGTGTCAGGACATGCAAAACTGCTTATAGCTCAGAAACTGTTCAACATAGAAGCTTCAGATTTCTTTTGTTGTTTAGCTCTGATGAAGCTCTATCCATCAAGCCCACCAATCAGTGCCCCCCAGACTCCCAATTTTCTGAAAAATGGGTGTCTGACATGCAAAAATGGTTATAGCTCAAAAACTTTTAAACATAGGAGCTTCAGATTTTTTGGGTTGTTTAGCTCTGATGAAGTTATATCCATCAGGCCCACCAATCAGTGCACCCCCACCCCCGGACCCCCAATTTATCTAAAAAAGTGGTATCTGGACATACAAAAATGGTTATAGCTCAAAAACTATTAAACATAGGAGCTTCAGATTTTGTTGGTTGTTTAGCTCTGATGAGGGGCTATCCATTAGGTCAACCAAACCCACCCCCCACCCACACACAAAAGACCCCCACCCAAACCACTACAATTTTAGGATGCACCTAGTGGCATGACATTTATTAGGAATAAAGACTTCTGAGTTCCGGTGCATTTGTGCATGCGGGGGGTCATTGTTACCGCTATGTGGTATCTAGTTTTTTAAAGATTTTTGGTCAACTATAGCACGGAAACAGCTGCACCCATCAATTTGAAATTTGGCAGTAAAGCAGATGTGTCCAACCTACACTGCGCCAACCAACAGTTTTACAATAGACCCCATATTTGAGGAGGGGGCTCCATCTAAAAAGGGGTTTCTGGACATACGAAAATACTTATAACTCAAAAACTATTCAACATAGAAGCTTCAGATTTTTTGGTTGTTTAGCTCTGATGAAGGGCTATCCATCAGGCTCACCAATGAGCACCCCCAAACCTCCTGGACCCCCACCCAAAACAATGAATCTCATCTGATGAGTTCCAAGTTCTGGTGTTTTGCGTACGTGTGGAGGTCATAAATGATACCGCTAAGCTGTATCTAGTTTTGAAGGGTTTTTAGAAGCTTTTCAAAATGTCTTGAAACCTTCATGAAGGTTTTATTATGTAGAGAATATGTTTACTGTGTGAAAATAATTTCTCTCGGCTCATATTGTGTATTTTTATGACATCGTCACAATGACCAACGAGCTGGTCACTACCTTTTTAAAGTTGCTCTGCTTGCTGGTTCCCTGCTCTGTGTTCTGGTTGTGAATGATGTCCAGAGCGCTCTCTCGTTCTTTCAGCTTCAGACTATCGATCTCGGTCTTCAGCTCGTTCAGCTGCTCCTGCAGGTGCTTGCTCTTCTCCATGTACTCAACTCTAAACAAGAACAAACAAAAGGTTCACAGAACGATGTTGGGAATACATGCAGTAAGAAGGATAACAAGAAAAATTTCAAAATTATAGAATTATTTTACTTATTTTGTTCAGTAGTTTGTATTTTTTTTTTGTTTTTTTGTTTTTATTTTTTTTCCCTTTTTTTGTTTTTTATTTTATTTTTATTTTTAACATTTTAATTTTAAAAATAGTTTGAAATCTAATTATGCAATAACAGAAAAAAGGAAGTATTATAAAATTACAGTTAATTTAAAAACAGGATGTACATTGTATATTTTAGGTATTGTGTTAACATTATTTTCCATATATTCAGTTCTGTGGCTCTGCTGCATTTGTTAAAATACTCTATCACCAAATTATATCACATCAAACCAAGTCATTTATTCAACTGCACTGAAAGGGTCATTCTTGTCTAAATTTCATTTTTGCTGTCTGCTCTCAATGACCCAAATAGCTATTGAAATAAATTGGCATAGCACTAGCAGCAAAGTCAGCGATAGCCACTTGTCAGGGTCATATGAACTCTGGTATTAAAACGTGTCTAATAGAAGCTCGTTTGTGTGCATCAGAGCGTCAGTTTAGATTTGAGTGAAACACATTTTGGCCACATGTACCCAGATTTTGTAAATCGTGACAACTAAGCTTGCAGACAAAAGATACGGAGAGGAATCTGACGGGCAGGACTCACTTCTCCTTCTCAATTTCCATGGAAAGGCGTTTCATGTCAGTATCTTTGAAGTCAAAGCTGAGGTTCTCCCTGCTGAAGCTCAGGTCTGGAGGAATGCTGTCAGATGCCCGTCCAGGGGACTGGGATGAAAAAGGAGGAAGTGAAAAGATTTATTAGTCATTATAAAAGAGAGATCAAAGAGGAGGAATATAATATTAGGAATAATAAAGGAAAATTACAGCAGGAAACTGAGCTTTAAAGCAACACAAGGATGTATTGGTGATGGAGGGAAATGTTCTAAAGGAGACATCATCTAAAAACATTCATACACTTGTGAATCCTAACAGCGTCTGCAGTGCATTGGTAAGAAGACACCTCAGAACTGGTCTTAAAACACAATCTAAATGTAAATGTGACACCCAGCATGTAAAGCCACACCGTAGCTTTGATATATTTACTATCGGCATCTGTTCAAATCACAGAGAGCAGCCTGAATGAAACCGGCGGTGTGGGGAACCAAGATTATTGCGTTTGTGGCCTTTTCACCCAGCAGCTGACACAATACAGTGAAAATGCAGCAGCAGCATCTTTTTGTGCACATATGTACAGCCGTGTGAGTCTATGCGTGAAAACTTTTCATTCATAAACTGATAAGAGTTTAGTATTCCATCAAGAGCCATCATCTCAGTATCTGTTGTGTGTGTGTAGGTGTGTAAGGCAGAGGAATATGAAGTGTGTGGGGGTTTTTAAAATGTTGGAAGCTTCAGCGTGGGCTGCATGGTTTTATGCAAGTATCTCCGGTTTCGTGCGGCTCTGCGGGATTAAAATTCCCCGTGTCAGCGTGAGGGTGTGTTGGGAGTAAAGATAAAACTGTTAAACCAACAACAAGTAAAAATAGATTCTTATCAAAGGCATGGACAGAAATGGAATCTCTGGATTCAATTCCTTACAAGACCGTCGATTTGCACACATTTAGGAACTTTTTGTATGCTTTTATTCTCAATTATGTGGCAAAGATATGTTTGGATAAATCATTAATTTAATGAAAAAATACAATTAATGCTGTTTTAGGGGAGATTTGATACACAACTTTATGATATTAGTAGCATTTTTTCCATATTTTACTGTCAGATACTTTAAAGCTAGGCTATTATGTATTTTCCAGGCACATAGTTCAATTTTATGCCACAGTCAAGTAATTACATTACTTTCAGTTGTTATGAAAACACTAGGGGTGTAAGAAAATACAGATACACTGAAATATTGTGATATTTCATTTCCCGATACTGTATCGATACTCTAAAGCCCTGTATCAAGTTTTAATTAAGGTTTAAAATGTAAACTTTCCTGCCAACGGTTCATTTTTATGTTGTAGTTCACCCTCCAACCACTAGTTGGCAGTCATCTAACAACTGAAAACATGGATGAATATGAAACAAATAAAATACATTAAAACATACTGAGTTCTTTTTTTTTAAAATATAATATTTGAACAAAAATGGCAATTTATTGCAATATATTGCCTTGCTTACAGTATCGCGATATATCGTATTGCGACCCCTGTGTCATAATATGTATCGCATCAACAAATTCTTGCCAATACACAGCCCTACTGTATATATTAAAAATAAACTTGACTTTGCATCATAGCCGTACTAAAACACCTTGAATTTGGCCTCTTTACTTTTTAAGAACCTTCTACCGTTTCTGACTCTCCCAGTTCAGCACGTTTTCATAAACATAAACATATACACATATAATCCCACACACACTCTTTTACAGAGAGGCCAAAATTAGCATATATTTTTAATGAACATTCCCACGTCAGACTGTAAATCTGTGTTTTTTCCACATGTGAACGTCAGCACGTTTGTTAATGTGTCTGCATGCAGGTCCGTTACCGTATAGATGGCTTTGCTGGTGATTTCCAGCAGCTTGTTCTTTGCTCTGCGTTCTGAATCTCTGGCTTCCTGCAGGTCCTGCTTCAGCTGCTCGGCCTCGTTGGCCCTGACAGACAAACAGGTAAAACATATTTAATATTCCCGCTCACCTTTCAGACTTTTAATTCAAGTTAAACTCTTCATCTTACATAATCAGCACATCAGAACTCAGTGATCCAAGTATGTTGTGTCATTACTCAGATAATCAATGTTTAACACAAGAGAATTATTTTTGTCTCCATTACTCCACCATTTGCAACGAGCACAAGGATGTAATACAGTTATTGGACGATCATGTTTTTTTGTGTTACTATATACTCAGCAGTTCTTTGCTGATGTGGGAGTGCTGTGTGCCATTAGTATTTGAGTGGATGGTTCTGTTACCATTTACATATTGAGTGGTGCAGGTTTAACATTTTCTCTGGTGCAGAAAAGTGCTCGTCCAGAAATTGCAGTTAGAGCCAAGTGGCTAATGGTACCCATTTGAAGTGATTACCTAATAAACTGTCAAGTAGAAACGGTGAAGTGATATTAGTGATGCTATGTGTGGTGTTTTGTTATGAATATGAAATGATTGGAGCTTATTGAGTTTTACGGAGAGCTGACTGACAATTACACAGCTCCAAATCACTGTTTTTATCTAAGCTTCAAAAATGAAAAACATCAAGAGAAAAATGTTGTTCATGGTTTCCCTGATTCAATCCACTCCAAAAAGCAGGAAAAAAAAAAGAAAAGAACAAATTAGTTTTTACTTGGGAAACATCTAAACAGAAAAACATTTTTTTGTGAGGTAGAATTTCAGTGTGAAGTTAAAGAGATTAGTTAATAGGGACTTCCACTGTGAATCAATACCACTCCTCACAATTAACCACCACAAATAGTGTCGTACTTCAATCCAATTGGGAACGGCTCATGAATAAAAGCTTTTGGGAGCTATTTTCCTCTGTTTGCAGCAAGCCGTCCGTAACCTGCTTTCTAGACTCGGTGCAAGAACAAAGCATTTAGAACGAAATGATTTTAAACAAGTTAGCAGCTCCTGCTATTTGACGGAGTAATTTATTCTGGGCTTGGAGCACAGTGGGTTTCTACTTTCTTGTCAATCAAACCGACGTGAACCAGAATGTTTGCAAACCTTTACACTAAACTGCAAAATAAAAACAATAAAAACATTTGTTAGCTGAGAGAGTTATTTAAAACATTTATGTTCAAGAAAAAAGGCAGTTTAGATTTCAAAATGTAAGAAAGCGATGAGGTTATAAGTTATTACATGATGTAAGGTCTGAACTTTGTAATATTGTATGTGGGGTTCCACAAGGTTCTATATTGGGACCAAAGTTGTTTCTCCTATATATTAATGACTTGGTAAATGTGTCGGGGTTGTTTAGATGTGTGTTTTTTTGCAGACGACACCACATTTGTTTGCCTGGGTAAGAATATAGAACAGATAGTGGAAATGATGGAAATGGAATTTGTAAAAGTACAAAATTGGTTTAATCATAATAAGTTATCATTAAATTTGGATAAAACAAATTACATGATATTTAGTAATAGAAAGAAAACAACTGATGTTCCATTTAGAGTGGATAGTGTTGAAATTTGCAGAGTCAGGGAGGTGAAGTTTTTGGGAGTCATCATTGATGAAAAACTGACATGGAGGCCTCATATAAATTACTTAAGAACAAAAATGACAAAATCTATTGCAGTATTGTATAAAGTTAAGGAGTTATTTAATGATAAAGGACTATTTATACTACCGATATATAATGCAATAATTGCTCCACATATGATTTATTGTATAGAAGTCTGGGGAAATGCATGCAAAACAATCACTAATCCTATTTTTATTTTACAAAAAAGAGCCATACGGATTATTATAAGAAAGCATTACTATCACCCTTCTAATATATTGTTTCATCAATTAGAATTATTAAAATTTTATGACTTGGTTGATAACATTCTGCAGGTTATGTATAAAGCTAATATAAATATGTTACCTTCAAACATCCAATCTAATTTTGTTCAAAGGGAAAGCTGCTATAATTTGAAGGGACTACAAATGTTTGTTAAACCAAAAATTGGAACAAATCTGAAGGACAGACACACTTCAGTAAAAGGTATAAGACTATGGAATAATCTGGAAAATGATTATAAAACCATGGGATCAATTAATTCCTTCAAAAAATGATCAAAGTAAAATTGTTAAAGAAATATGAAATTGGTTAATTTGTATGAGTTACTGTTTGAGGAGTTGAATTTTTGTTTTTGTTTTATTTAGTTTATTATTATTTGAGATTAAAGCTGCTGTATGTAGTTTCTTGGGTACCCAAAAACTTAGAAAAATTTTGAACAGAAACAACCTTGTAGTCCCTCCCCCTGCTCTCAGCTCCCCTTCCTAGGCTCCTCCCCCACAGCAGGGCCCAGAGCCGTGAACGCGCACGCTTGTAGACAGGAGGTGATCTCACTGTAACACACAGAGCTCAGAGCTAAGCTGCCGTCATGGGTAAGAACAAAACAACTATAT
>NW_013952479.1:695945-697815 GCF_001266775.1 Austrofundulus limnaeus
TAGCTTACCTGTCTAATATCAATCTGTCAGGAGATAGTGACAGAGTGAACAAATATGTTAAAAATATATTTTTAGAAAAGTTACATACTGCACCTTTAAAATTTTTTTTGGAAACGGGCAGATATAAGATTTTTTTCTTCATCTGCTGCCTTTCATTTTATTTGATTTGCATTGTTTTGTTGTATGTAATGTGTTTTGTTTTTTAAATTAAATGAATAAAATATATATATTTCTAAAAAAAAGGTGTAACAATGCAGCATGTTGTGTGAGTGAGTGCATATGTGTGAGATAAAAACAAAAGTGGAGGATTTGTGTATGAGAGCTGGATTCAAGAGTGACAAAGACACAAAAGCTCCCAAAGCTAAACAGATATACTTCAAAGTCACTGCGGCAGAGAAGGTACTCCCCGCGTTACTCTTTATTCTCCTCCCCACCTTCTCTCTGACTCCTCAGCCATCTTCCGAGCGCGCATCTCAGCCTCCAGCATCTTTTGTTCCATGATGCGTCGCTCCTCCTGGCCACGTATGGCAGTCACTTTGATGCGCTGCATCTCCGTCTCAGCCTCGGCAGCTTTCTGGGCCAGCAGCTTGGCCTCCTCCTCTGCGATCTGGGCTTTTTCAGCCAGCAGGTCAGCC
Organism: Austrofundulus limnaeus; assembly: GCF_001266775.1. Lineage (NCBI taxonomy): Eukaryota > Metazoa > Chordata > Actinopteri > Cyprinodontiformes > Rivulidae > Austrofundulus > Austrofundulus limnaeus. The sequence goes on from NW_013952479.1 coordinate 696,581, forward strand.
GTCTGTTCTGAACGCAGCTAAAGGAGGAGCGGGGAGTGGAGGGGAGATTAAAGGCCAAACGGGAGTGGAGAGGGAAGGAAGAAACAAGAAAAGTTTAAATCTACAGAGAAACTGCAGAGAGAATGACCAACGTATAAAAATGCCTTCTAAGCAGAAAATGTTTTTGCTTTTTTTTGTGTCTCACTGCAAGCTAAAATGTGAAGTGGAGACCGAGTCAAGCCTCTGAACCTTACCAGTGCCTCATTGGCCATGTGAGCCTCGTCCTGCAGCTGAATTAACCTCCTCTCCAGCTCGTCCCTGGCTCTCTCTGCTTCCTCACGCAGCTGCTTTTCCCTTTGCAGACGATGCTTCTCCACCTGCAGGAATCAGACAGTGGACATTTGTTAAAAAACATTTTTTAAAATAGCATTTGGAATATGATAATATGATAAAAAACAACTTTTGTCTATCATTTCAAAACAAGACAGCAGTGTGAATAAAAGTAACAAGTGTCAGAACAGACTGAAGGTAATATCTATTTCAATCCACCTGTTTGCAGAAATCAATGAATAAAGTTACAAGTTTCTAACACTTGACTGAGGTAGAAAAGATCTACAGATTTAAATAATGCTTCCCAGAAAATAATAAAACAATGTCAGTTTATCATGCTGTTAAACATTGTGAACATTTTATGTTAGCTATAACTCAAACGCTAAGAAAAAAAAGGTAAATGCTTGTAAAGACTAATAAAGATCCTGCAACATGCCTCAAATTAATAATTAACAGATATTTAGGTAACATTTGTTGTTTCTGTTCTTTAAATAATACTAAAAAGGTAAAGAATCCCATAAATTATTACAATATATTCTGAGATAAACTATATAGTGTAGCTATAGTCCAAAGTTTAGCACTGTATTCTAAAAAAAAAAGTTCAGTAGATCCCCTGAATGGGTTTTTCTTCATGGAAACGTTTCATCTCTTCTCCAAGAGCTAAGCTCAGTCTTATAAGCAGTACCTCAACATGGTGGACAAACAAGTTCAACACTGACAACCCAAACTGTCTGTTCACATGCAACAGAGGACCATCAGCCTAACAAAGAATTGTTAGGGCTCTGACCATGGCTTATTGTTCACAGAGGCATACTCGCAAAATAGGTGCGTTCACACCGAACGCGATTTCAGCATCAAAATCGCAGCCAACGCTGAAGTTTGAAGCTTGTGCACTTTGAGGTCAGACGCAGGACAGCTGCGCTGCA
>NW_013952479.1:700109-701610 GCF_001266775.1 Austrofundulus limnaeus
CTGTAGATAAGTGTAAACTGTGAAGTCCTGGCCTGTAGATGAGTGTAAACTGTGAAGTCCTGGCCTTAATGATGTTGCTCTTCTGTACTGGGCCATCTTTTTGGCCTGTGGCTGCTTTGTTTCCCCGATGTATAACTGGTCAACTCTGCAACTCCTCCGACTGAAGAAGTCTCTTGGAGAAGAGATGAAATGTTTCAACAAAGAAGAACCCATCCAAAGGACCTACGCAACGGTTTTTAGATTTTTCTGGGATGCATCAGGACGAAGTTTTGTATTAACTTGCATTTGATGTTCTGGTTAAAAGTTGCATTTAATTTTTTTGTGAAACTTCTGTTGTTTATTTCACTCTCTGGTATTAGCACCTGCTTTCTGGCCCTCTCTTCTTTGGCCTGAGCCTTCATCTGTTGTACTTCAAGTGAGTCCACGCGACGTCGACGCACAAACAGGTCGTGGTTCCCTATGCACAGCTGGAGGATCTGAAGAGCGGAAACAAACCAAGCTGAACCAACAATGCTGCTCGTTGAAGACAACAATCATCTGACAACCTCAGCTGAGCTCACCAGCTTGTTGACTCTTAGTCGAGAGGAGTTGAACTTGAAAACATTTGTTTTCTTGTCCAGAGGTTTGATGGTAAACTAAACAAAACCAGAGGGACAGAGAAACTATTTAACAAAGCAGTAAGAATATTTAAAACCCAACTTCAGCAAGAGAAAAAGTCCTCTGATGTTTGAATTCAGAGCTGCTTTTCTATTGAATTATGACAGATAAGTAACACGTTTAACAGCAAATTCTCCCACCTCCTTGTCACTGTAGGATATATTTCGGATCTCGTTCCATGGGAAGGAGCACTTCGGTGTCAGCTTGTTTTCTGGCTCGTAGATGTGCAGACCCAGGGCGTCCACTCCCAGCAGCAGCTCTGTTCCCTTTTTATTCTACACCACATCAGAGAGAATAAAGCTTCTCTACTGCTCCACACTATCGAACAGCTGTGAGACCATCAACAGCCGACATTCATTTGTACCTGCTTCTGTTTGCAAAAGACTGTTGGTAGGAAATGAGTTGGATAATGCTGGTTGTTTAAAAGGTAACAACAAATGATTAAAGCTGAGCTTGATTTTCTGAAATATTTTGTTTTTTATTAAAACGTATGTATAACTCTGCAGCATTTTATGGCTTATTTAGAGGGTTTCCGGTTTGTTTTCGTGACGACCCATTTCTAATTATCCAACAACAAAAATCAATACAGTGCTTTAGGTTCAGCACACACTATGGAACAATACAGATTTTTAACATTTATTTTATCAGCTTGTCTTATGAAGATGCTCCGTGTTGAAGGATCAGTGGATCTGTGTTCGACTACTCCACCTAGACTACGTTTTTGAACACAGATCCACTGAGAAACTTGCTTTTTCAGCAAAATTTAATTTAAAAACTACTTTTGAGGTTAAACAAATGTTCACAATTAATTTTAATTAATTACAAGTTAAGAAGGGTGTGGAAA
>NW_013952479.1:701888-703577 GCF_001266775.1 Austrofundulus limnaeus
ATACATATACTGTATATGTATGTGTGTGTGTGTGTAAGTTCAAAACTCCAGAAACATGTTTTAATGGGCAAATATGTGAGTTTCATAACAGTGTGGTAAAGCTGATATGCATAAAACTCCTTGATATTAACTTACTTTGTAATAAAATTGCAAAGCAGCATAGACTCACCCTGATTAAAAAGTAATTGACGCCATACATGTCCAGGTCCTGAGCTATTTTTAAATATTCCATCTCAGCTTCATCCCTGGTTCAAAGACGGATAGAGGGAGAAAATGATTGAGTGGGGCCCAAATAAAAGAGAGAGAGGAAGGGAAGGAGAGAAGAGGGGAAAGAGAGGAGGAAAGAATAAACGATCAGACCTTGTTTCCTTTGCTTTTGTGTGCAGCATCTATCAAAACTCTGTCACATTGCTCTTCCAGGAATAAAAAAAAAGAAAACATAGACACTCCACCGACACAAAACACAACTATAACTCTCTAACAGGCTTCTGGGGTCATGCTTGATGGAAAACAAGACTTTTTTTTTGATGACTTCAAGTCAGTAAATACAGCTGGAAAGAAAACAAAGACATCAAACTCTCTTCTTCCTCCTTCTTCCTTCCAGCATGTTGGCAGATATGTTATTATTTCAGGGTTAAATTAACAAAAAAAAGTCATTAGCATACTTTAATGGGTGAGGAAAAATCAGGACATGCTGCAGCTCAAACTTGTAATAACACTGTTTGAAATGGGTGGTTGGAAAACTGATTATTTAAGCTTCATGAATGTTTAAAAAGACAAGGCAGCATTATGCAAAGTAAACAAAAACTTCACTAGGTTGGACACAGAGTCAACTTTAACTTCACACTGGATCAGAACTAAATCCAAACCGATGATTCCTGAGTTATGCGACGTCGCTTATGATTTTATTTTACAGATGCAAACGAGCGGTTACGAGTCCGTTACTTTGATGTGGCACTCGCGTTTCAATTTTAAATCATGTCCCAAAAGCCTGTGGACCTGTATACAGAGGAGCGTGCTCCAACAAAACAAGGTGACTGACGCTCGTTCCATCGCCTGAAGCGTTCGCAGTCGCCCTCAGTGTGCTGCTGGAATTGATTGCCTGCAGACTACGACTGAAAAGGGGTGCAAATGCAAATTGCATTTGACTGGAAGGCTCTGGCAGAGCGTAATATGTCATACAGGTGATTATGTGAGATAAGGAGAGCGAGTTTATAACGTGTCCGCTTGGATGTTACGTTTCCAACACTCCAGATCTAAGCTCAAACAGAGTACTCTGAACAAAACTAAAGGCTGAATCTATCCGTTTTAATGATAATACAACACATGTGTGTTACAAAGTTTATTTCTCAGTAAAGTTAGTCACTAAAATAATTTGGAAGTAATACCATCCCTACATTAACACTGACAGGTTTTCAGTCACACATTGCTTTAGGGCTGAATCAAAGAGCTGTTGACTTTCATCACTATGATAAAGGACCCTTACACTTTTTCACCTGCTCAAGGATGAAAGGCTTCTTGACCTGTGACTCCTTATCCACTGCTAAGATTTATGTCTATTAGAACTCAAAAAGAAAAAAAATTGTATAGGTCTTCTGGACGGGTTCTTCTCTAATGAAACATTTAGTCTCTCCTCCAAGAGACTTCTTCAGTCTGAGAGTTTCAGGCAAAATTCAGGCTTTTAAGCCC
>NW_013952479.1:704273-706144 GCF_001266775.1 Austrofundulus limnaeus
GGGCTTAAAAGCCTGAATTTTGCCTGAAACTCTCAGACTGAAGAAGTCTCTTGGAGGAGAGACGAAACGTTTCATTAGAGAAGAACCCCTCCAGAAGACCTATACAATTTTTTTCTTTTTGATTTTTTACCTGGATTACTGAGATGCATCAGGACGTCTATTAGAACTCACTTTCCAGACAAATATTCTCTCACTCAGAGTCTTTGAGAACACCTTACCCAAAACTACTCACGTCCATTTTAAATTTAGCTCAGGTTAGCAGAGCGCATCATCCCGATGACCCAATTACATCGCCCTGTTATTGTAATTCTACTACAACAAATATAACAGTACCATTATCATACGCCAGCAAAATTCCCTAAAGGCAATAATGAGTGTTTTGGCTGAGATCCACGGTGCTTTTGCTAACATTTCTGCAGGTTTTTTTGCATCTCGGTGCTAAAGCAGACTCCAGTTTTGCATAAACAATATTTATTTCGAACCAAGTCCTTAGCGAGCCTCGTATAAACTCTAAATCTAAGCAGCCAGTTTTACCTTGTCCTACCCCTGTGCTCAGCATAACATGCAGTGATCCTCTCCTCCCACATTTCTGCTGTCATCTGGTACAAATTAATGACCTGAAATGCAAAAAAGACCAACACATATGTACATAAACAGCTACAGGCATCAGAGTACCATTCAGGCATGGAATAAGATCATTTAACAAACATATAGCCCTCTTTATTTATGGCTGATGGTTAGAAAAGCAGCTTTCACTCACCCTCTTTGGCAGCAGCTCCTCCTCAGCCAAGAAGCCTGGTTTGTGAACATCAGGGTCATAGTCTCCATACTGTGTAAAATCAAAAAAGCCCTAATGAGTCAGACAATGAGAATGTTCATGCATGAGCTGTTCATGCAGTACCACCAAACAGAAGCCAGTGGAAACAAACGGAGTTGGTCATTAATGTTCACTGCACATCCAATGGCCCAAGTGTTGGAAGATGATTTTATTTATGCTGTTATAGGCTGTGAGAAAACAAAAACCACTTGTTATTACTGTTGTTGGGGTACAAATCGTATAACGTGAAGAAGCTATAAGTGCACATGGGATGGGTTGGGTACTGTGGGAATTAAAATGTCGAACTCTTAAAAGGCCATGAAATATGGATGCGTTATCCACTGAGAAGGGTGGTTCTGATGGTAGCTTTTAATGCATGCAGGTTAAAAAGCATTTATCTAAGTGTTTGCATGTTTTCAAAATTAAATGAACATTTGTTTTATTTAATTCTATCATTTTTGTTATTGATTTTTGCTTGATTAATTGAAGTGTCTCCCAGGAAGATGAAGTTTACCTCTTCATATATAAATCACTCTCTTTAATAGGATGAAAAACAGCTTTTTTATTTTAAGAACTCTTAAATCTACACTAAAAAAACAGATTGTTGGATTTACAATTTCCATTAAACTGAGTGGAGTAAATGTAAAACAACTTGCACATTTACATTGAAATAAATTGTGAAAGTTGCGTTACACTTACTTATTGAATTGTTAACATAACTTAAGTAAATCCAACAATCTGTTTTTGAGTTTACAGTTTGCACATTTTTTTATTATGTTAAAATGTTAATAAAACTTGGTTTTGGGAGAAGTGGGGATTGGGTTGGTGAGAGTGTATATTCATTTTATATCCAATTAAAACCATTTAGATTTTCAGCTGAGGTGATGTAGATTAGATTAGTTTAGTTTAAATTGTTTATTAATTTCATTTAAAACCAAAAATTTTATACACATTAAAAACCAACAATCTGTTTTTGAGTTTACAGTTTGCACATTTTTTTATTATGTTAAAATGTTAATAAAACTTGGTTTTGGGAGAAGTGGGGATTGGGTTG
>NW_013952479.1:706623-712085 GCF_001266775.1 Austrofundulus limnaeus
TGACTGTAATGTTTTCTGGTGATAATTCTTACTGCTCTTTTCTGTAAAATAACAATAGGATTTGTGATTGTTTTAAATACTTTACCCCAGACTTCAACACAGTAAATCAAGTGAGGAAAAATCATTGTATTATATAATATAAACAGAGCTTTATCATGTACAAACAGTGGTCTCTTGTGAGGAGAGTGAAGTTGACCAATCAGAGTAAACTGGGCTTTTTTTAAGCAGAAGCTTCTATTTTTTTCAAAATTAAAATAATGTACACATTAAATAAAATATATTGTTGTTCTTCCTCTATAGTTTAGTTTTGTCCGCCTTGTGTTTGGTGTTGCTAATAAATGGCTTTTTATTTTGCATCTCACTGTAAGAGAAAAAATAACTCCACTCACTTTTTTCTACAAATACTGATAATCAGCTTAAGAGAAATCCTCGAGATTTGTTTTTCTCTCAAGTGTTGAAGAACCAAAGTCGTCAACAAAACTGCAGAACTTCTCTGCATAATATTGCTTTTTTATATTTCACTCAAAACACAAACAGTGCTATATCTACCACTTCCTGCACTTTTCTCCTATTTTAATGTCTAAAAAATCCTTTTTTTTGGATCATTAATGAAAATACAATCTAACAGACAAAACAAAATCACGCTTTGAATTCTCAACAAACTGATTTGTTATTAAGAAACATTCAAAGCTAATTTGAATATGTCATTTTTTTTATAATTATGATCAACTATGATCAATATGATTTATTGTGTTTATTTCTTTTATTACAACAGATGGAGTTTCTCTGAGTGCACCAGTCTGAAAACAACACTTAACTGACTTGACTTTCATAAGCTCAGTTTACATCCTGCAAAGCCTGGAACGTGAGCGCAGGGACTAACAGAATTGAGTTGCTGGGGAATATTTAATTAGATCCTGTCCCTTCGGTTTCTCATCACCTCTTCTACTCCCCGGGGTTTCTTACTTGTTTATTTAAACCTGCAAAATTATTCATGATTTATGGACTTATTGATGTATTACGGTATCACTGGCCTCAGTTCAGGGAGACAGGGTAGTACTTTCACGACAATTAACTTCCAAAAACTTTCTGATAAGATTACTTTCCTCACAATTAGTTCAAATAACCCCAGCATTAAATAAGAGCCTTTGTGTTGACGCTTTTAACAGTCTATATTTAATCATTCCCTACAAAACAGGAAAAAAACATTTTCATTCTGATCACGTGAAAAAAAACAAGATCATTAACACCGAAACTGTGAAAATTATCTTTTTTATTTATTTTGAACTGCAGGACTTTTAGATTAATGTTGGTGAATTTCTTGTGCTTAAAGATCATTTTAGGATGCTGACACACAAAAAAAGATAAACACATCGAATTTGATTGATGTGGGATTTAAATAACAAAGCTCTAATGTGTTGTGAATAACTTATCAGGTAAAACAGACTGAAACTGAAAGGAGCACATCTGCTGAGGAATTATTTGTTTACACAAACGACAAATCCTCGATGCCACATGATGGCAAAGAAAAGAAAATCCAGCTACAAAGAGAATGGGCTCACAGATTCGCATTAAATTTTCAAAGATTTTAGTTTAAGCCCCCGTCTTGTTGAAACACAAAGATTCCCATCAGTGTTGCTCCTGCCTGTTAGCCCGTCACATCCCAATCCACTTCAAACTTGGTGAGCAAAACAACCTCGTCTCCTGCTAAACAGGACAGCCAATGAGACCCGCTCTTAAATTTTTTTTTTTAAACACCAGCTGCTTTTTTGGCATTTTTAGCGGACACCTCCTTGCAATTCTGAACACACTCAGAATATAAAACAAAGAACTGGATCCTCTGAGGGTCCCATGAAGATATTTCTGTAAGTTGCTACTTAAAACCCAAAACATCAACACTGTCACATTTCTTTATAGAAAATGCATGGAATTTGTCAAGTAGGAATGCTGTACTTATTTTACCTTTTAAACATGAATTTTAAAAAGGGTCTACATAAAATATTAATATTATTAAACATTCAAAAATGAACTAATCAGATATTCAGAATCCATGATAAACATAATTAGAACTGGTTAAACTAAAATCACAGCTTCATGCCTCAATCAATCAACTCACATTTAATTTATTTATCTCTGCTTTTTTAATGTTAAAAAAAAAGATAGGATTCTGTTAAATGTTACAATGCCACAGGATAACTGACTTTTACATTTTGGATAAATTTGTAAGTACCTTATATTTTTATTCTGATACACTTTAGAGTATTATACTATGTAAAGAAAAGTATTTAGCACACCAATTCTTAAAGGGATCCATGATTAATTGTAACATTTGAATTTATTTGATAAACATATATTTTAACTGTAAAATAAAGACTGTAAAAATACTGTAGGTTGTTCAGTTTTTATCAATTTTAAACTAAAAGTTTAAAAATATATTACACAGATGGGGCCATTTTATTTACTCGCAAAGCATTCTGGGTAAACGATGACGTGGATAGGTCCTCGGTGCGAGGCTGCTAGTGAGCTATATCCACCCTGAAGGTTAATCTTGGACAATATCTGATGATCGACTCTTTTAAATGAAACCAGAGAGCGTTGACAGAGAGGAGAAGGTAGAAATGACTCAGCCTGTAACTGAAAATATAGATGGAGGACAACAGAGCTGCTTCATGGAAGAAGAACCTCAGCTTTGCCTGTTAGCTTTAGCATTAGCCTCGACGCTATCACCATATACATGTATTAGCTCAGCGCTACACATTCTCCTCTCATCACTGAGGTCCTCCATCCACATGACAGAGAGGAGAACGTAAAAATGACTCAGCTGCAACTGAAAATATGGATGGAGGACCTCAGTTTAGCTTGTTTGTCATGCTAGCGCTGAGCTAATACATATAAGGCAATATAGTGTCGGCGGTAGCACAAAGGATAACAGGCTAAGCTGAGGTTCTTCCTTCATGAAGCAGCTCTGTTGTCCTCCATCCATATTTTCAGTTACAGTCTGAGTCATTTCTACCTTCTCCTCTCTGTCAACGCTCTCTGGTTTCATTTAAAAGAGTTGCTCATCAGATATTGTCCAAGATTAACCTTCAGGGTGGATATAGCTCACTCACAATGAGAACCTATCCATGTCATCATTTACCCAGAATGCTTTGCATGTAAGTAAAATGGCTCCATCCGTGTTAAAATATATTTTTAAAAATTTACAAAACTTAACAGCCTACAGTATTTTTACAGTCTTTATTTTACAGTTAAAATTTATGTTTATCAAATAAAGTCTAATATTACAACTAATCGGGGATCCCTTTAAAATATGGCAACAAAGATTTTGTGGGGTCATAGTTTAACCATCAGAATTGGTGTATCCTTTATTGAACTTTATTTAACCAGACAAATCTGGGTCTGAAGACAACCTATTGAACATATTTTTCGTCTAAAAAAAAAAATCAATGTAGCCACATTTACAGAAATTTTGTCAAGATGAAAAGGCTGGAGCAAACAGAAAAGGAACAACGGAGCAGTGTTAGCGTTGTCACCTGACAGCAAGACGGTCTCAGGTTTGAATCTCAACAGGTTTTTCTGAGTGGAATTTGCATGTTCTTTCTGTTCATGAGAAGGTTTTTTCCAGGTACTTTAGTTTCCACTCTCAGTCCAAAAGTATGTGTGTTAGGTTAATTTGCATTTTTGGGAGTGAGCATGTGTACATGGTTGTATTGTGTGTTTCTGTGATGGATTGCCCAGCGTGTCACCTGCCCAGATATTAAGGCAATCTTACTCTCTTCTTAGTGCCAAATTCAGGACAATACAACCCTGATTAAAGGAGACATCCTGCTTTTAAATCTTTTTAATTTTAAAACCACTCATTTGGGGTCTATATAAAGTGGACCTGCATTGCTTTGGTCTGAGTTCCTCTGTGTTGTAACTCCACAAGCCCCGCCCCTTTTCTGAGGCGTGTCTCAGATCAACACCTTTTGAGGCTGTCTCTTTAAATCCAAACGAGGAGCTTCACACAATACCCTCCTCCAGTTCCCAGAGTGGTTCATTCTAATTTGATAGACTATGTAGCAATGCAAAAACGTTTTATTTACAATTTCATTAAAATATGTCAATAATGGAAGACTTGTCCATCCAGCCATACATGTTGGAACCAGAGTCTGACCCAGAGCCAGAGGGCAATAGACCACCAAATTGTAGTTGGTAAGTCCAGACCTTATTTGGAAGTTCTGTTGCAAAAATTGTGACATAATAGTTCAGAAAACGTAACAGAAAATTAAAAAAATTAACTGATTGAAAAATGAGAACCAAACAGAACATAAAGATATCTACGCAGCACCAGGAGAAATTAAATTGAATTTTTCTGCACTCCAAGTACACAACAAAATACATTTAATAGATAAAATAGGGGATTTTGCATGATATGTCCTCTTTAAAGACACAGCAAGTCATGTCACTTTCATGTCACAGGACGATGAGGACAAGAAAAAAAAAGTCTACCAAAAAGCTCTGACCAGCTGCTGTACCTACCAAGAAGCTGTTGCCGGTTTAGGCATACTCACTCTAATCGAAGTTGACTCAAATAAATGAAAGCAGACAGTGATCTCATACCTGTGCTGTTTCCAGAATGAAGGTGCTGACACCAGGGAGCACAGGGCACCAGTAGATTTGCAGATTTGTATTGATTCACACACAGTCTCGTTTAAACCAGGCTTGTTAAATTACCACGGAAAAGCTAAATCTCTGAGTGGTTTTGGCCAAATCTTTTAGGTAGAGGTCTGGTCCCACTAAACCCTGCCCGCCTGTCAAAAAACGTGCACTGCAGTCTTCCAATTTTGTTTTTCTTGGGGATTTCAAAGAGATGGGATCCTTCAAGCAAAACGGCTGAGATTGCTTGAGGCTTATTAGGAAAGCTTTTTCCCCCAAGCAGAGCAGTTTCTAAGGACTACAGGTAACTTGCCTAATCCTAAACATGTAAATATCAAAACTAAATATGCTTTTCAGAAAGCAAAAATTGGGTTATATAATACAAATACACTCTTAAATCAGTTTTGATTTGTTATTTTGTCTTTTTTCTAAACAAAAAAAAGCTGTTTGATATCCACAGGATCTAAAGTCCTAATGGATACAGCTTCTTGAAACTCTTTTCTAAACACCATCCAGTCTAAAACAGTCTTTACCAGGCTGCATTTTGCAGCTAAAACCTTATATTGTACCCTTTACTTGTAGCACTTGCCCAAGACAAATTTCTCATAGGGGACAAATAATTGTACTGTACTGTATTGTACTGTACTGTATTACAACAAATTACTGTATATTGTACTGTATTGTACTGTACTGTATTACAACGAATTATATTGTACTGTATTGTACTGTATTGTACTGTAGTATACAGTATTACAATGAATTATTTTGCACTGTATTGTACTGTACTATACAGCATTACAATGAATTATTTTGCACTGTATTGT
>NW_013952479.1:712777-718664 GCF_001266775.1 Austrofundulus limnaeus
ACTCTACTCTACTCTACTCTACTCTACTCTACTCTACTCTACTCTACTCTACTCTACTCTACTCTACTCTACTCAATAAACTGGAATTACTGATTCTTCTGATCGGCTCTTTTTAGTGACTGAACAGTCGAGTTAATTATGACAAAAAATCTGCCAAACAATTGGTAACCTTCAAATCAAACCATCTCAAATACCACCAATTAGGCACATCTCAGGTCCAGTAAAAAGCTGCTTGTGATGAAAGAAAATCAAAAAGTCGGTTTGGAGCTGGGCTTGACGTCAGAACGCAAAAATCAATTATCAGAACGAGCGGTCACGTTTCCTTTAGAGAAGCTGCAACAATCTGAAAGAAATCCGTCCACATTCTTGTTCTCCTTTGCTCAAGCCAACAGACACGGCCTCGGGCCAGCCAACAAGTCATAATGATAAGCTCTCACCTGAGAGGACGTTCTGATCAGATCCCTGGACTACACTAATGAGCTCCTCTGAGACTGCTGGAAGCAGCTTCCAGATACCTGCAAGGTGTTTTTTAACTGGAGGAACCTTCTCCAGGAACCAGGGTCTTTCTTCCCCCTGAGAAGTCTGGAGGGTTTTTAACTTGTAGAGTACAAATGCTATGAAATAATAGATATTAAAATATTATAATACAATTAATCTAGTTGAGCTACTAGAATTTGTTTTAATTAACTTGCCCTAGACTTCATAGTAAACAAAAGGCAATACAGAAATGAATAGCTTGGTGTACTTGGCTCCACAGCCACAGACTAAACAGGTCGTCTGAATCAGATACTGCTTTGATGTAGAAAATGTTTAATTATTTTATTGATTTTGTGTTGTTTCAGTGTAAAGCAATAAAAGAACTACATTCACCCTTTTCTAGACAAGATGGTGACTGCCTATAGGTCACACATTCTTTGTCAAATTTTAGTGAGAGATTTCTTTTTATTGAGTGAGTCTATTTTCATGTGTTTTAATGAGTCAGTGGTGTCTGTGATGAAATCTTGGGAGTATAGATACAGTATTATGAATTGACTCTATATTTACTGTACTGTATATTTATGGTGTTTTTAAATTATGTTTTATTTTTTGATTGAATAGCGTCAAGATGCTTTTATTTATTTATTTTTCCTTTTAAAATATTGTATTGGCTGGGTCTGGGACTACAGCTGGAAATCAGCACCTGTAGTTATAACCTGATACAGGGCATATTTCCCTTTGTGGTTAATGTATACTGTTTATTGTTTCTGTTTTGAATAAATAAAATCGTAAATTGATTGCACTAACATCAGCACCTGATGGTTGGTTCAGTGTGAATACATTTCACCCCTACTGTCTTCACTCGTTTTCTTTAAAATGATATTGATGAATGCAATCATAAAAACTAATCTCAGTAAATTATTTAGCATCTTATTAGTCCAAAGTATTATATTAGATAGGAGAGAAAGTCCTGTTAGTTTATAAGTAGATCAAATAGAAAACAGACAAATAACTGAATGAAATTACGTTTTTTAAATGATAAATCCCAAACTTTTCCATGTAATGCCCCCCAAACCTCAAAAAAATGCTAAAAGAAATGATGTTTTTCCTCACATTTATTCACGATTCAATAATTATTACATTTGTTTAATATTAAACAATAATTACTAACATGTTTTAAACACTGAATTATATTCCCAATGAACAAACAAACCGTTGACGATAAGAACAAAACAAAAGAAATAAAACTTCTCTTAAGCTCTACTAAATAACATTTTTTAAATATCATAAATTATATTTTAAATAGTGATTGAAAAACAGATTTTATTTTAGGATAACGATTTAAAATATTTATTTTCAGATTTTTCTTTTTTGCTTTTTTCTTCTTCTTAATTTCCCTCCAGCCTTCTAGCGCCCCCTGGCAGCAGCACCTTGAAGAACACTGGAATAAATCACTAACCTTAGCGTGGACAGCGTAAGAGGCCAACAGCACAGACGCCTCTGGAGGACAGTGGATTTCTTCTTTGAGGATCTTCTTCTTAACCTAAAGAGAATTCACATTTGATTTGTTTAGAAAATTAACTCACTTCATTACCTGAATGAACAACGACTGTCAATTAAGCTAATCTTAACTTGATAAATAAGAACTGATCTAATTTTGTGCCATTATTAAGATGTTTGTAAACTCAAATTCAAGTCTTTTCTTTTTATTTAGGGCAGTTTCCTTCACTAAGCAGAATTTGTTCACTTTAGTTACGAGGGAAAGTGATACAAAGTCATGAAAGACATTAAACCAGGGTTATTCTACTAAATCACTCCGGGGGGCCGGAGTTATTCTTAGCTCACAGCTTGGAGACCTGACATCCACCCCCTCTACCAGGTGAAACACTGCAGCATGTAAAAAAAACAAGTATTATCTTATACTTTTTAGATTTACTTTGTTGCATTAAAACCTAAAATTTAATTTGTAAATTATTTGAAATCTATTTTATATTAAATTAAGAAGAAAAAAATTCTGCGGGCTCATTGGCGGCCCGGATATAAGTCACCTACGAGTTGGATGTGGCCCGCGGGCCGCTACTTGAATAGCCCTGCATTAAACATAGACTATTCAACTGACTCATATAGTATAAAATGTAAAAAAAATATATATGAAAAATTCACCACAAACCTATTATGGAATGATTTGTTTTTACAACCAGAACAATATTCCTCTAACTCCTGACTGACACATCTGAAATTATATTTAAGAAAAAAATAAAAGTTAAATTTTAAATAAAAATAAGGACATATTCTAGTAATTACAGTTTTTTCGTACCAATCATTTTCTACAAAACAATTAACACTTAGATAAAAATAAAGACAATAAAAGTTGAACAGCAGTGAAACTAAACACACCCTTTGTTTCATTGCTACCATTGAAATAACTTCTGTATGATGTTAGAAAACTGTTGGCTTATTAAGTTGTTGACCTCAGTTCTGTGCAAAATGACTTCAGTTTTAAGAGATAATGAATGACTGTATGCACAGCTCATTTGCAGCCATAACAACGACTTTAAAAAGAAAAAAACTCAAATCTGTGTTCTGACTTGACCTCTTCTACAAGCCTGGATTTCTGATTGCCTTTGCAGCTTGATGAGGCTCGTTAAAAAGCCTGGGATCACCAGGTTAGTGTAAAGTTCACTTCCAGGTCAATTTTAACTTCCAGGTAAGATAACCCCACATCATATTGAAGCACTTTCTCGATAAGATCTATAATTCAGGGCTGGATCTGTGACTGTGAGTTCATCTCCCAGCAAAGCAAGCCCAATTTAGAACTTTCTCCTCAACACGCTTCACAGCCGATGAGATTCTTCCCTTAAAAAAATCCTGGGCTTGGTCTAAACTTACAACTGAGAAAGAAAAGGGAGGTCGTACATTTTCGAACATGTAGTTTTTGACTTTTATCAACAACAAAAGTTAACCATATTAGTATAATACCAATCAAACAGATTTCTGCTTTAACATTAACAGCAGAAAATGTAACTGCTGGTCATCTGATGAAATGTTGAGATATAATACTGCAGGCTAAATGTTTAGATGGTGTCTAGTTTTAGATGTTGCAACAAATTGTGCTAACGCATAATCTAAAACTTATAAAATAGCCACAGGGGGTCTAATAGAACCAAGAACTATGATTTTCTAATTCAAGTTTCAAAGTAGACATATCATGCTGCTTTTCCTCCCATTTAAATCATTCGGTTTGGGTCTATTTAAAGTGGAACCAAATTCCTCCTTATTGCAACTCTACAAGCCCCTCTTTCACCCCTTTTTCTAAGGCGTGTCTCAGATCAACTCGTTTTGAGGCTGTCTCTTTGAATCCAAATGAGAAGCTTCATGCCCCGCCCCCGCTCCAGCTTTCAGAGCCGTCCATTCTAGTTTGATAGAGGGCTTTACGGCTATATAGCTGCACAGAAATATTTTATTTACAAATGGAATTAAAAGTTGTCAACAAGGGGAGACTTGTCCATCCTGCCTCACGTGTTGGAGCCAGAGTTTGACCCAGAACCAGAGTCTGACCCAGAACCAGAGGAGAACGAAAAACCCCAAACTGGTTAGATTGGTAAATTCAGACCTTATCTAGATGTTCTGTTTCCAAAACTGTGATGTAATAGTTCAGAAAACATAAAAGAAAAAACTAAAAAAGTTGAAAAATATGACCCAAACAGAATATTAAGATATGTAGGCAGCATCTGGAGAAATAAATTCCACTTTTCTGCACTCCTAGAGACTCCAATTACACAACTAAATATATTTAACACTTAAAAAAGTGGATTTTGCATGATCCTGGGTTCCTACAGCTTAAGGCGAGGTAAATTTAAGACTTTTTAAGACCTCTTTAATGCCACTTGAAATTAAATTTAAGAACAACTTCACAATAAACAGAAATGGATTAAAACCCAGTTAGCGACAATTTTACCCAAATGTTTATTTTAACACAGAACAACTAGCATTACAAGCATTTGGTATTAAATTATCTTAAAAAAAATAAAGAAATACTACCAATTATTTAATATTTGAGACAAATTAAAATTATCCTTACAATGTGTTTTAACATTTTTAAAACCTCTGAAAGATTGATTTAAGACATTTTAAAGCAAATTAAAGCCTTGAATTTAGATTGATGAATTCAATGCCTTTTAAGACTTTTAATGATCTGCTGTGATCTGTCCTCGTTAAACCTTTAGCTTATCGTTGAAGTAAAGACTGGTGCGAGTTTCCAAGTGTTGAGCCAAGTCAGGGGTCAGAGTAATAACATGATGTTTCCCTTTGACAAGATCTCTCATTAGGAAGAGGTGTCACTTTCTCAAGCTAATATCAATCTAACTGATTGAGGAGCGGTATGGACCACCAAGTCGAGGTCACACGAGGTAAACTTGCTTCAACAGTAGTTACATGAATGGGCAATTTAATGCTTCAGAACTTGTCATTTACAAAGCCGGTCACGCTGTCTTCTCTTGTTTTGAAGTACCAGAGGTGTGAAGTCAGAGGTGACAGTTTCTAATCAGAACAAGCACTAAGAAGCTGAGGCTGATAGCCCCTTAACAAATGAAACCCGCCGCTGCTCCAGTCACAGGCTGACGTGATGGAAGACGTGCACGTGTCTGCGGCAAGTGCTGTAAAGAAACAAAACAGGAGCGGTGTGGGCTCGAGAGCGAGCGTATCTGGATCAGTGATGGGTTCAGATAAGCGCTAATCCAGCCGTCACGCTTCTGACACTATCTGAACCGGGGCCGCCTCATGACATTATGGGAATTAATGAGAGAAAAGAAATAAGAAGACATGCGATGCTGCGCGCTACCTTTCTGTGTTCTCCTCTCCTCGCACCGGACCAAATGATGAGCAGCTGGTTTGCTGTACAGGTTTGAAGGAACACTTCACGCTGAAATTAAACCTACTTACCATTTTCCAATTTTGAAGTAGATTAGTCGAAATGTTGGGGAACAAAAGTGCCCAACAATCCCATAACTAAAGCAGCACAACAGGTTTGATATAGTGAAAGTGTCACAGAGAACATGTATCCCACAGAGAATATGTGCACAAAGGAGCGTTATCGCAGATCCTTCCTCCCAGCAGCTGAACCAGCACCACGCCCAAAAATCACAATAAGTGTTTAAACACCTGCTGCTGCAACATCGTTTACAGTCTAAATTTTAGACTGTTACATTGTAATAACTCAGCCGAACAATCATTTGCACTATACTCTGCTGTAATTGCACATCTGTGTTTCTTGTCTGTATTGTGATACTTCACTTCACAGTTATTGGTCTGTTGGGATTGTTTTTGCACTCAAAACAGGAAACTTCTGATTCCGAATGTTGGATTCTGAAACAAAACATTGGGCCTCACGCAACAACCATTCGTACGCACA
>NW_013952479.1:719719-721988 GCF_001266775.1 Austrofundulus limnaeus
AGTAAGAGAAATTTAGGATAAGAATACGAACATGTTCTTGCATGAGGCCCATTGTTTTTCTATTCTTGCACAATTCTTCATATTATATTTTTATTTGTATTAGTAGTAGTTGTATCATGGCTAGTCAGTGTTAATTTTGTTTTGTGTGCACTATCTATAGTTTGTAAAGTAACTAGTGTGTGAACCTTTGTACTGATGCTGCTGTGACAGCTGAATTTCCCCTCTGCGGGACAATAAAGGCTATTTCTATTCTATTCTATTCTATTCTATTCTATTCTATTCTATTCTATTCTATTCTATTCTATTCTATTCTATATGTCACTAACCGGGTCAAGAGCAGAGCCTTTAAAGCTTATAATTAATAAATGTGGTTGGTGACACTGGACAATGAAAGCACAGTAACAAATCTCATCTCCAGCTGCAGGGATTGGTTTGGTGGACTTGGTAAGAATTCCTCTGGAGAGTATTAAATGGATATAAAAGGGCAGCAGTAATGTGTTGTGCACTGATTCCACTTGGCTGCACACAATCAGACCAGGACAATGAAAAAAAAAGTATATTAGAGCTCTGCTGAAGAATTTTAAAGGAAAAAAAACTGTGAAAGTGTGCCCCCTGTTGGCGCCGGATAACAGTAAAAATGAAGCTGCATAAAAGATAAAGAGCATAAGCCAAAGTTGAAGTTAATAATCTTAAATATGCAGAGTGTCTTAAATTCTTTATGGGTTAAAGGTCAAATGCCTTTTTTTGTATCATGTCTATTTAAATGCAAAGAATTTACACAGTATTTCTTATTCTACATATTTTCTTTCAAAGTTTTAAGCTTCTTTTTGGGAAAATTGAAAAAAAAAAAGTGTCCACCCAATAGACAAACTGTAATCCCAAACTTCTTGTGAGATCTTTACAGCCTGTAGCAATTTCATCTTAAGGCCAGTTCCCCAGTTTCTCATAATATTTTGTTCTTCATCTCCTCTCTGCTCCAGGGGACCAACAGCCACAACAGTGCAATTTGTTGTTAATTCTACTAAAAACTTATTATTATAACAAGCTTCTTTCAAACTTCTGTATTTCAGGAGTTCTGCAGTGTTTTTATAAACAAAAAATAAGTTGAGTCACAATTGTGATCAGCGTTGCATCAACATAAACAATTCTAATGATATTCGCATATAAAATCAATTTTGCAATGTTTTTGTATTAAATCATACACAAAAAGGAAGATAGCAGTATTTTGAACGCAATAATACTTAACGAAATACTGTCGTTTCCCTTATCGTAATTGGTTAATTATAAGGTTAGTAAAATGTTTACATACTTGAAGGAAGAAAAGATGCTGCGTGATATCTTGCACTAGTTCCTCCTCGACATTTTCAGGGTAAAACTTGGCCAGGAAGTGAAAAGTGAGTGGTTCTTCTTTTGGCACCTCTTGGTCTAAAACCTAGAAGCCGATAAATCCGAATGTCCACAGTGAAAATTGAGTTTCCTACATATATAATCACGATATTCAGATTGGAATGTGACAAGTGAAACATGAGATTAACCTTCTTCTTCATCTTCAGCCACGCCACAGTGTCCTTTATGATGTACTGAAGCCCGAAGAACCATGTCTCCCTTAGCCCCAGAGTCCGGCACACCAAGTCAAAAAGATCTTTTCCTTTCCACTTGACCTGAAATGAATACATTTTATTCTATTATTCTCACAGGATATATAATAAGTGACTTTAATTTATTACTGGAATAAAACATAGTACATATATTTTATTACTGCAAAGATAAAGGTACAAAAAATACAAAACATAAAAGGAAAATGTCCTGATGCATCTCAGTAATCCAGGTAGAAAATCAAAAAGAAAAAAATTGTATAGGTCTTCTGGACGGGTTCTTCTCTAATGAAACGTTTCGTCTCTCCTCCAAGAGACTTCTGACTTCTGACTTCTTCTGAGAGTTTCAGGCAAAATTCAGGCTTTTAAGCACTGCCTCCATGTGACTGATACTCACATCACATGGCTGTCGTTGACACCTAATTAACACCTATTGTTAACAGGGGGTGGAGTGATACTGGCAATAGCAGCACTGTAGGAGGGGGACAACTGAAAACGGAGGCCATCATTAAACAGAGGTGGAGGCCTCCATTTTTAGCTGTCCCCCTCCTACAGTGCTGCTATTGCCAGTATCACTCCACCCCCTGTTAACAATAGGTGTTAATTAGGTGTCATCGACAGTCATGTGATGTGAGTATCAGTCACATGGAGGCAGGGCTTAAAAGCCTGAATTT
>NW_013952479.1:722293-730146 GCF_001266775.1 Austrofundulus limnaeus
TCCTTTCTTCTGTCCATCAATCCCAGAGATAATCCACGGGCAACATTCTGCTGATGTCAAAGCCTGAATTTTGCCTGAAACTCTCAGACTGAAGAAGTCTCTTGGAGGAGAGACGAAACGTTTCATTAGAGAAGAACCCGTCCAGAAGACCTATACAATTTTTTTCTTTTTGATAAAAGGAAAACAACAGAAAAGTCATCACACAAACATGGTAAATTCATGTTTGTGAAATATCTAGTAAAAATCAATTATCAGAAGGTAATTTGTGTTGTGCAAAGTATAAATAAAAGCAGAATGCAGTGATTTGCAGATGTCATTTATTTTTCTAAAATGCAGCACTGTGAAGGACTTGTGAACCATCCTGGGTGTAGTGACCCCCCCACCACCCAGAAAAGAAGAAGTGG
Organism: Austrofundulus limnaeus; assembly: GCF_001266775.1. Taxonomy (NCBI): domain Eukaryota; kingdom Metazoa; phylum Chordata; class Actinopteri; order Cyprinodontiformes; family Rivulidae; genus Austrofundulus; species Austrofundulus limnaeus. Next base: position 722,698 of record NW_013952479.1, read on the forward strand.
GTAAAGATAACGACTGGRTGGATGGATCATAGATAAATGGATAATCATCATTCCAGTACTGAAAATAGAAATCAGCGACTAACATTTTGCGCCTGTGTGTAATTACCAAACCCAACTGCTAACCTTAGAGGAGTTCCACCCTTTTAAGTACAGGCATGGGGTGTGCTAGCAATTCATTTTCTATATACCACCAACAAACTCATATGAAAGAGCTGAAATTATAACCTTTTCAAATCAGTCTGAAGATGCATGCATTTTAACGAGTTCTGGTAGCCCAGTGAGTTTTGCTGCTAAGTAAAATATATCTGAAAGCACTGCAGCAAAACAAATTAAAACTCCTGTTGGTCTGTGGAGCAGAGCGCATTACTTTGTTGTTCTTTGCTGCCATCTGGCGGTCAGGAAGTGAAACGACTCTTTATTTGTAAACACAGGATTTAGTTGTGGTTACAGGGCGATTTGGAGGCAAGCAGCTGATGAATATTTCAGTGTTGCTCGTGTGGGAGCACAGACAATAAATAATGTGTGTAAACTTTTTAAAACTCACCTCACAGCTGAACTCCATATCCGACTCCATGGTGCAGATCCTGACTTTGAAGTTCCTGGCTTGTTTTCTCATCAGAGAGTTAAATCCCATTTTGGCTGCTAGAGCGCTTGCCATTGTAATGATAAGCTCACAAACTTACTAAATGGAAGTACTTCCGCTTTTCCCTTTTAAATTTAACGCAATGTCAAGGCATGCTTTTTAAAACCACGCTTGCTCTTTTAACCCAGCTGAAAACAAGTTACTTTACTCACAGGAGAACAGATGTGTAACACGTGACTTCTCTGAAGCTGTGGATATTTGTAGACAAGTCAAAGTTTTAGGACTCTTGCTGTCATATTTGACGTTGAAAAAAAAAGTCTCGTACGTTCTGGTATTTTTCTAAAAATGCTGCGTAAAATATTCCCAGCACAAACAGATGAAAATAATGTCCTCCTCACCTGGTTTGGCTAGTAGGATGAGTTAAAATTAAATAAGCTAACTAATGTTAGCATCACTTTCTAAATAAGATTTATTGTTATTTTTGAATTATCACGTCTCCGCACAGAAATCCTCTAAGCTATCTAGCCGTAAGAGTAATTCTTAATTCTATGCGTTCACTCTAAAAACTTGGAACGAAATGCATAGCTAACCGCAGCTAACAACTTGTTGGCTACTTCTACTAAAGCAATGATGCATTCGCGTGCTGTCTGTAATCTAAAAGTTAGCGTTCAAATGACAAAATTACTTGATCAGAACCTACTTTAGGTCACAAAGTTGAAATATTTTATTATACTTACATGTTTATTTTATTATTATGATTACCTATGTGACTTTTTAAATGTATGCTATTTATGTAAAATCATATTTATGTCTTTGTGAAAACAATACGCGGATTTGTTTTGTCAAATTTACACAAAAGCTACCCTAAATATGCTTAAAATTAGGGTTTTTTGCACCTAAATGAAATAATACTTAAAACACTGTAATATTTTTTTTAAAGTTGTCTGTTTTTGCTTATCAATTTCGACCTTCTGTTAAATGTTGTACTCACAAGAAATGATAGCTGCAGTTCCCAGGGAACTTTAATGCAGCACTGCGTTCTTCCCAGGGTTCGCTGACTCAACTACCAATCAGACTGCAGCAACCGGTTCAGCCCCCGCCTTTAACCCGGCCCCTTGCGCCATAAAGAGGCGGGGCTAAAACAATGATGAGGTAATGGGGGTAAACAGTAAAAATGGCGACGTCTGTAGCCAAAAACGAGCAACCGAGTCTAAACGGGATTATTTGCGAGCCCCAGACAAAAAAACTGACAGACCTGCCGACGGAGTTGCTCGAACATATTCTGTGCTCCCCTGTCCTCAAACATGTCGACATTTGTAACGTTTCCTGCGGCTGCAAACGGCTACACGACGTGTGCCATGGAAGGGGAAAGGTCTGGGAACACCAGTACAAACTCAGGTGCTCCCGTTTTTTTGTGGCATTTGATGCGGAATTCTCGTTTCTGGTGTTTGGTTTTGTGATTCTTGTGGAAAACAATCTTATTACTGTTGTTTATTGTCTTATTTAGGGTCCTGAAGCCCTCAGTATCGACTTGGGCTCGTTTACTCACAGCAAAGTGTCAGCCGTTTGTTTTTCTGCTGATGCACCAAATTTATCCTTAAAGCAACTCCTCTGCAGACAGCTATGAAAGGATACAAAGGTTATGAGATTATCATTAGTAAAAATTTATATTGTGTTCACATAGCGTAAAATATTATATATTTTTATTTGACCTTGAATCTTTTGTATAGAACTGCACTGGCGATCTTGGCTTTTTGATTCTTTCATTTTTGCAGGACAAAACGGTACTTCTGCAGCATGCAGGAGAAACTGTGCTGATCCAGGCAATTTAGCGGCAATGATCCTCATGGTGCTCATGCATGTTTCATAAAACACCAAATCTGCTGTCTTCATCAACAGATGGCCAAGACTGCAGAGGTTTTACCGCCAGAACGAGAGCTGTGACTGGCTTCGGGAGTACAAAACACGCCACAGAGTTGGCATACAGATCCGGAGGACCGTGGAATCCATCTCAAAGAGATTCTTCACAGAAGTCGTGAGTGTTGTGTTGTTGGCGTTTCGGTGCGTGCTTGTGTAAAACCGTGAGCGTTCTGTGGTGGGAAACTAACCCGGAGGTCTGTAACTCAGCCTTGCGTCGGCCAGGTGCTGGGAGACAGCTTTGCGGAGATCGAGTCACTCGGGATGCCAGAGCACTTCTGTGAAGACGAGCTCCTCTTCATACTCAACTCCAACAAGAGGTGAGCGCAATCAGACCTTAATATGAGAGTATTACCCGCCGTCTTCTGGATCGTTAAAGTCCCTGTCCTGTTCTCCACCCACCACTACAGGAAAAGCTTGACTCTGAAATACTATGCAAAGAAAATCCTCTACTTCCTGAGGCAGCAGAACATCTTGAGGAGTCTGAAGAGCTTCTTGGAGCAGTCTGCAGGACAACAATCAGCTCTAGAAGGTGATTTGTCATTTCTGGATATTCATTAAGTTCTGTTTCTTTAATGCTGGTGTACACACTAAATATTCCATTAAAGGGGGCAATATCATGTAAAATCAACTGTTTTGAGTTTTATATCATGTTATCATGTTATACTCACATAAAAAACATGCCCAAAGCCTCGCTTTGACTCATTCACGCTAGAAATGTGCGATATGGCAAAAAATTCACATCACGATATACATTTTGATGAGTGGCGGTAACGATATATATCACGATATAAAACTTATAATAGAAAATAAATAAATCACACATTAATTGAGTCGAATAAATATGTATAGCTAAAAAAATTAGACCTTAAAATCTCCTTTTTTAAGGGACACTTTAAAGTCTCCCATAAAAATCTAAATTTAAGGGAGATCTACCTGGTTAAATCAAATGTGTATATATATTAACACACACACACACAATAACTTTAATGTAATTGATTTGATTTGAGTTATTGATTCAACAGGAAAAGATTACTAAAAATCAAGCCTGACTCAGCATAATTGCTGTTTTACAGCAGGTTCCTGTTCTGCAGCACATAAAACACTCAGAAATACAGCATCACAATCACATCATTATACACCATAGGCACAAAGACAAACAAGCATACCAAATTTCAGGAAGGCAGCATTTGCAAAATAGGACGTCTAAATATGAGCACAACAAAAAGTGTCCAGCAGATGGCAGACAAGATTCTTCTTAAAGGGCTGTAGTTTTGAAATGGACTTTATGTTTTGAGGAATGTCATTCCATGCTTTAGTATAAACATAGAAGAAAGACCTCTRGCCGTAACAGTTTTTAAAAGTTGGTAATATCAGTTGTCCTTTTGTAACAGATCTAGTTGAATGACCACTTCCAGAATTTGATTTGGGCAGCATTGCACAGAGACTTCCATAATTAGCACCTTGGAAGCTATGAAAATATAAATTAATACCACTATACAAAACATAATTCTGAAAAGTCAAGGCATCAGACAATGAAAGAACTGTACAGTGATGAGTCCAACCAGGAAGTTTTTTATGAATTTTGTAGGCCCCGCTGTAGAGCCTAACTATGGGTTCTAAGATTTCCTTTGTTGTAAGAGACCAAAGAGGTAAACAGTACGACATGGTTGAGAGTATAATGGCATGAAGATAGATATTTGAAACAGAAGATGTCAGATTGGATCTAATTTTTGAATAAACGTATAATTTVYGTTTCAACTTAGTGGTTAAGACTTGTACATGATCACGATAAGTCAAATGAGAATCCAAAGTAATTCCAAGATATTTTGTAGGTAGTGACAATATCAAGGGGTTTGTTTAAAAAAGTGAGTTGATTTGTTATATTGAAATGTCTCCTGGGTGAGGAAAAATACATGAACACAGTTTTTTTTAACATTAATTGACAAAAGATTATCTTGAATCCAACCATGAAATGTCTGAAGATCTGCTTGTAACTGACTATTAATAGATTCAATATAGATATCTGCATCCATTGGATGTTGTGTTTGGAATAACCTGCTTTGTTTTAAGGTGGTAAAAGGAATTGTTTGTATTTATTCCTTTCTACACTTTGCAGATTTTTTTTCTGCACTCCACATGTTTAATCTGTGCGCGCTCCGGCGGGGTGACACAATCATCCCGTTTATGTTTTACTTTTTTTTTTTTAATTGGAAAGACAGTCTGACTGTCACCCTTTCCCACAGCGCTTCCCTGCTGTACAAGGAGACAGTAAAGGCTGAGTTATAGTCGCGCTTTGGAACGCACGGCCCAATGCGCGCGGAGTGCGCACGCATTCGGCCGTGCGTCGTCGCGCTATGACCGCAGGAGAAACGAGATCCAGACTCAGTGAGCTTTTGTGCGTCCTGGAGCACTACTTCACCTGCACTGACAGTCGCCTCGCTGCGCCATGTGCAGCGGTGCGCGCTCCTTTCGCAGCAGGCAGTGTGGTCGGTCGGCATCCGACCGGAGGACGCGCCGTCACGTAAACATGTAAACAGTTGGGCGTTCATTTTCACACACCCGAACCAGGTCCGGATAAGTTTTTTTTTTTTTTTCTCCCCCTCTTCATTTGCGCTCTCAGCCTCGCTGCTTCCCGCTTCCTCTGTTTTGACTCCAGCCGGTTACATCATCAAAAAGAATTGCGAGGTTGGCCGGTAGACTACAGATCTCTATCATAGGACAAATTTATATCGTTTCTACCGTATACCGTTTATATCGCGCATTCCTAATTCACGCATGTTTGAGAAATCCTGCAACGTTTTTAGGAAGCCATGCTGAGGAGCAAAACGACAGGTGGGGACCAGAAACACCCCTGGGACGTGTTTTTAAACCAAGCTTCCTCATCACGGAGCACACCTCCCCACCCCACACACCCCGCCCATGACTCCTGCAGGCTCTCGGCAGTAACAAAGTGAAAGTGAAGCTTAACTGTCTGCTTCTCTTAACACTATGTATCACTCAGTGAAGCTCTTTTCAGTTTCAAAATACCTTTGAGGAAATGTATTTTCAGATAGCAAGTAAACTGTATCATAGCGCTCGCAACCCCCCCCCCCCTCCCCCCCCGCACCGAAATGGGTGAGGCAGAAGCAGAAGGTGGTTCTTAAAGAGACAGAGGCCAATTTCAAGGCGTTTAGAAGAGGAAGTGATGAGGAGATAAGTTTATTTTCTATTTAAACATAAAAACAGCATTTTAATTACAATTAAATATAAACTTGTAGATACTTTATTATGGTATAGTATTTAAATCTATGCCTGAGAAAAACATAATATTGCCCCTTTAACTTATTTATCTGTAATATAACAGGAATTTTATAAAAAAGTTAGAAAAAAATTTTTTTTTCAAAAACTTAATTAATGGAACAAATCAATACATTTTTCTGTAAAAGTCATCTTATTTACTTGTCAGACTGTGTTATTTTGTGTGTAAACTGGTTGGTAACACTAAAATTAAAATCTTGTGAGTTGTACAGGCCAAATTGTTCACGTCTGTTTTTATTGATCCAGTTTTGGTGCTGCATCACTTAAAAACTATGAAAAAGGGAATCTGACGCCTTGTCTGATCCAGAAGTCGGGACTTGTCGTGTGCTGCATCGCTCTCCATCCGTTTAATTTTTTCCTTCACTGTAATTGGCTCAAACTCTCCTAAAACGACTGGCTCTTGGTTGTGTTTGGCCCTTCAGGTGCTGTGCTGGTGGATCAGTACTGTAACCCACTGGCTGACGTCACACTGGAGGGCATTTCGGCTCAAATAGATGAAATTGCAGAAAAGGTGAAGAAGATGCTGAGAATCAAAAACCCATCTCATCCCAGCCTGCGCGTCGCCAACGGTTGGTTTCTGAGGATCACGTCTGAAAAGAAAAGTTGTCGTTTTGGAACTCGTTTGTGTTTTTATGTTTTCCTTGCAAAAAAAATCGAATACTATAAATTTAAAGCTCTTTAACTCGCAGCAGTGAAACAATGTCTGAGGCTTTTTCCTGCAAAGTAAAAATCTAATAACATTTCATTCTGGTGTTTTCTTGTAGGTGACTGCGTCATAGAGGACTATGAGCTCCAGAGGCAGCTGCTAGGTGCCCTGAACTCTGTTCTGTATGAGCAGCTTCAGTACAAAGGCAACGAGTGTGACTACTACAACCCTCTTAATTCTTACATTCATCAGGTGGGCATTCTAATTCAACAAATAACAATTAAAAGCCCCATCAGTATGTATTTAGAATATTTCATCAGTCTTGTTGTACATTTAGGTGCTACTTCGGCGTACAGGGATTCCCATCAGCCTCTCGGTCCTCTACATGACCCTGGCTCGGAAGCTGGGCATCCAGCTGGAGCCCGTCAACTTTCCAAACCACTTTCTGCTGCGCTGGTGCCAAAAACAAAGAGGGTGGGTATGGCTGGGAAAATAAAAGTCATGTTTCTCTTTCTGTCTGGCACCAACAATTCTGTTCACATTCACTCAAAGCCAAAAAATAAATCATTTTTTGTATTTTTTTTAAATACATTCATTACTCTTTTCATTGCTGCTCAGCTCTTCAACTATTATACCAGATGATTTTATTATGACATTGTGATTTTATTTCACAGAGTTGTAAAGTAACTAAGTACAAATACTTTGTTACTGCACTCAAGTATAATTTTTGGGTGTCTGTACTTTACTTGAGTAATTATTTTTCAGTCTACTTTTTACTTCTACTCCTTACATTTTTAAAAAAGGCAAGAAGTAGAAAGTTGTTACTTTTCTCATTTTTGCTTGTTTTAATTCCAGCTTGTTAATGTAAAAATAATAAATACTATCCATATAAATTCTGCCTCCTAGATAGAGTGAATTTAATTGTGGTTTAATGAGAAAATTAAATATATAAAATTCTGAGACTGTATTAGTTTGTACACAAACAAATCATGTCACACTCCAG
>NW_013952479.1:732107-735026 GCF_001266775.1 Austrofundulus limnaeus
CATTTAAGACACACAAATGCATGTACAAGGAAAAACAATTTAATATATATATAAAAAAACTGTAAAATTTAAGTTATGTCATCAAATATAGACTAATTTATTGGAACTAAGCTGGAAAAATAAATATGAAAGTCAATTAAAATATAAAACAGGAGATAAAGCTCTCCTTTTTTAATTTAATTGGACATTTTAAGTGTATTTATTTAGTGGTTCATATAATTTTGATTTTATTTCTAATTATGTCAGTTTTGGTCCTCCATACTGCAGAAGCCTGATAATCGTCTATTCACTCATATCAGGTGTGTTGGAGCAGAGAAACAAGTAAAACATGAGGGCTGCGGCCCTCCAGGACCAGGATTGCCCATGCCTGTGCTAGAATAAATGGCTGAGTTGCATCATCTTCTCTGTTTTCATTCAGTGAAGGCAATGAGAAATCCTACCAGCTGCTGAGAGACTCTCTGGATCTCTACCTCACCATCAACCCTGATAACGTGCAGTATTTGCTGCTGCAGGCACGCCTCTACTTCCACCTGGGGATCTGGCCAGAAAAGGTCAGGTGGAAATCTGCTTAAATCAGATGAATTTCAGTCATTTTAACCAGATATATTTGTGGAAGACTAAAGAAGTCGGTGTAAAACTGATGTTATGCTCCTCTTCTCTAGGTGTTGGACATCCTGCAGCACATTCAGGCGTTAGACCCCTCCCAGCACGGGGCGGTGGGTTACCTGGTGCAGCACACGCTGGAACACATCCAGCACAAGAAGCATCCGGTAACACCCGAGGTGAAGCGGCGAAGCGCTCCCGAACACCTGGAAGTCCAGTATTCAGTCGGTCTTATTATGAAACACAAGCGGTAAGTCATGCTGAGAGGTAGACGCAGAGGAACTTAACTCCTCCCAAACTCTTCCCGTGCTCAGCTCGGTACGTGACATCTCTTCCAGGTCAGGGTATAACTGTGTGATTTACGGCTGGGACCCTAAATGCACCATGAGCCAGGAGTGGATCACCACCATGAGGGTCCACCAGTTGTCCAATGGAGCCAACCAACCTTTCTACAACGTGCTGGTGCAGGACGGGACGTGTCGTTACGCAGCACAGGGTACGCCTCATTTCAACAGCGTGGTGACAGAGAGAGAAAATCTCCCTCTGGTGAACTTATTTAGGTTTAGTTTAAAATAAAGCATATCGTCTTTTTTTTGTTGGCAGTAACATCGAGTATTTAGGTTAATGAAGGCTTGAGGACATAAAAATTATTTAAAAAAATAAAATAAAAGCTTTAGCTCTTTTTCCCCCCAATTTTTAGAATAAAGACTATGGTTAAACATAGTTCCAATAAACAGAATGCCACTAATGTGCTGTACAAAATGTTTATAGCTATTGTTAATTTTCAACTCTTGACCCTTGTAATAAATTTAAAAGTTAGGAAGCTGCCTAAATACAGTTCATAACATTTATTTTGCACATGTGAAGCATACAACCTTTACAGCACTGGGCCAGTTGCATCAAACCTTCTGGTCAGGTCCCAAAAGGCCAACGGTTTTCTTCAAACTAAGGTCACTCCCATGGTGCTTTCATCAACATGTAACCTTAGCCTCGTATAGAGGAGTCCTCAACAAATATGAAACCATTAATACTGTGTGTGTGTGTGTGTGTGTGTGTGTGTGTGTGTGTGTATTGTTGTTGTAGGATGTGGGTTAACTGGATAGTTTTATAAAAACTACAACTTAACCACTAGTGAATCACAGCAGTATATAACGCATTGATATTAAACCATTTCAAAATAAGAGTATCAAACCCTTTCAGTATAAAAGTATCACAACCTTTAAGTGCATATATGTAGTTCCATTAAATCCGTAAAAATATATTTCACCTTTTTAAGTTTTTTATATAAACACTCTGTGTGATATAAATTTGAAACAATAATATAAGAAAAGACTTAGTTTTGTTCTGATTTTATCGCTGGTTTTACTAACTGGGTCAAAGTTTTTAGCTTCTTATCAGAACTAAAATAATGTATGAAAGTTTATTTAAATAGTAAAACCTCTTTAATTTAAAAAAGGTTGACTGTTTTTGATGCTCAAAGTGAAACAAAGCCCAACAAACTTGTCCAGTCTCATTTCTTGACTACTTTTTTTCTTCCTTCCTTTGTTAACCAAGGTTAAATATTTTCTCAGTGTTATCTCACTCACTCTGTGTCTACAGAACTTTCATTGTCTAAACTTACCCTGGCTTTTTGCAGCACCTCAACTTTTTTTTTCAACAAACCATGGGTTGATTTGGTCAGACTCTAAGGTTTGAGTAAAAGGCAACTGAATTTCCTCCTGTTATCCAAAAATCTGTTTCAAATCCAATCATGGATTGACAGTTTAGTTTAAATCATTTATTCGTTTCATTTATTCCAGGTCGTCATTGTAAATGAGAATTGGTTCTCAATTGACTTACCTGTTAAAATAAATGTTTATATGTTAAAAACAAAACTATATGCAGAAAATAAATGCAAATCACAAATAAAATAAAAAGCAGTTTCAGGCTTTTAAGTCATTATTTGGGCAAACATACTTAACCCTCCTGTTGTCTTCGGGTCAAAATGACCCGTCTCCACTAAATCCCCAATATAAGCAGCTTAATTGAATTTTAAACACCAAATTTCATCTTGTATATTGTCATTCACCACAAGATGTGTGATACTTGAATTACTTGAGGGAATACTTGAGTTTTCCCTCTCCACTTGAATTTCTATAGCTTAAGAAAGGAAACAAATGTGCAAAAAGGAGTTTTGAATGCATTTTTATTGATCCCAATGACTCAGTTTCTTTTACTTTTCTCCAGGGAACAATTTAAGAGAATGTACAATATAAAAAATTTTGAAAAATAACATAACACATTCAACTAATTAGCACATGTAGGGCAGTATGCAAG
>NW_013952479.1:736416-743727 GCF_001266775.1 Austrofundulus limnaeus
CTTGCATACTGCCCTACATGTGCTAATTAGTTGAATGTGTTATGTTATTTTTCAAAATTTTTTATATTGTACATTCTCTTAAATTGTTCCCTGGAGAAAAGTAAAAGAAACTGAGTCATTGGGATCAATAAAAATGCATTCAAAACTCCTTTTTGCACATTTTTTTATTTTCTTAAGTTATAGAAATTCAAGTGGAGAGGGAAAACTCAAGTATTCACACATTTTGTGGTGAATGACAATATACAAGATGAAATTTGGTGTTTAAAATTCAATTAAGCTGCTTATATTGGGGATTTAGTGGAGACGGGTCATTTTGACCCGGAGGACAAAGGGTGTATACAGAAAATGAGGACAACAGGAGGGTTAAAATGCCTGTGACATGTATGTCCTTTAAAAACAAAAAGTCAAAGAAAACATCTTTTATTCAAAAAAAATAACATAGTATACACAATTTTACCCATTTTGTCACATAACTGGCATGTTTTTGTCTGAACTTGGCCAGCCACAAAGTGAAACAGGAAGTGACATCAAAGAGGAACTCTTAAAGAAAAGGAAATTTCTGGCCTTTGTTTATTGAAACATTTGAACTCTGACTCTTCTTCATCTCTCTGATAGTGACCTAAAATAATCTAAACAAACGTTAGATTCTTCTCTACTGCCCGTGTTGTCAGCCATTTACATGCAGACATTCCACTTTGACATCACTTCCTGTTACTTCACGTGTGAATATCTAAACAACTCTGCAAATTATTGGTGTGAATTTTCCCCCCCGAAACATTATCAATCTTATCTTTCCAAAAATACATTCATGTGTTTTGCAAAAAAAATTATGTCACGGGCCCTTTAAAGGTGTTTGGTGCTTGTGAGATATTTACTAACAAATGAGGTGTTTCACAGTGTGAGTGGTTGTGAAACTACCTGGGGACAAGAGGTGTGTGATAGGTGAAACCTGAGCCCAGCCCTTCTCATCAGTTTGTTTGTTTATTTGTTTATTATAGATGGATTCCTTCACTCTTGTAGACCATCTGTGTTTTAACTGTTTTCTAATATATATCACAGAACTATCTACCTTCTTATTAAACATCTTGATTTTATTATTTTTTAATTTTTTTGTATTATTTAATTTATTTAATTCGGACAACAATTAAAACAATACAAATAATTGTAATGTGTCAAAAACACACAACACAACATGGTCAAATGAAAAGGAGCAGAAAGAAGAAAAAAAATCTTGTAACATCTGCCCCCATTTAAAAATACAGTGTATATATACATGTATCTACAAAACATACAACATGCAGAAATTAAACTCAACTTTCACAGTATAACTGAAAATAATCAACAAAACAACATCACAACAGAAATATCAATTTCAACCAATACTTTGTTCATATCTCATTAAAAAAAAAAACATTAAGCTTTCTACCAAATGAATAAATTGTTCCAGCTTATTTAAGGTCATTGTCCAAGTTGTTCCACAGTTTAATTCCTCAAACAGAGGTGTATCTCTCCCTTAAATTTGTTTTAATTTTTGCTTTCACAAACATTTCAAGTCCCTTCAAATTATAAACACTATCCCTCTTAACAAAGTTGGATTGTATATTAGGTGGCAATACATTTTTATGAGCCTTTTACATAATCAACAGAATCCTATAATCTACCAATTCCCCAAATTTCAACACTTGTTTAAACAGAATATTTGTAGGGTGATAGTAGTGTTTTCTTGTTACGATTCTCACCGCACGTTTTTGCAAAATAAAAAGTGAATTTGTAAATGTTTTACACGCACTCCCCCAGAGCTCAACACAATAGGTCAAATGTGGCACAACTATAGCATTATGTAATATAAGTAATGCATTATTGTTAAATATGTCTTTGGCTTTATACAATACTGCAATTGATTTTGCAATTTTAGTTCTTAAGTAGTTAATATGGGGTCTCCATGTCAGATTTTCATCAATAATAACCCCCAAAAACCTCACTTCACTAACCCTAGAAATTCTAATGCCACCAATTTTAAATGAAACATCTACTTTTAATTTCCCTTTAGTAAATATCATAGTTGATCTTGTCTAAATTAAGTGATTTATTTAACATAAACCATTCTTGTGTTTTTACAAAATCTGATTGCATCGTTTGTAAACGTGATTTTACAATGTAGTCACTTTTTTTTTCTCTTCTTCAGAGAACCTGGAGCCCCACTCGGCCCCGCTGGAGATCGGGCACCCGGAGGTGGGTCGCTACTTCTCCGAGTTCACTGAAACCCACTACGTTGCCAACGAAGAGCTGCAGACACGATACCCAGAGGACATGGGGGAAACCCTGGGCACGGTGCGAGCGCTCTACGACAGAATGGCTCCGGCCCCCGGGAGCCAAGACGAGGGTCCCGCTGCAGACCAAAACAGCCACCGAGCCACGTCCATGTAGCGAGAAGTCCTGCCGAACCGGGTTGACCAAAAACAGATCCTCCCACCCGTTCTCTTCTCACAACCAACTTAGCTGTCCCTTTGGTGTACATGAAGACCAACAAGTATTAGAGGTTCTTTTTTTGTTTGTTTGAAAGAAGAAAAAGTTGCTGATTTCGCTTTATGCAGATCCCAATAACACGATGTAGTTGTTTTTCAAAAAAATAGTTCATTTGAATCATTCATGCTTGTTTTTAAAAACCCTGCCTCAGAGGTGAGTTTTGGGTAAAAACATTTAAAGCAACACAAAATAAAAGGAAAGATTAGAGGACGAGTAACCAGGTGCTGTAAAAATCCCTCCTGCTTAAAATCACAGAATGCTTCCCATATGTCCCTGCATCCAGCGCCAGTAAACCCAGTGCCACACGAAATATGAAGGAGACTTTCCACTCTTCATCTTTTAACAGGTTCATGCAAAGTCGAACTTTCACATTCCTAGACAGTTATTTTTTGTTCTGTACATTCACAAAACAAATCCAGAAACACAAATAACTCAGAGCTAAAAGGAAACAATAAATCTTTAAACATTTAGTATAGTTCCTTCTTGTCTTTTTCTTTTTTAAAAAAACGTTATTGTTTTATTGTTGCACTGAAAGCAGCCAGATAGAAACCATGACATCAGCAGGAATTTGTCAGCGAACCCGGATGAGTTTAGGACCAGGAGGAAGCCGGCGGCAGACAGACACGGGTTTTAAACCCGCAGCACCGTGGAGAAGTTCAGCCAGTCCCACCAGCTCCGTGCGTCCTGACGCATCCACAGGACAGCAGCCATGGGAGCATCTGAGAGCCGCTCCGAGCACCAGTACCACCAGCTGATGGAGAAAACAGGATGTAAGTTTACCAGCAGAAGCCCACCAGTAATGTTTGTACAGGGACATGTTCAGGTTGTACTTCTCTGCAGGATCACAGCTAAATTACAATGTTTCTAAATCTGTTCCTAACTTTTTATACAACCTAACTACTTTACACTTTTTCTACATAAGCATTCATATATCAACATATTTAGCTCATTCAGATGTGTCATAACTTTATTTTTTTAATTTATCTTTTAATTAAACATTTTCCCTGATGAAATCCACCGAGAGCTCCTAAAATCCTACAAAAATCCTGTTCACTGAAATCTGCTTTTAGCTGTAGCTTTTCCCAGCCTTCAGCTAATTTTATTTTTAGCTACTATTTGGCTACCTTTACTATTTTTGTCATTAAGTTATTATCACTTAGCTTTCCTTTTGATAATTTTAGCTTCCAGCTGCCATTCTGCTACTTTCAGCTTTTGCTACCATTTTTTTCCTACATGTAGCTTTTAGCCAGCACTTTACAGTAAATTTAATGTCTGCACTCCTTCATGTCTTCCTCCTGAGAAACCTCTCAAACACTTGACACAGCTGAAGACAAACTCCACCCTCGAACTAAAGGATTAAATTAGTTCCAAAGCAAACCTTGTTGCACCCTGTAGTTATAAATAAACCTCTGCATTGTGCAGGCAGAACGAATCGGCATCATTTAGCCAGACAGTGATTGTCTCTAATCCCTCAAATGTGCTGCTTTTATGCTTCAGAACAGAGGGAGAAGTGAGTGGATCTATTTTTAGAGAGGAAGTCATCTTGTTTGATCTAGTTTCACTGGAGTATTGTTGTTGCACCCCAGAGAGCAACTTTACTGATCCCATCAGAGACTTTGAACGGTTTTATTGTCGTACTCGCAAAGTTGAGCGTATTTCATCTTCCGTTTGGCAAAGTTTCTCGACACTGGGCGGAGCTTGACAGAAACCTTTTACCTGCACCGACAGGTTGTGCGAACCACAACCTTTGTCTCTGTAGCAGCTGGTATGTGTTGCTCAGGTTTGCTAATCAGGTTGTTGTTTTGCAACTGTTGATCCAGCCAGCCTGCCCCCTCCACCTGCTCCTGTTCTGTGTGGTCATAACTCACTGTGTGCAGACACAGCTGCCTCTGCAAACATCCACTTCAGCTGCCTTCCAGAGCAGAAAGGTGACAAATAAAGCTGGCGTGCACCGAAAGAACCAGAGTCCCCCGTACAAGACCAGACAGAACCTGACTCTAAATCAGTGTTTCCCAAAGTTGGGGTCGGGACCCAAAGTGGGGTCCCGAAACCTCAAGGTGGGGTCCTGAAAAGATTTTCTGAATTAATTACATTTTTGCCTTAGTTGTTATAAATGAGTGAGGTTAGTATATTTAAAATGGATAAATGTAGTATAAAAATATTGTTACTATGCCCATGTTTAGTTGACCTGATACAAATGTTTATCATCCAAAAATAGCTGGTGGCACAGGTCTCTGCTGCTGTTATTTTGTGGGTCAAAAGCTGAAAAGTTTGGGAACCACTGCACTTTGGTTCCCAAAGTTGGGCTTGGGACCCAATTATGGGTCATGAAGCACCTTAAATAATCACCAGAAATCAATTTAAAGGATAATAAAATAATTGCTGATGTAATATTTTCCCTATAATTATTACAAAAACACAATAAGTAAAAATAAGTATTTATATTTGTGTACAAACTGTTTAGATCGCCAAAAAAACTGTGTTTTTAGGGTTATTAATAATGAAGCTCATGGACCCAGACCAGTAATATTTGTGCTCACAAGTTTTTGCCATGGATATTTTGTGGGTCAGAAGACAAAAAGTTTGGGAACCACTGCTCTAAATCATTAAGGCCACACACACACACACACACACACAATGACTCACTGAGGCGTAGTGTGTTTGTGTAGCTGAGGCTGACAGCAGAGTTCCACCTGCTCACTTTAAACCCATAAATAAAACCTGCTGTGTAATATTAGTAATATGAAGTAAAAAAAAATGCAGATCAGGATCAACATAATGAGCGTTTATTTCTTCACAGTTTCACTGGAGCAGATTAAAAATCTTCACATCCGATTTCAGCATCTGAGTGGAAATGAAGAGACAATAAGGTAACGTTTGGTTCTATTATGAAGGGGCGAAGCTGGTGATTTAGTTTCCTAGAGTCATTGGTACTTCCTCTTAAAGTTAACTCCAACTGAACAACTTCCTGTGCATCAAAGATTTTTTTTTTGTTTGTTTTGTTCATGAACTTTGTTCTGCTGGATTCTGTTTCTTGTCATCATCCAGGAGAGAAAACTTGGACAGCATACCTGCTCTGGCTGAGAACCCTATCAAAAAGCAAATCATTGACGCATTTTTTGATAAAAGGTCGGTGCAAGTCATCTAAATGTTCCTCTCAAAAATACGTTTTCATCATGAAAATGCAAATTTGGTTGGATCTCCGAAATTTCGCAACCTACTTTTACGAATACACTGTGTTCATGTTAACATTTTCAGCTTTTTTCCTCACTAAATGTGAATGGTCATCCTGAAAATTCTTTAAAGTAGTTGTTAATCTTTACTGCACATCTTTTGTTCTGGTTTCTGCTTTTTAAAGTCTTTGTGCTAATTTACTACTTTTATTTATAAAGCAGTTTAAAACAACCACAGCTGCAACAAAGTGCTGTACAAATAAAATCAAAACATGAAAAACACAAAACAAATATAAAAAAAAGATAGGAATAAAACTAAAAACAAGTGTCAGGCGGTGCCAAAAGCCAGGGAGCAGAAATGTTTTGAAGTTTTAAAAGTGGACAGTGAACGCGCTTAATTTAAGCTTCCTTCAGCTTCTTTTACTTATTTACTGTTTTGCTAATTTCAGTCACCCCCCCCCCCCACACACACTTACTTTTCAGCTATTCTTCTGCTAATTTAAACTTTTATGCGCTTTTATCAGCTTATTTCAGATAATTTAGAAGTTTTATTCTTCTTTCAGCTGTTTTTTGCTAATTTCAGCTGTTTTCTGCAATTTTAGCTTTTTTGGCTAAATTATTATTTTTTTCTTTTTCTTGGTGGACGTTTGA
Source organism: Austrofundulus limnaeus (assembly GCF_001266775.1). Classification (NCBI taxonomy): domain Eukaryota; kingdom Metazoa; phylum Chordata; class Actinopteri; order Cyprinodontiformes; family Rivulidae; genus Austrofundulus; species Austrofundulus limnaeus. Next base: position 742,767 of record NW_013952479.1, read on the forward strand.
CCTTCTTCCTGTTTAATTTGGACAAACAGGTGCTTCCTCTTCTATATCAGTCTTTTCAGCCACTTTTCTGCTAATTTCAGCTTTTCTTTGGCTGTTTTACAACCAATCACTTTTTGTTTTTGTAAACATATTTTAGCTTTAAGCATTCACGCTGCATTTTTGCAGAAAATGATTGAGATCATTTTTCCTCAAATAGTGACCATATCCTATAATATTACAGCAGCTTCCAGATGTAAGGCCTTATTTCTAACTTCAGTTAGATGACTGTAATTACTCCTGTTTACCCATAAAGCCTTGTTTCAAGTCCTCAGCGTTCTGCTGTTATTACTGTAGAAGTGACTCATTCCTATTAGAAAACAAGTCAGTTTGAGTTTCTTTGCTAACCTCTTTTTAACTTGATCTGCTTGAAAAGCCTTGTTTGTCAGAGATTTCCATCTATTTCTAACCTCTGACATCACTGTGTTACACATTTCCAGTGTTTCCTGGTTTCTTTTGAGAGATCTCAAACAAACAGGAGCAGCTTTGCTGCATCATCAGGTTGGGACTTTGTGAGGGGGTGGGTGGGGGGCAGCTTGAAGAAATGGGAGTGAAAACTGAGCTTTAAAAGCAAAAAGCTGCTGCAGTGTAATGTACTGAATTTTGAAGGTAACAGATTTTGTACATTTATTTCAGTAATTAATCCTGAGGTCTCAATATTTCATTTTGTCATTTATTTTCACTAAAAAGCTCAGCCTTGCCGGTGGTCTAAAATTTGTGTCTTATTGCTTTTAATGACCTTTTTAAAAACGGTAATTGTTTTGCACCACGCCACTGTTGTAAACTAGTTCATTCTGTTCAGTTTAGTTTATTAATTTCTTTAAAAAACAACATAAATTCAACATACAACAAAAGTACAAATCATGAATTAAATAAAAGGTAGCAGAAGAAGAAAAAGATCTTATTTTATCTGCCCCTTTTCTGA
>NW_013952479.1:743753-759233 GCF_001266775.1 Austrofundulus limnaeus
ATATAAAAAAAGAAAAATAACAAAGGTTTAACTCCTTGAACAACAATTCATGCATTTACATATTTCTCCAGCAAATTAATCTTTAAAATTCTCTTAAATATACACATTTATCTGGCATTTTTAAAGTCATCTTCCAGATTATTCCATAATCTTATACCCTGGACTGAAGTACTCCGTTCCTTTTAAACTGGTTCTAAATTTGGGTTTAACAAACATCTTTATCCCCTTGAGATTATAACAACTCTCTCTTTTAACAAAGTGTAACTGAATGTTTGAAGGTAATGTGTTTTTATGAGCCCTATACATAACTGATAAAATATTATAATTAACAAATCATAGAATTTCAATAACTTCAACTGATGGAACAATGAATTTGATGGGTGATAGTAACACTTCCTGGTGATAATTCTTACAGCTCTTTTCTGTAAAACAACAATAGGTTCTCTGTGACTGTACGAGCCCTGTCAACATGTGTTACACACAAAGATAAAAGTCAGTTCTTCAGATTGAGCTGAAAGCTCATATTTTCAGGGTTTTGTGATGAGGCAGGTCACGCTGTGTGCTGCAGCCTCTGTAACATTTACAGCTGTAAAAATCAGCTGAGTTCGGTTTAAAACTAATGTTTTGCAACACTGTCCTCCAGAAACCAGCATGAGAATGAAACCGGATCTTTTGACCAGATCGGTTTCGAGCAGTTCCTCATGGTCATGTCTCACTTCCGACCCCCGACTTTAAAAACCAACGAGGAGGAGAAGATGGCGATGAGGAAGGAGAAAGTTCGCTGTGAGTAAAATATGTTAAAAAGAACGTAATGTTGTTGTTTGTCTACAGCTCCGTCTTCGTGTATCTGAACGCCAAAATAACAGGAAGAAAACGACATCGCACCCTGACAGCTCTGTTATTCCAGTCATGCATGCACACACATGCACATTCAGAAGAACAGAATTCCTGCCAGCATGTGAACTGTGACATGTGAACATGTCTCTGCTGGAAACATGACCGTGGCTGACACAGGAAATATTTCAGATGATGATGTCGTCATAAAACCTTGTTATAACCTGTTTGCTGCTCCACGCAGGTGGTTCACATTTCATCACACACACGTAGGGAGACCGGAGGAAGATGAGTCATTTTTCACATTTAGGATCTCTACATGAAGGCAACCATAATGTGGTCACTAATTTACACATCTGCATATATTTCAAGATATTGTGCCTCTCTTCAAACAATCAGAATGAGTAACACAACTGTTTTGATAATGTAGCATGATCAAAAATGTTGTCTCATGGCCACATCCCTAAAACCCACCCCTACACACACACACACACACACACACACACACACACACACACACACACACACATTTTGTATTAGGACCGTTCATTGACTTCCATTCATTTCCAGTAGTGTTTACAGAAGGGGTGGGCAATCCTGGTCCTCGAGGGCCGCAGCCCTACAGGTTTTATGTTTTTCCCTCCTCCAACACACCTGATTCAGACATTAAATGACCTCTTCCAAGTCCTGCAGTATGGAGGACCCAAACTGACATAACTAGAAAAAAAAGCAGAAATATATAAATGGACCAATAAATAAATTCAATTAAAAATGCACTAGTTAAATTAAAAAAGGAGAGCTTTACCTCACGTTTTATAATTTAATTGACCTTCGTATTTATTTTTCCAACTTAGTTCCAACAACTAATATAGTTTTGCACATAATTTACATTTTACTGTTTTTATATATATATATATATATAGATATATATTACATACAGTATATATGTTAAATAAAAGTCTCCTTTTTGAATTATATTGGTGCACTTTAAATGTATTTATTTATTTATTTATTAGTCAATTTATATATTTCCGCTTTTATTTTTAATTATGTCCGTTTCGGTTCTCCGTACTACAGAAGCCTGATAATCACCCATTCATTCAAATCAGGTGTGTTTGAGCAGAGAAAAAATAAAACATGCAGGGCTGCGGCCCCCGAGGACCAGGATTGCCCACCCCTGGTTTACAGCCTAACACTGACCACTTACCCAACAACTAACCTCACAGGTACCTACCTGACCCTAAAAGTAACCTAAACTCAATTCACACCATAGTCCTAAACCCAACCCCCAACCCAAAAATAAAGTTCCACCATATTAGGACCGGTCTTTGGTCCCCATTAGGACTACTGGCCATGGTAGGTGTGTATACCAGAAACCGTCCTAAAAAGGTAACAAAAACAAGTACACTCACTCATCTTCCCATCCTTCCCCCATCAAGTGTATTTTATTTGTTGTACACAATTCAACCGGTACAATAACTTTTTTACTGTTACAACTTACTGCAAAACTGCTGTTTATTTAAAAAAATAGTACTTTCAAGAGTGCTTGGGAAGCGAACACTAACATTTGAAAAGAAAACACTAGAAGTGAATCCCTGTTTCAGAATTTTCTTAAGTTAAACCAGTGGCTCAACCTACCCCAAAGCTGCCATTTTCCCTTTATTTCTTCCCACAGCTAAAATGCTTCACTTATGCTAGGTTTATGATGTCATGTTGTAGCTCACAGATACAACTGATGAATTAAACAAATGTAAAAATATTTACTATGGGGTAAACACAATTCCTGTTAAACTTATGATAGACTAAATTCGCTTTCAAGGGTGAAAAATAGTTTTTTACGAATAAAAGTTTAACCACTTTAACCACATGGTTCTTATCTTCACAGACGCCATGAAATTCTGCCTTCCTCTGAACTATTTGATCACATGATTTTGTACACATTGAGGAACAAATGACTATTTGCTCAGATTAAAGTAAACTTGTTGAAGCTGAGAAACTTTGTTGGTTTTAGTAAAATGTATTTACACTAAACCTCACAATAATAGATTAAATCTTGTGACCTGTAACTTGATACCTGACTGAGCAAAGTATTTATTTATTTATTTATTTATTTATTTATTTATTTATTTATTTACGGTATTTGTTTGTTTATTTATTTGCATGTAGGTGCTAGCTTTGAGCTAATATCTCACTGGACCACAACAGCTGGAGACTAAAAATTGTAAAGGCCCTGTCACACGATGATGTTTTAGACAACTTATGAAATTTATTTTTCCACTAAATTACTAAGAGTTAGATGTTTTATGAATTTGTTAGCATTACAGTGTGTACACGCCTAAAGGAGGCTTCCTGTTGATTTTTTTTTATTAATTCCACCTTCAACAAGGATGTCTCCAAACCTTTCATAAGTAAACGTCATAGTCATAAAACGTCATAGTGTGACAGGCCTTTAAGCATTTTCAATGAATTTTCAGTTGCAGACTTTGAAATCGGACTGTTTGCAACCAAGTCACTCAAATAATTGCAGACTGTTTATATGAGGAAAAGGGGATTCTTTAAAAACTGGTTAAAAAATTACTTAATATCTAAAGTGAACTGTAATTGTCAGGTATGTCTGTACAGACATAAAAATTAAAAAAGTGTCTAGTAATTAGGAACACGTAGTAGAGTGTAATTGAAACCGATAAAAGTGAAGTTTTTATAAGATATTATATTTTTTTATTCTCTCTGCTGCCTTTCATTTCATTTTATTTGTGATTTTGATATACATGTATTTTTTCTCTCATTTTTCTTTTTATTGTATATCGTATATAAAATTATTTGTTTTGTTTTGATGAAATGAATCAATTGAAAGTGAAGTTCCCGGAGAGGGTGAACCAGAACTTAACTGTAGTTGCAGTGAAAACATTTTTCATGTTGCTGCTCTGAGTGTTTCAGGGTTTGAAAGAACCGTTGGTCCACATTTGTAGAATAAAAACTCAAAAGCTACATGGGTTTAATCAAGGAATAAAGAGGTCTGTTGGCTTGATTTATTTTTGAACTTTTTAATATTCAAGTATTCCTTTTACCAAATAAAACTAAGCGTTTTTTGTTTTGTTTTGACCTGAAAATCCTCTCAAACTTGTCTTTCCAGTTTTGTTCAACATGCACGACACCGACAGTGACGGCATCATTACTCTGGAGGAATACAGGAAGGTAAATAAATAAATAACCAACCTAATTAGATGCTTTTTATGCAACATAAAACTGCCTGTAAGTGAAATTATTGAAGAGCTCATTAATCTTTACAGTGAATTATGCAGCATATCCAATTATTAAAACAACAAAACAAGCTTGTATCCCTGTTTAGACCCCAGACGGTTAATCTCAATGTCAATGTTTTTAAAAAGCATTTTCTAAACAAAGAATCAGTTCAGATCAAATCTGTTATATGCAAATCTGTGAGCACAAACAGTGGACAGAGTAATCAAATTGCCAATGAATTTAATTAAGGTCAAGTTAATTTTGGGTTTTAAAATCCACAGTTTTCCCCAAACAAAAGGTGACCTTGAGTCAGGAGCTTTTAAATGAAGCAAATCTGATTCCTCTCCTGTTTGATGCATGATGTACATTCCCTGCTATAATCATGTTTAAACGCATTAAACAGACGAACCGAACATTTCCTCCCATCTAAACTGTGCTGTGCTCAAGTACGAGCCGAGGGTCCAAACATGCACATGCATGCACTTTAGCCACAGCATAATGTAAACTATACATGTTTTTACATTTTACATTTTTATTTTGCCTTGGTTAGAAGGTACAGCAGGTGGAGGGATGAAAACTGTTTTTTCTTTTTAGTAATTATGGAAAAACGGTGAGGAAAAAAAACTGCACTGAATTGAGAAAGAGAAAACCTTCTAGAGGTTTTTAGCGTTGCACTGCAAAAACTGTCCATCTAATCACGTTTTAAAATCTTATATCAGCCAAAAAGACTTTTTGATCTTGTTTTGAGACTGATTTACTAAACAAGAACTGATTGTGTAAGAATAATCATCTTGTTTTCAGAATGTGTAAGATTATTTGTCCTGTTAGCTTAAAAATTTGACTCAATAAGTCAAAACTTTCTGCCAATGGAGTAAGAAAAATTTACTTAAGATTCTTGAAGTAAGAAAATATCGAGTCAAATCAAGTATTTCAAGAATCTTACCAAGTAAAATTTTCTTACTCCATTGGCAGAAATTTTTGACTTAATTTGAGTCAAATTTTCCAGATAACAAGACAAATATTCTTACACAATCAGTTCTTGTTTAGTAAATCAGTCTCAAAATAAGATATAAGGTTTTAAAACTTGGTTAGACATTTTTTTGCAGTGTGTGTGTCCCTGTGTCCAAACTCAGACCACGCCCGGCCCACCTAGACCAGGTAGGCAGGGGAGCAGAAGCAGAAATAGATCGAAATTAGCAAAATATCAATATAATAGCATTAATATCATACAATAAAATTATCATAAAGTAGGACCGGGCAGAATCATATTGTGTGCAGTTTATTGTCAGAAATACTTTAATTAAAATTTTTTTTTTTGGCTCTTGACAATTAATATGATTAATGCCAGCAGGAAGACTGACTGGAGATTTCCCCGTTCAGTCGATGCTCCTCTCCGCTTCAAATATAGCAAACATTTAAAATAAAAGTTTTGTAATTTAATAATTATAACTCTGGTTTTACTTGGTCTATCAACATAATTTAAAATTTGATGTAAAGTCTGAAGTCTGTACTGTTGACACAAGTTGGAACCGATTTTTACGGAGAGCAAATCTTTCTCACTGGAGTGATTTACGTAAATGTGACGAGGGCATCCAGGGACTCCACGGGATTTATCATCATATTAATCGTTATCGGCTAAATACCACAATTAATCATGATACTTTTTGTTTTTTGCCAATATCGTCCAACCCTAGCGTAAAGGCAATATTTGAAGAGTCGCTGCAGGTGTATGGTTATTTCGCTATTCCAGCTCGTTTGATTTCTGACTAAAATATTATAATAAACACGTCCATACAAATGATTAAAAACATTAACAAGTGACGTAAGCGGCTGACAAATTTGGCCTTTGGAGGAACCAGCTTCTGAATTTGGACACAGCCTCTGATTCAAACATTTATTGTAGGATTTGTCCTAAAAATCTGACCTAGTGGTTTAGTTTAGTTTATTTATTTCATTTAAACAAAACAAAATACATTCAAAACATAAAACAAAATGAGAGAAAAACGAAAAAAAAAAAAAACCATACACATAGATATTAAAATGAATTGAATGAAAATAATATGAAATGAAAGGTAGAAGAAAAAAATCTGCCCCCATTTCCAAACATAACATTAAATTCAACAATACTAATCAAATAATGGTTTAAATCCATATATTATCAGTAAAGCTTCAATTAACAAAGACAAAAATTGAAAAATAAAAAACAAGCTTACTCTTTTTTTCGAGCAACAAATCATATTAATAAACCAGAATGTAAATATAATATAAATAAAATGATATAATATGATATATGATATGATATAATATAATATAATATATAATAGGTAAATTAAGATATAAACCAACTACATAACAGCAAATCTAAAATGTTACGTAACACCAAACTTTACTTAATACATACAACTTCCTTACCTCTGATCCTTTCGGTCTTCTGTTCTTGCGCAGGTTGTCATGGAGCTTCTGTCAAAAAGTGGCGCCATGGGGCCGGACGCCATGGGGCCGGACACTGCCAGGGCCATAGCAGACGCTGCCATGTTGGAGGTGGCGAGCGCCAGTGAGCCTCAAATGGTAACACAACTCCCTGAAACTGAACCGCTAAAACAAATCAAAGTCTCACACGCCTCGTTGCTCCCCGCAGGGCCCGAATGACTTCTACGCAGGGATTACGTTGGAGCATTTCGAACAGGTTTGCATTTCCCCCAACGTTCTGCTGATGAACAATATATTTTGTCCCTTTTTTTTTTTTTAAATGAGAGATTTGCTTGTCGTCTCACAGATGTTACAGCGCCTGGAGCTAGAGTCCAGGATGTACATCCGTTTTCTGGATGTCAACACAGAAACGATGCATTGTGGGAAAGCAACCATGTGAAGGACTTGTTGTTTGAAGGAATTCTTTATGTCGCTGCTGTTTTTTGCAGAACTACCTTCCGTAAAATTAAGCCAAAGACTTGTAACATGCACTAATATATTTTTAAACGTGTAAACTAATTTTAATGTTTGTTTTTATAATAAGTATCTCTGCTTGTATGTTTTAGAAATGTGTTTATGTTGAATGAACCTGCATGTGTTGATCATGCATTGATGTCCTTTTTTTTTTTTGAATCAGTGCTGCCTGAGGGCCTGAAGATCACTGACTTTCAGCCTGACTTTTCATACAGGTTTCTACAGATTCTTCAACATTTCTAAAAATGTTCACGTCAGAGGAACTCAGTCATCTGACATTCACGGGTCGACTGCTGTGCTTCCCATTGTGAAGCCTGCAGGCTCGTACCATTCCTCTGCAGAGCCAGAAGAATGGGGTATTTTATTCCTGCTGGGACTTAATAGTTTTTGTTGTAAAATAGGATATCAATCAGGAAAAAAAAGTCTGGATTTTGTAGAAAAACTGATGGACGTAAACACATTTTATTGAGAAAATCAAGCTATTAATGCCTTTTTTTATTGTTGGGCTGCAGAACTGCACTGTGTCAAATCTAGGAAGTAAAACATTGAAAATAAATATGCAGTGAAGTTTTACATGTGTGATAAGGAGTTGCAAGAGCTTCATTTGAGCACTGAAGTACAACATTTAAAAAGCTGTCATTTAAAAAGAATAATAAAATTTAAAAAAAGGCAGATGGAGAATCCAACTGTTCATTTTGTCCATTCAGTTACATCATCAGGGTTTTATTTGCTCTGTTGAAAACTGCACATCAGTGAGCCAGATGGGAGCCAGCCAGCCTGTCGTAGGGCACCGCCAGGTTAATGTTGTAGTTGTAGCCGTATGATTCGATGTAGTCGGACCTGCAGATGGGTAAGACGTGATCCTGTGACAGCGTGTCCTCTGAAAAGTCGTAATGGCAGATGACTCCCCTGTGTCTGCGGAGTGACAGCATGCCAGTTACAGCAACAAGAGATCTGGGCAGGTTTTAACAATGATCACATAGTACTATAATAACTAAGTACTGTAATTGTCTTGAGGATGCCATGTCAAAATAAATGATTTGAATCTATAATTGTTGGGAAAACAATCTCTAAACAGACAGTGAACAACACAGCTGACTGTATTCTAATATTAACCACAGAGAAATCAAACAATGTTTCTTTACCCTAATCAAGCTAAACTATCATAACAAGCATTTTATTACCAATTACAGATTATTTCTAATTCATAAACCAGTAAGGGGTAGACTGAGGCAGATTAAGACCTGCGATGAGCGGTGAGGTCATCGTCTGTGATGCAGGCTCCTCGTGGCGACTTGTCATCAGGGATGTTGGCTGTTAGCAGCGTGCTGGCGTTGAAGCGGACATGCCTCACAGGATGCCTTCGAAAACACACACAACACCCTCAGCCTGTACCCCTAACATGTAAGTTACATTTATTTTAGTAGATGTGTCTGAAGAAATGATACGGCATTGATATTTGTCAAGAAAAAAAAATACACTTAAGGTTATACGATGTTTCTGGAGAGGTTTTTGTATCAAAAAATAAATAAAAATCAGATTTCTCACCTGTTGTGCATTTCCCACAGCTTAGCTCCCATCCTCATCTCCCACACGCACACCAAGCCTTCGCCCCCGCCGCTCACGATCTTCCAGTCGTCCACCTGAACACAGGTGACGCCCAGGTGGTGGGCGTACAGGGAGGCTGCGGAGGAGCCGGTTCGCAGGTCGAACACCCTCACCCTGCGTCATAGAGGGGAGAAAGGAGAAAGAACTCTGGTTTACTGAGCAGGGTTTATTTGGCTATAAAACTATGCATAGACTTGGTTAACAAATTTATAAACTTATGCAGTCGTTAAAATAAATATTGAACACGTCACCATTTTTCTCAGTAAATATATTAGTAGAGGTGCTAATGACATGAAATTTTCACCAGATGTCGGTAACAACCCAAGCGATCCATACATACAAAGAAATCAAGCCATAAATGTCCAGAAATGAAGTTATTTGTAATAATGTGGAATGGCACAGGGAAAAAGTATTGAACACGCTTACTGAAATTTATTTAATACTTTGTACAAAAGCCTTTGTTGTCAATGACAGCTTCAAGACGCCTCCTGTATGGAGAAACTAGTGGCATGCATTGCTCAGGTGTGATTTTAGCCCATTCTTCCACACAAACAGTCTTCAAATCTTGAAGGTTTCGTGGACCTCTTCTATGAACTCTGATCTTTAGTTCTTTCCATAGATTTTCTGTTGGATTCAGGTCAGGTGATTGGCTGGGCCATTCCAGCAGCTTTAGTTTCTTTCTCTGAAACCAACTGAGAGTTTCCTTGGCTTTGTGTTTGGGCTCATTGTCTTGCTGAAATGTCCAGCCATGTTTCATCTTCATCATCCTGGTAGATGGAAGCAGATTTTTATCAAGAATGTCTCTGTACATTTTTCCACTCATCCTTCCTTCAATTATTTGAAGTTTGCCAGTACCATATGCTGAAAAACAGCCCCACACCATGATGTTCCCACCTCCAAACTTCACTGTTGGTATGGTGTTTTTGGGCTGATGTGCAGTGCCATTTGACCTCCAAACATGATGTGTATTCTGGCATCCAAACAGTTCAATGTTGGTCTCATCTGACCAGACTATATTCTCCCAGTATTACACAGGCTTGTTTAAATGTTGTGCAGCAAACTTTAAAGGAGCTTCAACATGCTGTTTCTTCAGCAGTGGAGTCTTGCGTGGTGAGCGTGCATACAGGCCATGGTGGTTCAGTGCATTACTTATTGTTTTCTTTGAAACAATCGTACCTGCTAATTCCAGGTCTTTCTGAAGCTCTCCACAAGTGGTCCTTGGCTCTTGGACAACTCTTCTGATAATTCTTTTCACTCCTCTGTCAGAAATCTTGTGAGGAGCACCTGGTCGTGGTCGGTTTATGGTGAAATGATGTTCTTTCCACTTCTGAATTATGGCCCCAACAGTGCTCACTGGAACCTTCAGAAGTTTAGACATTCTTCTGTAACCGATGCCATCATTATGCTTTGCAACAATAAGGTTGTGAAGGTCTTGAGAGAGCTCTTTACTTTTACCCATCATCAGATGGTTCTTGTGTGATACCTGGCCATCATTTGGGACTGAACCAGCTGATATAAACTTGCACTGACAAGGGGCAGGCTTGCTTTCTAATTACTGAGAGAGTTCAGCTGGTGTCTTGGCTTTCCATGCCTTTTTACACCTCCCTTTCTTCATGTGTTCAATACTTTTTCCCTGTGCCATTCCACATTATTACAAATAACTTCATTTCTGGACATTTATGGTTTGATTTCTTTGTATGTATGGATCACTTGGGTTGTTACCGACATCTGGTGAAAATTTCATGTCATTAGCACCTCTAGTAATATATTTACTGAGAAAAATGGTGACGTGTTCAATACTTATTTACCTGCTGTATGCAAAGCACCACTGCACAAGAACTCAGAAGTCATCAGAATGGATTTATTGTTTTGGGTAGGGGTCAGGATGGGGTGGGGGATGCTAATTGGTGGGCCCAATGGATAACCCTTCATCAGAGCTAAACAAAAACAAATCTGAAGCTCCTATGGTGAACAGTTTGATTTATAAGCATGTTTTGTATGTCCAGACACTTTTCAGATGGAGCCCTCTCTTCTAATATGGGGTTCATCGTAAAACCGTTGGCTGGCGCAATGTAGGTCAGACATCTATATTCCTGCCAAATTTCATGTGTATTGGTGCAGCCGTTTCCGTGCTATAGTTGACCAAAATCACTAAAAATAAATAAATAAAAATAAACAGGACAACAATTACGAAACCCCTGCATGTGAAACGGGGGTTTGTCACAATAAATATGCAAAGATAAAGTGACCAACACAGTGATGAAGAGTTATTTTCAGTGTGTAGGCAGTTAAAATGGGGGGAATGTTGGATTTATGTTTTGTTTTGTTTTTTTACAAGTAAACATAATTTAAAACCAGCCACATCAGAACTGCTGAATCCTGCTGTACACAAACTATGAGACAAAAAACAAAAAAAAACTGTTTAAAAATATTTAACTATTTCAAATTAAGTTGAAAATCATTAATAAACTTGTTGCAGAGTTTGCTGTAACTAGTTTTTTTCCTGAATCATTTTACATTTAACTGTTTCCAAATGTAAATCTTTAAATAAACTGTTGTTTTTAATTAATTCGTGCTAACATCTCCTTCATTCTGCAGATAATTAAGAGTTAGAATAATCAGTTATTATGATAGCTTTAATTATAATTATGAGGCATTCTAAAGGGATTTTTCTGCGATGGATAAAAGGCAACATGAGCAGGATTTATTTATTTATTAATTTTTTATTTTTTGGTGCTTTGTGTGTTTCATTAGCAACAAAAGCCCAGGGGAGCTTCAGCTCCATCTGTTGTCGTGTGGCTTTATTGCAGCTGAAAGCATCCAGGACATGACTCCATCCAGGCTCAACCTCCTTCCAAGTCTTCATTACCATAATCAAATTTACTCTGGGGACTCGGGCAGATTTCATTTTGCCGCTATCAAAACTTTTTAAAAGAATCAGATTGAAATGGCTAAATGGGCACTGTGGACTTGTTTGTCTGCAGCCAGTTTCGCCTGTTTAGTGGCATTACGTGACGGGAGCGCACGCAGGAACAATGAGGTCTGAGGATTACTGGCAGACCACAGGAAACCACAAACATAATGCTGGAGGAGACGGTCTTCAGTGAACTGTCACTGGCCCGATTCTTCTTCATTAATCAAGAGAAAGTGTGGGTGAGGCACAAATACCTCCTGAACAGCTTCTTTTTTTCCTTCCCCTAAAGCCTGAAGAAGACATAAATCATCCTTAGCATAATGTCTGACTTAGTCCTGCGGTCACTAGAGAGCTCGATATTCCTGATGAATTGTTATGTTCGCCCAGAATGTGGAGCCGCGCTGCACAGTGACAAGAGTTGCATGATTTCTGCTACGTGTGAAAAAGGCTGTTCCTTCCCTTTGTTTTATGACAACACCCTACTTCCAGTGTGTGAATAAGGATGCATGATATATCGGCATTTACATCGGTATTGGCTGATTTGTCTTGTTTTTTTAGAATATCGGTATCGGTCCGATAAAAAAAACTGGGACGATATTAACATCCGATATTAATAATTTCCTACTTTTTAGCTTTGTGTTTCTGTTTAAGGAGAGGAGATACGTAGTTGGTCAAGTGATAAGAGTTGGGAATCGTATCGGTGCAATTATTCGTCAGAAAAACTTTGCTAATTGTGTGAACTACTGAGGTCATTTTTTCTTCCATACATTTTTTGGCATCTAACTCGTTCCACAATTTTTGTGCTATTTCAACAATTTATATATCAAAATGTTCAGCTCATTTATGACAATTCTTCTTTGACTTTTGGTATTTCAGCTAGTTTTACTTTTTCAGCTATTTCACTTTTTTAGCCACTTTTTTGCCATTGAAAATGAATGGATCTGTTTTCAACATGCTCAAAATCTTTAAAATGTTTCTAAATCTTTACATAAACGTACACATTTTGTTCTGGTTCTGCTCATTGTAGGTACCATGTGCTAATTAATTTTATTTTAGCCAATTTTAGCTTTTTTTGTTATGTCTGCTATGATTCTGCTTCTTTCTGCTATTCTGCTAATTTCTGCTTTTTGTGCTTCTTTCTGCTAATTTGAGCTATTTGTTTCTTACAGTTGCTTTCTCCATTTACAGCTATTTTAACTTTTTTCTACTATTTCAGCTATATTTTTGCTCATTTTTTCTGCAAAGTTGTTTTTTCCCCTCTTTCAGCTTTTTAAAATGAACTCACAATAACACTATTTCCGTTAAATATATTCAGCTTAATTTCAGCAGCTTTGAGCTTAAGTTTTCAGCAAGAAGCATTCACACTAGCGTTTTAGCAGGAAATGCAATTTCTCTAGTTTGTATAAGAATTATTTTTTGGCCCGGTCTGTCCACTGTTGTTTACAAACATTTTTTTTGAAAGTTCTGTAATTTATTTATCATAACTACGATTTTACTTGGCCTATCAACACAATTGAAACATTGATGTATAGCCTGAAGTCTTTACTTTGACACAATTTGGAACAGATTCTTACAGCGAACAAATCTTTCCCACTTAAGTGATTTAAACTGGTCATATGACTAGGATATGAGGCATCCTGGGACTTCAGGATATTAATCAACATTTTAATCGTTACTGGCTAAATACCACAATTAATTGTGATTTTTTTTTTGCCAAAATCGCCCAAACATATTGAGCAATATCTCTTTTATCATGATAGTGATGGTGATGCTGCTCAGCCAGGAATACTTGAAGTAGAGAGCAGAAATGGGGGTGACGGAGGCCAATTTCAAGGCGTTTAGAAACAGCTATGATGTGAAATCATGTTTATTTTTGATTTACATATATATATATATAAATATAAAGAACATTTTCACAACAACTGAAGGTAACTTTATTATGGTACTGAGTTGAACTGTATGCATGTGAAACACATAATGTTGAACCGCTTTCATGTGGGTTTGGTTGGTGGATTCAGCCGAGGTCTTTGGTTACACCAGGTGTACCCGCCTTTAACTTGAAAACTTCAAATGCCAAAAATTGAAACAAAGATTTTCCATAATCTGTTAATGCTCAGAATAAACATCAGTGATCAGTCTCAGCTACTCCCACAAACACATTTAGCTCAATACACCATCTATAAATGTTTGTACAGAACCTGAATCACACAGGTATGTCTTCCCGTCCCCCCCTCTATTTACTGTCCCGTCCCCCTCTCACATCCTTTCTGTTTGCACAGATGTGTTCTTTTGTCCAGACAGCCCCTATCTGAACACCTAATTCGCTCCTTGGATGTGACAAAAAATATCCAGAGTGACGTCTGGGTAAAAAAAAGGGGATGCATTAGGCTTTGGCTTGAAGCCACCCTGACGAAGGGCCAAGTTTGCCGACTGTCTCTCAGTCTCTCCCATTACCATTTGTCCTCGACTCGGAGCTTTATCGGCAGAAGCCAAAGCGGAAGAGCCAAGCTCGTTTGTGTTCCTTCTGCTGGCAAAAGCTGATCAATAAGCCAAGAACGAAACCACAGACACAACATTTTCAACAGGGTCTTTCTTTGTGTTTGCGCAGGTGTTGTTCATCAGAACTAGTAAGGAAAAGGACCAGAACCTAAACAGTGTGATGTAGTCTCTCTTTCGCTTTAAGCCAACTACTTAACAGCCAGATGGGTTTAGGGCTGAATAGAAACAGCGGGGGCAGCTTTAGATGAGGACATGCCAGAGATTTCTCCTTTTCTGGCATCTTCTGCACGGCAGCACCCACTAACAAGAGCAGAATAGATGAGAATGGGTCTTTTATCTGTCTTTTCTTTAAACGGAGAGCCAGGAAGTGGCAAAAAAAATGTGTGCATTCATGAATGTGTTTATCTGCCGCTGAACTGAATCAAGACAAACATTTCTGTTATTATTAACATTCACTAGATGATGGCAGAGACAAGGAGCAAAACAACTCGTGTAAAAATATCAGTGCCTGCCTTTTTTTCTCCAGGAAACTTTTACAAGCTTTGTTTTGTCAAGAAAACAGATTCTTGACTAATGTACTGATATAATAGAGTTTTGTCTTCTCACACGTTCTCTGAACACCTGTTCTGCTTCCAGCCTCGGCTTCCAAGCTTTCATCAGGTGTCGATGGGGGAAAACGTCTCAACAAGTTCTTGGCTCGGTTTTTCTTTTATTTTGCTTTACTCACCGTCTGCAGTGAGGTGTGTGCTTTAGCATCCTTACCTCCTGTCTTTGTTTCCACACACCAGCAGATGAGGGGGGCTGTCTCTCAGGTTGATGCAGGTGAAATCTCCCGGAGAGCTGCCGACACAGATTGTTGGTTTGCTCGTCTCCAGGTTGTAAATGTGAATCTGAAAAATAAAGTCAACGGAACGTCATATTTTAATCTGTCTACAATTTTTGACAGTAATAACATAAATAAACCACAATATAGCGTTTGATGTTTTCAAACAGCACTAATAATGCAAAGCAGGGATGCATGATATATCAGCATTAACACTGGTATCTGTCGATACTACTCATGTTTTAGGGTATCTGTATTGGTCCGATACTTTCAACTGGGCCAATATTAACGTCCGATATTGATTTGCTACTCTAAAGCTTTGTGTTTCTGTTTTGGGAGAGGAAATGGTTGAGTGGTATCTGTTTGATCATGATAGAGTTAGTGATGCTGCACAGCCAGGAGTAACTGAAGTAGGGAGCCATGTCAGCCGTCTGGTCATTTTTTTACAGTATCGAAAAAACATGAGTGTATTTGTGCGTATATGTATGTAAATCAGGGGTGCCCAAAATTTTCCCCAAGAGGGCCAAAATGGAAATCTATCAGAGGGCTGTGGGCCAACTTCAATAATACTGTATATGAAATACAAAACCTTTTTTAAGTGAAGGCCTTTTTGTAT
>NW_013952479.1:759644-767388 GCF_001266775.1 Austrofundulus limnaeus
GGCAACTGGTGTGTGTGTGTGTGTGTGTGTGTGTGTGTGTGTGTGTGTGTGTGTGTGGAGAGCAGTGCAGTGCAGGCAGCCTCCGTCTCCTCCTCTCCCCACCCATGGCTGAGGGAGGCTGGAGAGTCAGGCTGTGGAGCTCAGTGGGGCTAAAGTCTCATCAGCTCGAGCTGCTGGTTCAAAGGTTGATTCAGCGATACATGAAGCCTTGTGTAGCTGAGGCATCGTGTTTCTGTGTGTGTGACTGCGTTCAAGTGATGTTAGCCGCTAACATGCTAATACGAAGCTGTAACAGACGATCATGCTATGCTAACTGTTCCATCCTCTGACTGCTGCAGGGGCGTGTCTTACAGAGAGGCTTTTATACCAGAACACAGCCGCTGTGACGAAACCGTGAAGACACGTCACCATCGAGAGCCGTTAACCAATATGCAAATTAGCCTGCAGTACCACGGCTCAACCCATAGTATGCAGCAAAGAGATGTTTTAAGACCAAATATTACAGATTTCAACAAAAACACACAAAACCATCAAAATTAGCACAGAAACAGTACTATATAACATTTTAGACACATTCTAGATAGTTTATCAGCTAAAAAAAGTTAATTCTGGGGTAAGTTCCTCTTTAAAGATTAAGCATGTTTAAGCATGACCCATGTTTTTTTGTTGTTTGTTTTTTTAGCCCGTGCACTTGAAGAAAGTTTGACTTATGCTTGGGCAGCAAAGACTCATGGGACATTTCCTATATTGATCATTTAATGAGTTCTTAATATGTGTTCTTAAAAATAATGAAAATCTACACATGTGCTTAAATCTAATTTAAATTTATTTTGTGGTTATAATTATTTCATGTTTAATATTAATATAATTCAATGATAAAGTAAGCACCATGAGTGAAAACTGTGCTCTACAGCCCCTTATATAGTGGAAATACAGTGTTTCTACAGAGGACAACAGGAGATTACAGCCTTGTAAACAAGGCAACTACTGGTGAGACAAATCAAACGGGACCCACTTTGGGCACCTCTGATATAAGTAATTTGTGTGTTTGTGTAATATCGGTAAATATCGGTTATCAGCCATAACACCAATAATAATATCACATATCAATATCTGCTGAAATTTTCATATTGGTGCATCCCTAATGCAAAGATTTAAAACTTGTTGGAGATCAGCGTCAGCTACTTTATAATCCCATTTTAGCTCAATAGATGTAAAATTTACTGAGTTGAAGTTATTTTTGTAGATTTCAGGTCAGGTGGCTGTGACAGCCATCTTGAATCCAGTTGACTCTAAAGTTAAACATCAAATAACTACTTTCTGAAAGTTTTATTAAGATTCGTGCAGTGGTTTGTGAGATATTTTGGTAGGAGACAGACTAACACAGGCACAAACCTAATTGCTCGCTGTCGCTAATCGATGGCAGGTGATAATGACTTTTGGCTTAAAGTGATCAGCTTTTATTTCAGGGCAGTTGCCTCCAAAATGGAGGAGTTTAGGAATTAACAGCTTGTCTTTTTTTTTTCCAATAATCGCCTCCAAGTTTGATTTATGAATAAGTTTGGATTTTGTTTGATTCTTGTCCAACATGTGAACAAAAAGGTCAAGAAAAACAATTACACTGTGAAGCAGTCAATCTGAAACATGTTCAAAACTCTTAATGCAAAGGAGAGGCTGCTTAAAGGCTATTAAACGCTGAGTGAGTGATGTCAGACATCAGACATAACACCGCGGACAGATACCATTAACCACAATGATGCCCTTCCAGAAGGTTAGAATCACAAAAGAACTTAAACAAATTAACTTGAGAAAATAAATAAATAAAGGCAAATTTAAATGACTATATGGGATGTGCTGCCTGTGGCTTTTGATGGCTGCAGTAAAACTCCTTTCATGCAAGTTACAATGATGTCATCTGGAGCTGGCCTAATTGATCAATTAGCAGCTGGTGCTTTCTCATCCAAATGAGACAGTGCAAACGGGGTAACCGCCAGGCATAAAACTGTCTTTGAATAATTAAAATGACCAAAAAATGAAAACTGAAGGAGGGGAGTGAAAGATGGAGAGACCCGAACTATAGGAAAAAAATAAAACAGAAAGAGTAATAGAGAGACGGCAGCAAAGACAAAGACCTTCGGAGAAGAAAAACAAAAGAGAGAAGGATGTTATACGCCGTGAAGAGGTGCCAGCAGTTTCTGTGTGTCCCCTTATTTGGGCCAAGCAGAGCTTTAATTGTGCACCACCCCGGGGCGAAGCCCAAATCACACCGGACTTCAAAATGACAGCTTGATAGGATTTGGACAGCGCGGGAGAAGGAGGCTCAGAAATGAGGTTCAGCCTGCTGTTCTCAATGAATCACTGCAGAATTAGTAAGATATTTTTATTAAATATCTCCCCCGCCTTGCCTGCTAAAATGAAGAACTGTCACTGAGAGAGGCCAAGAGCTCCTTTGTGATAATATTCCAGGCTGTTAGGAGGTAGCAGCCGCATGTTTAGAGGAAAAATAACTGCAGAGTGGTGGTTAGACTAATGCGTTCACTGGAGAACCAGAAAGGCTTGCAGACAAAAGAAACTCTGAATTACACCTGGATGTTAATGTGATTACTCTCCACGCTTTTAAAAATATCACATTTTTTAAATTACTGCTGCACTTTAGAGAAAATATTACTAAACTCATTAAACTAAACTGCAGAAGTCTGTCTTGTCCAAGAGCAGAAATGGGACATTATGCTTGATAAAGGAGTAAATTTGTGACTAGTTTCACTTCTATAACCCAGAGGTTCTCAAACTAGGGTCCCAGGAACCCTAGGGGTCCGCGAGAGGTATCTTAGGGTTCCTCAAAAAATTTCACTAAATTGTTAATATGGTTTTTAATTTTTAAAAATGCATGGAGAACAATGAACTAATAAAACAAACATAATAAACGTAATAAAATTATATATTCCCATGGCATTTAGGGGTTGAAATGACAACAAATTATCTTTTAAAACAGCATGGGATTAATGAGGGGGTTCCTGGAATTTTTTTCGCTCTTGTAAGGGGTCCCCAGATCCAAACGGCTTGAGAACCCCTGCTATAACCAACCAGCTTCTTCCAAACTTAAGGCTTTTTTTACATTAAAAAAGGAAAGAGACACCAGCGCAATAATCTTTTTTAGACACTATGGTTGTCGACATGACTGTCCAACACTCCTACACAAACAGCCACATCTGAAACAACAACGAGTTCAGAGCTTCGGAGGGTTTAGACGCCATGTGTACAAACAGAGATTAGCCAGTTGGATCTGATGAGTGGTTGTTTTGCATTCCAACTCATCCCAAACAGCAGAGCAGAAACACAAACTTAACTCATTCTGAGAAAAAAGAAGAAAACAATCTTGTAGATTGACCCCCTCTAAAATTGGATACAGACATTTAGTTGTATTCTGTTCAGTGTTAACAGCTGGGTTCTGACTTCCCTTTAGGAAAAATAAAGCAGGAAGCTTAAAGCAAATGACTAAAAGCAAAGGTTTATGCAGATGATGTGATGAGAACAGGGAACAGGTGTGAATACAGGTGGAACAGCGAGGCTACAAGAAGCAGAGGTTACAAAGGTGCAGAGAGTGTGGTAAAGAGGTAAAGACGAGACCAAACAGGATAGACCAGAAATTCTGGAGTGACTTGGGACAAAGGGTGGCAGCAAAGGTCGAAGAAAAGGGTTACAAAGGAGCAGTGAGATCAGCTGTGTTGTATGGTTTGGAGACAGAGGCATTGACAAAAAGACAGGAGACTGAACTGGAAGTGTCAGAGCTGAAGATGATGAGGTTCTCCTTGGGAGTGACAATGACGGATAAGACTAGGAACAAGATCATCAGAGGTACAGCACAGGTTGAACCACTGGGAGATAAAGTTAGAGTCCAGATTGAGATGGTTTGGACATCTCCAGAGGAGGAACAAAGGGTACATTGGTAGAAGGATGTTAGAAAGGTCAGGAAAATAAAGTGGAGACATATGACACAAATAAATGTATGACAGGTTGCCTTCAGGCCCAGGCCAAAAAAGATCAGTGTTCTCAGTGGGATTTGCCTTGTTAAACAATGGTAAAAAAAAAATAATAATAAAAATAAAAATATGGATGTAGTTAGAGAGGACATGGAGGAAGTTGGAGGTAGGACAGAAGACAGAGTAAGATGGAGGAGGATGACTTGCTTTGGCAACCCAAGAAGAGGAAACAGCTGAAAGAAGACAGTAGCTAAATTTTAAAAATGTTTTAGAAAAAGAAGCAGTTTTATGAAGCTATCTGGGCTAAATTTTCTGGATATAACTAGGGATGCATGATATATCGGTATTCATATCTGTATCGGCCGATATTGGTCATTTTTTAGAATATCGTATCGGTCCGATATGTAAAACTGGGCCGATATCAACATCCGATATTGATTTCCCACTTTTTAGCTGTGTTTCTGTTTTGGGAGGGGAAATGGTTGATTGAGCAGCATCTGTTCGACCATGATAGTGATATTGACGCCGCACAGCCAGAAATAACTGAAACAGAGAGCCATGTCAGAGGTCTGGTCGTTTATTTACAGTATCAAAACAGACCCAAGTGTGTTTGTGGGTATATGTATAATATTATTTTTGTGTTTTTGTAATATCTGTAAATATCGGTTATCAGCTATAACAGCAATAATTATATCGGATATCCATATAGGCTGAAATTTTCATATCAGTGCATCCCTAGATATAACCATAGTGTAAAAGTCAAAATGTCCTGATGCATCTCAGTAATCCAGGTAAAAAAAATCAAAAAGAAAAAAATTGTATAGGTCTTCTGGACGGGTTCTTCTGTAATGAAACGTTTCGTCTCTCCTCCAAGAGACTTCTTCAGTCTGAGAGTTTCAGGCWAAATTCAGGCTTTTRAGYMCTGCCTCMATGTGACTGATACTCACRTCACATGGCTATCGTTGACACCTAATTAACACCTATTGTTAACAGGGGTGGAGTGATACTGGCAATAGCAGCACTGTAGGAGGAGGACAGCTGAAAACGGAGGCCTCCACCTCTGTTTAATGATGGACAGTCTTTCTTCACAAAAATGGCTTCTTTTACTCCTCTCTCAAACCAAYGTTCCTCTCTATCAAGAATGAGAACATCCTCATCTCTGAAAGAGTGACCGCTGGCCTGTAAATGAGTGAAAATTGCAGAGTTCTGGCCATTAGATGTAGCTCGTCTGTGTTGGGATATTCTGTTGAACAGTGGCTGCTTTGTTTCCCCGATGTATAACTGGTCGCAGTCCTGTTGTATATGCTGTTAAGTGCCAGGAGGACTGCGACCAGTTATACATCGGGGAAAGAAACCAGTCACTGTTCAAAAGAATGTCCCAACACAGACGAGCTACATCTAATGGCCAGAACTCTGCAGTTTTCACTCATTTACAGGCCAGCGGTCACTCTTTCAGAGATGAGGATGTTCTCATTCTTGATAGAGAGGAACGTTGGTTTGAGAGAGGAGTAAAAGAAGCCATTTTTGTGAAGAAAGACCATCCATCATTAAACAGAGGTGAAGGCCTCCGTTTTCAATTGTCCCCCTCCTACAGTGCTGCTATTGCCAGTATCACTCCACCCCTGTTAACAATAGGTGTTAATTAGGTGTCAACGATAGCCATGTGATGTGAGTATCAGTCACATGGAGGCAGKGCTTAAAAGCCTGAATTTTGCCTGAAACTCTCAGACTGAAGAAGTCTGTTGGAGGAGAGACGAAACGTTTCATTAGAGAAGAACCCGTCCAGAAGACCTATACAATTTTTTTCTTTTTAAAAGTCAAAACATTTATTTCACATTAGTGTGTGACTGTACATGTGGCAGCACGATGGGTCAGTGGTTAGCACTGATGTCTCACAGCAAGAAGGTCCTGGGTTCAATCCCCAGTTCGGACCTGGGGTCTTTCTGTTTGGAGTTTTCCTTGTGCTTGCCCAGGTTTTTTCCGGTTTCTCCGGTTTCCCCTACACAAGGTTCTCACACCTTGGTCAGCATCTATTTCAAAGGACTTTCCAGTACCAATTCCCTCAAATTCAATAACCACGTGCAATGACAATTACCTACTGCTACCACAGAATGTTACCAATAAACAGGTTTAATATCATGTAAATTCAATAAAAAACTGAACATAGAAGTTGTTGAGACAGAATCAGTGAAAGAAAGTGGATTAAATGTAGCTTAACCCTACATTCATATCCACAATACATGGACATGTAAATATGTCCTGGGAGGTTCGGCAGCTCAGTTGGGGCCCTTGCAGTGGCATTTGCCTGGTTAAAAAACAGTAAAAAAAGTAACCACAGTTACTTTTTAAAAGTAAACACAGTTACACAGTAAACACAAAGTGCCACATAATCACTTATCTTCAACTCAACGCTGACAATCATTACCAAGACTGGCAAAGTGTAAAGTACAGTTGAGAACTCAGAAGTCATTTGATGCTCATAAATGTTCATCTTAGTCAGTTCAAAGTCCTTTTAGGTGTCTTTAGTCAGTGTGAAAGACAACTTGTGTTGCAGAATACACAAGCTGACAAATATCTAGAATGCTTTTCCTTAATTTAAGAACTCCAAATTTTAGCATTTGTTTGGCTGTGAGCAAAGTGCAAAACCTACTTAGTCACGTGTTTGTGAATAACTTAATATACATAATAAAAAACATATTTTTTTATAATTTATACAATAAGGCATCTGCCAAGAAAGTCAAATAAAAATGACTCCAACTGACATTTTAATATAATTATGTGACGAAGATGCTTAATGTCAAACAACAAGAAATGACTTCACCTTTCTGACTCTTTGTACTTAGAGATTATACAACAAACTGCTTATTCAGCGCCCCTTCATCTAAACGGCACTCAACTTTATGAGGAGACGACAGGTTTTCTGGCAGCGCTTGTGCTCTGAGGTAGATCCACTGCAGTGGGGGAACAGTTTGCCAGAGTGGGTGCCAGCTCGAGCTGAATGTAGAGCCACGAGCTGGGCGGCTGCCTGGGTGATGTTGGTTCACTGACAAGAGGAAGGCAAGTAGTAACAAGAGTTTGGAAATCAGCCTCAGCCACACACACATGCAACACACACAACAGGAAATAAAGATTGACAAAACTAGCAAAAAAAAAAAAAAAAAGAATAGAAGAAACTAACAGAAAGTTCACAAAGTCGAGGATCACCATCGAGTTTGGATCAAAGTCACCAAAACGTGGTGTCATTTGGTTCAGCCAAGTCGGGATGCTGCAAATAAAAATGTGTCACTCTTCCATGTGAAAAATGTGAGAACATTTCTCCAACACCAGCTTTATGCTTCTCGACAGGTGTTAATGAAACATATGTTTTCCTTTCTAAAACGCAAAGGCAGCCAAATCCTGCTTCGTGTTCTGTGAGTGTGCTGATGATGGGCAAGTTAATTATATTTGTACCTTAATTAGTAAGAACAGTCCATTGACCATTAATTAGCATCATTTAGAGAAAAAAACTGGTGAAGATCAATGAGAAAATCAGAAATAAGAAATATCTAACAAACTTTTACACAATTTAAAACCAGTTTAAACAATAAAACTCTAAACTCAAAATCAGTCAAATAATTTTAATGAATGAAACTGATACTTAATAAGCATGTGATTTTTATTTATTTTTTATTATCTAAATTTTTGGCAATTCCAACAAATGTTTACTTAATTTTTTTCAAACATAAATAATTTAATAATTATTATTGACTAAGAGTAAAATAATC
>NW_013952479.1:768662-770167 GCF_001266775.1 Austrofundulus limnaeus
TTGATTTCTTTGTATGTATGGATCGCTTGGGTTGTTACCAACATCTGGTGAAAATTTCATGTTTTTAGCACCTCTAGTAATATATTTACTGAGAAAAATGGTGACGTATTCAATACTTATTTTACCCGCTGTATTCCAATGAAATTTTCCTCCTAACAATTTTTTTATTGTCTATAAAAGTAAGTAATTGGTAAACAAAGCTAAATGCAATTTTCAGAAACTAAGATAATGGTACCTTTGTCACATGGTGAAATATTAGTTTTTTTTTTATTTAGCAGTCAACATACATTAGGATATTACTAGTTGGAACCCAGCGAAGACAGGAAAAAAAACTGACAAACAAAAACCAGCAACAGCTGTCAATGCTGACTGTTATTATTTCTGACATTTAATTAAAAATGTCACAAAAACGCAATAAAACAAACAGCAGCTCCAACTAAATATCCATTTACTGAACTGACATCTAAAATTCAAAGATTTGATATCAAAAGTTGAAAAAAAATCTAAAAATTGACTGTGTTTAGTTGAGCTCATGTGAACAAAACTGCACAGATTAGACTGTACAAAGTCTAATAAACAACATTTTTAAGTGTAAATGTGAAGTTTACATGTACAGAATATGTACAATAAATGAACCTAAAATGCCTAAATTTCTAATTCAAAAAGATTTAACTTGTTTCTCTTGTTGCAACGATTAATATTAAAGTATTTTATTTCTATCCAAATGTGATCAAACTTCTTTTTGTATTTTTGTAAATTTTGAAAATTGCATTTATTGATTTTTTTTGTTATTATTATTCCTATTTGCTTTGAGGTTAAATATTTATAATATGGTGGAATAGGTTTAATCAAGGAATTTACTTTAACCTTCAAAACAATTTTTAATGTAGAATTCAGCTTTTCCTGGAATAAACTGTACAAGGTGATAAGAAATTACAAAGGAGGAAAAAATAACTGCGACAACCAAACAGTCACTGCCTATAATCTAAAAGAATCCCTTTGACCCAAACACAATCTTAGTCTCACAGATTTTAACATCAGAGGTTTTGGCGTCTCCAGCAGGTCCAACACTAAAATAAGGAAACAGTTTCTCAGTGAAAGTGTCTCTGTGAGTGTAGATGAGACTCATGTCTTCAGAGTTGTAGAAGGACACCTCCCCCCTGTCATAGTCCAGCTGGACTCTGATCCTCTGGAGACTCTTCGTCACACTGAGAGTTTTAGCAACAACATCATTGTATTCTCCATCACCATGACATAAACACCAGACTCCATCTTCTGGTAAAGCAGAACATGCTCCCTTCCTGTCGACTGACTCTTTAACCAAACCAATTCGCCAGTCAGGATGATCTCCCACCTCCACCTCCCAGCTGTGTTTCCCTGAGCTGAAGCCCTCAGAACCAAAAACATCTGTAGAATAAGTGTTTCTCTCTGGATTGTCAGGAAGCTGCTGCTTGGTTTCTCCACGTCTCACACTGGTCAGATCATCAGACAGATGGAGCCAGCTG
>NW_013952479.1:770300-773969 GCF_001266775.1 Austrofundulus limnaeus
CAGAGCTGCCAGTCTGGACTCCTCTTCCTCTCTCAGGAACTGGTGGAGCTTGTTGAACTCTGCTCTGATCTGTGTCTCTGTGGACAGCAGCTGCTTCTTGGAGTGTTGGATCACATCATTGTAWGTTTCCTCCACATGTTTGTGTTTGTTCCTCTTGTCCTGCAGAGACTTTAAGTCAGATCTCAGCTGCTCCTTCAGCTCTCTGACTGCTTGTTCTACAGGAACCACTTTGTGCTTCTTGTGGAGAGAAAACTCACAGACAGGACACACAGCTCTCTGCTCGTCTTCACAGAACAGTTTAGGATCTTCTTGGTGTTTGCTGCAGACCATCATCATTCCTTTTTTCTCTTTTACTGACTCGGATGATTCAGATTTCTGTCTTTCAGCAAAAGAGTCAGCAAGTTCCTTCAGAGTAAAGTTTATTCCAAGATTTTCTTTTGAAGACTTTCTTTTACAAATCGGACAGTTCTTGTTACCAGTTTGTTCCCAGAACTTCTGCAGGCAGCTTGAACAGAAGCTGTGGTTGCAGCTCAGAGACACAGGATCTTTGAAAGTCTCTGAACAAACATGGCAGCTCAGGTAACTTTGAAGAGGAGCAAATGTCCCAGCCATTTTTTCTAAACTTTAATTATCTGTCAACAGTCAGACTCACCAAAGAAATCTGTGTCTTTGAGCCTCAGTCCATTAAATAGTTTTTAGTTTGTGTCCTTCACTCTGTAATGGTGTCTCAGCTCCAGTAAAAAGTGTAGAAATGAACTTTAAACTTCTCTGTAATAATCTGACATTTCATTTTCTTATCAGCACAGGGTGGAGTTTGATTCATTATTAACTTATACAGTTTCAAAAAGTTTTCTTTCGGCCATTTGTTAATAAAGTTTAAAATTTTATCAGCAGGTCTCACCAGTTCTTCACTTTTTTGCTTTAGACCCTCCAAATCATTGTTTTTCAACACAGATCTCACAGCCAGTAATGGCGCAAGTGTCAAAAGTTACTTTCATTTTCCTTCTTTCTCTCAGTCAGGTGACAAAAGTCAACCAGGATGTTTTTTTAGTTTGTCTCCAGAAAAGGTGAAGCTGTCAGTTCATCTCTCAAAGCTTCTCGGGTTTATTTTGAATTTAACATATTAAACATGCTGTATATATTTCTATATCTAATCTCCCATTCATCTCAAAAATTCTTGAGAAAATAGTTGCAAATCAACTACGTGAACATCTGGATAGAAATAATCTACATGAAGAGTTTCAGTCAGGGTTTAGAGCTCATCATAGCACAGAAACAGCACTGGTTAAAGTTACAAGTGATATTCTCATGGCCTCAGACAGTGGACTTGTGTCCATTCTTGTCCTGTTAGATCTCAGTGCTGCATTTGATACAATTGATCACAATATTTTATTACGTAGACTTGAACTTGATATTGGAATTACAGGAACAGCTCTAAAATTGTTTGAGTCTTATTTAACTGATAGATTTCAGTATGCTAATGTTAATAATGAATCTTTTGCTTACACGAGTTAGTCATGGAGTTCCTCAGGGTTCAGTGCTTGGACCAATCATCTTTACTTTGTTTACTTTAGGTAAAATTATTAATCAGTATGGGATAAATTTCCATTGTTACGCTGATGATACTCAGTTATATTTATCCATGAAACCTGATGAATCCAACCAGTTACTTAAACTATAAGCATGTCGTACAGACATAAAAACATGGATGACTCTTAATTTTCTGCTTCTAAACTCAGATAAGACAGAGGTTATGGTTCTTGGACCTGAACATCTTAGGGATCAACTTTGTAGCCTTTCACCTCCCTCTGGATGCATTAATCTGGCCTCCAGCTCTAATGTAAAGAACCTTGGTGTTATTTTTGATCAGGACATGTCTTTTAACCCCCACATTAAAAATGTTACCAGGACCGCCTTCTTCCACCTGCGTAATATCACTAAAATTAGAAACACTTTGCCTTAAAAAGATGTGGAAAAACCGATTCATGCATTTATCAYGTCTAGACTGGATTACTGTAATTTTTTATTATCTGGGCTCCAAAAACTCTTTAAGAAGTCTTCAGTTAATCCAAAATGCTGCTGCAATGAGAGTTGGAAGGATATATCATATTTCTCCAGTTTTAGCTTCTCTCCACTGGCTCCCTGTCAAATTCAGAATAGAATTTAAAATATTACTCCTAACATACAAAGCTCTTAACAACCAAGCTCCATAACATATTAAACATCTTATTGTTCCATACTTTCCTAACAGAGCACTTCACTCTCAGACTGCAGGTTTACTTGTGGTTCCTCGAGTTTCTAAGAGTAGAATTGGAGGCAGAGCTTTCAATTATCAAGCTCCTCTCTTGTGGAACCAACTTCTAGTTTCTGTCTGTGAGGCTGACACTCTGTCTACTTTTAACCCATTTAATCCCGAACTTTTCCCTGCAAGATAACTGCATGAATTTTATTTCTTAGACCTCCCTAAGACATAACATTTATTTTTTTTTTTTCATTTTATGTTGATTGTGTTAGTGAAARTGTAGGTTTTGTACCTGGCAACAAGTGTTGCTGGTGGGAAACAGCACAGTCTTAACTGACACAAATCCTTTATTCTGACCTGTTAACACACATGAAAAATATAAATWACAGCAACATGCATAACATGTTATAACAAGGCATGGGTACAAGTTCAACAGTAGGAATGACTGTTGTAGTGCAGTTCAGTGGTGTAGTACAGTGTTTTTCAAAGTAGGGGCCACGGCACATGGGAGGTCACCAGGGAGCATTATGTGGCCCTCAAAGCTGGAGGGACAAGTGGGGAAAAAAGGCAAAAACCTAAAATTTAAATCTAATGTATATTTTAAATTATCATATAGTTTAATCAGTTTTTCACTCATTATTTGAAAATATAATTTATAAAAATATATTGAAATGTTATTTAGGAGAGCARTTTGATTCCTTTTGTTCTGTTCTTATTGTCAACTGCTGGTGATTCAGTGGGATTATAATAGTGTTTAACACATTTCAGTTAATAAAATTTTAATGCTAAACAAATATAATACTTATAATTAGTGATTTAAAAAAAACATTTTACATATTTTGTAGCATTGTTTGTAGGTTTGCATAGGGGTCCCCAGCCAAACGCTTATGTTGTTTGGGGGGCTACGGCATGGAAAAGCTTGGGAACCCCTCATGTAGCACACATCATTTTTGGGTTCTTTCAGGTCTAAAAGATCTAAAACATCTGATGGTTTTAAGCTGAATGGAAAAAAAACCCTATAAGATAAATAAAATAAACAGTCAAACCTTTGACAGCTAGCATAGATCTATGTGTTTTACTAGCAGCAACATTTGTTGCCATGCYTACATTCGCTCTTCTTATCAAAAAATGCATGCAGGCATAAAATTCTTAATTTAAATTAGCTGCCCAAAGCTAAAATAACACTTTTAGTGCTTCCGGAAGTAAAACAAAATGTTTGGCAACAATTGTTGCCGGTGGGATTAAACGGGTTAAGATTAGACTGAAGACTTTCCTTTTTGATAAATCATTTAGTTAGACTTAGGTTTTCTGAATTATTTTTCATTTCTGCTGCTATAGACTTAGACTTCATGTTTTTTCTTTGTCTCTTCCAGAAGAAGGTGCACCTGGACCAGTCCTGGACCAGTTCTTCTGTGTTTGCCTGTGTC
>NW_013952479.1:776080-788206 GCF_001266775.1 Austrofundulus limnaeus
ACAGGACACACAGCTCTCTGACTGCTTGTTCTACAGGAACCACTTTGTGCTTCTGGTGGAGAGAAAACTCACAGACAGGACACACAGCTCTCTGACTGCTTGTTCTACAGGAACCACTTTGTGCTTCTGGTGGAGAGAAAACTCACAGACAGGACACACAGCTCTCTGCTCGTCTTCACAGAACCAATAAGGAACGTCTGAGTGTTTCTCACACACCACCTCCTTTTTCTTTTTCTTATCTTCGTCCATCTCAGCTGAGCTGTTAGTCTGCATCTTAGCAAATGAATCAGCCAGTTCTTTGAGGGCCATGTTAACAGACTGATGTTCCTTTGAGGCTCTTCTTCTACAAACAGGACAGTTCTTGTTTCCAGTTTGTTCCCAGAACTTCTGCAGGCAGCTTGAACAGAAGCTGTGGCTGCAGCTCAGAGACACAGGATCTTTGAAAGTCTCTGAACAAACATGGCAGCTCAGGAAACTTCCCAAGAGATCGTTTTTCTCTGCCATTTTTTAATCTTCTTTTTTTATGATCAGTGTATAAAAAATAGTATACAGACTTACGAACCTCTTCCTGTGTGTTCTTCAGTAAAGATCCCTTGTCGGTTTAAAACTTTCAGTTTCGTTTCCTTGATTCTGGGTGGGGCTGACTGAAACAAAACTGATGTTTGACAAAGCCACCTTTAGATGGTGCTGTTCCCTTCTTGTAAATGTTCAAGGACTTATTTACCATATTGGCCTTAAAAACATATCAGCTTAAAAAAAAGGTACGTGAAAAAGTGCAGACAGGGCAGAATAAGACTATTTTTAATTACAATTTTTTTAAATAATACATTGTTCCTTTAAAGTAGACATATTATGCCTTTAAATCCTTTTTCCCCCACATTTAAATCATTTAGTTGGGGTCTTTATAAAGTGGAACTACAAAGCTTTGGTCTGAATTCCTGCTTATTTTAACTTTACCAGCCCCTCTTTTACTGCTTTTGTCTCAAAGCAGCTGAATTTGTTACCATTTCTTTAAGACACTTCAAGCCCCGCCCCCCTCCTAATTCCAGACCGGTCCACTCCAGTTTGAAAGCAGGGGTTAAATTTTCTAGCTTGTAGAAATGTTTTATTTACAATTTTTAAAAAGACGTCAACAACAGAAGACTTACATGTTGGAGTCAGAGTCTGACCCAGAATCAGAGGAGAATAATGACGAGGAGATTGTAGTCCATAAATCCAATCTTTATATGGTAATTCCGTCCCAGATAATTTGACATAATATTTCAGAAAACGTCTTAGAAAATAGAGAAAACTGAACAGTTTGAAAAATATGACTCAAACAGAATATAAAGATATCTTTGCAGCACCAGGAGAGACTAAATTCAACTTTTCTGCTCCTAGAGACTCCAAGTCCACAACAAAATGTATTTAACAGCTAAAAAAGTGGATTTTGCATCATTTGTCCCCTTTAAAAAATAACGTATAGTTCTAGTTAACAAAAAAAATCATCTAAAGATCAGGCAAATATCTCATATTGATTCCCCTTTAGTACAATCAAGTGTAGTTTATGCAAAGTATTAATAAATAGGCAAAAACATGTTTTGATTAGAAGCACTCGGAGAGTGCAAACCTCCGCCAAGACCAATTTCCCCCATCCTGCAATGGAGTATTTCACAGATACTGCCATCTCTGCCTAATGCAAAGCATCATGGTCCAGTTTGGGGGCAGATTTCTATTCTGTGTTCTAAGCTATAGACCTTCATGAAGCTCTAAAGCTCCCACTCCAAATATTTTCAACTGACAAAGCCTCCCTGATGGGAAGAGAAACATCTAGTTTCAAAATAGAAGTCCAGTTATATACTGTATATAGCTTAAAAATATTGATTTATTCAATGCCTCTAACCCCAAGAAAAGGTTCATCCTGATATTGAGGACATTTATTTTATACTAGCTGTCTTTTTCAGATGAACAATTTAAAGTTTTTTTAAGCAAAATATATATTCATATTTTTAATTCTTTTTTTTAAACTTTTATATTTATAAGGTTCTACTAATCTTATATAGCTGGGAAATATTTAAATAAGCACAAAGCTTGGGACTCAAGAGTTTAAAACTGGTGGGGCACAGCCCCCCGTGGCCTTGTTGTGCCCCTAGTGACTGACAGTGATGTTCCACAGTGAAATGATGAGCTGGAGCACCGCGCATCTCTGTTAGATCTAGCGGGAAGACTTTTCAAATTCGTCTTCTGAGGTATTAGTAGCCGAACCTGGTACCGGCCCACGAGCTGAACCACCGATCCCCCGCCCGTCGTCTGCGCGCGGTGGTTCACTCCAGCCTGTGGACCGGTTCACGGACTGAACCACCGGCCCAGACGCAGATCAGAGGGTTGGTGGTTCAGCCCGTGAACCGGTACCAGGTTCGGCTCGGTTGCGCCCGCATCTTCTCTGTTATTCACGTAACGTAGCAGCACGTTCCTGAAGTTCTGCGCAGGGCTGGGAGAGCTCGCAACTTCTGTCTGATTCGCTCGAATTAAAAGAAATAATCCTGTGTCCGCATCGTGATCCGAAACATTACCAAAATTTAATGGTGTGTTACGTGTGCTAGTATGAACATGTGTTGTAAATAACATGACAATCCGTCCACAAGTTTTTGAGTTATGCTGTCCACAGACAGACTGACCGACAGACATGCGCGACCGAAAACATTACCTCCTCGGCGGAGGTAATAAATCATCAAACTGTTGAGTCAGTCTGCCTCATCATCATGGTCTTATTTTCAGAAAACTTCTTGTAGAATGAAAATGTAATAAAGATCTTGAAATGTTTTTATGTTTTGAAGCATCGTCCACACTGTAAAATAAAGAAGGGGTGAAGTAATCCTGACAGAGTAATGACTCCAGAGTAGAAACATCTTGATCCCAACAGAACAGGCTGTCTCAAGGCTCCTCGTTCTAAGTAAAGGTTTCAGAGTCAATTAGCAGTGCGGGGTCCTTAGAAACACAGTATTATTAGAAACAAACAGAGGCTGGTTCTGAAACAACACCTGACAAAAGTAAACTTAAAGCTTGTAGTAATTAGGAGCAGCACCCAGGGAAGGATTACTGCAGTTTAAGATAGCTGTTTCACCTACAAATAAATCCCCAGCAGGTTTATGACTCTCAGGTCTAAAGGGACACAACGTGACAGAGATCACACCATAAGACCCACTTCACACATGAACCCTTTATATAAATGAACAAACATTAAAGAATTATCATTTAACAAAAGAAGAGATTCTAAATACATATTTGTAATATGATTTGTGTGATCCATGTTTCAAACGGGTGTATCTGTTCACAGTTACAGTTAAATTCAGTTAGCAGGACAGGGTAGATGAGTATGTCATTAAGTGTCTGATGACAGGGCAGAACGCCAGAACTTTTGTCTGAACATCTCCTCCCTCACTGATCCCTAATTAAACAGAACAACAAGCATCTTCCTTTTTACACAAACCACATTATTTACCTTATTGAGCGTCTCGTTTTTCTATTACGCACCATCTGAGGGCACAGGTGACCTTGGTAACTCTAATGGAAACCATCAATTCAATTAGCGAGGTTAGCCAACGCTCTTTTTTCTTACATTACATCTAAAATCCAGAAGCACAGTTTTCAGGCCGTGCCAGATGGTTGCCAACATTCGTATTTACCCCCCGACAAAACCTTGACACGGCTCCATCCCTTCCATTAACAAACAGACACTAAATTGGAAGTTAATACAAATAACAGAGTGATGTTTGTAATGAATAAGATAATCATGAGCAAGAGGTGAATTATTGGCTGTGCTCACAACAGATATGACTCTAAAAAACACAGATAGGTTTAATAAACAGTGGATTTTTTTGTTCTGAGAAAAGTTTAGCATGAAGCTACAGAAACTTTGTAATAAGTAAACAATAAACATCATTTTCAATGGGTAAGCTCACCTTAACTGATGTCTGGACTGTGTGTATGAATGGATGAATTATTGAATTGTAAAGAGCATTAGAGTCCGACGGGACTTGATAAAATGCTGAAAAAGTTCAGGCCATTTACCATTTACCAAACATGGTTACATTTATCATGTTTTTTTTAGTTTTCGTTCTTCTGAGATTCTAAAATAATTGGGTATCATAAAAATAAGGACTAAAATTTATCTTGTAGATTTTTTTTAAATTACGGTAAAGAAACTTATGCATATTTTTAATATCTACCGTAAAATTTAGGGCTGTGTATTGGCAAGAATTTGGCGATACGATACATATCATGACAGAGGGGTCACRATACGATATRTCCCGATATATTACGATACTATAAGCAAGGCGATATATTGCGATTTTTTTGTCCAAAAATTCTATTAAATAAAAACCTCTTACTGGAAAAAAATGAAAAACCAAAATTCATTGTCTCAGAAAATTCTAATATTACATAGACATACTTTTGATACATTTAGCTGTGTTCTGCTTTGTATGTGTTTTATTTTATTTGTTTCATATTTCTTATTTCATCCGTTTTCAATTATTAGACTAAATTTGACAATAAATAGTTTGAAAATATATTTTTGCCGCTTTTAGTTTTTAATATTAATTTACAATATGGTCACCCAACACTTAACAACAGCCTCTACCTCAAGAGGTAGAGGAGCCAAATGGCTGGCTCACTGCTGCCAACTAGTGGTCAGAGGCTGAACTACAACATAAAAATGAACGGCTTGGCAGGAAAGTTGACATTTTAAACCTTAATGAAAAAAATCGATACAGGGCTTTAGAATATCGATACAGTATCGGGAAATGAAATATTGCGATACTTCAGTGTATCGATATTTTCTTACACCCCTAGTAAAATTTAATATCTACCGTAAATTTGTCATTTGTGTTGATTTAAAATGAAATTATGACTGTCAGTGTTACTATAAATTAGTTTGAAGGAACGGAGTACTTCAATCCAGGGTATAAGATTATGAAATAATCTGGAGGATGACATTAAAAATGCCAGATCAATGTGTATATTTAAGAGAATGATAAAGGTTAAATTGCTGGAGAAATATGTAAATGTATAACGTATGAATTGTTGCTCAGGCAAGAGTTAAACCTTTATTATTTTTTCTCTTTTTTGTTTTTGTAATCTGAAGATTATTTTTGATTGAATTCATTTATTTGAGAAAAAGGGGCAGATATAATAAGATTTTTTCTCCTTCTGCTACCTTTCATTTAATTTATGATTTGTATTTTTGTTGTATGTTGAATTTATGTTGTTTTTTTAAAGAAATTAATAAACTTAACTAACTAATAAAAATGTTATAACTAACTGTTTACATCAACAGGTTTCAGTTCTGCAGACACTTCTGGGCAGGGCTGCACGATATTAGGAAAACCTGGGATGTACAATAACAGTGCTTAATATTGTGATGATGATATGACTAATAAACAAATACATAAGTATGTGGTGTTGAAGTCTTTCTGCTCTGGGTTCAGAGCAAAAAAAATCATTTTCATTCCAGCAAGAATTTTAAAAAAATATGAAGAAATCTATCCAATTGGCGAAATACATAAAGGGCTCCATATGATTAGTGAAATATTTTTAGCTTCCGTCTGAGTGACAAAACTGCATAAATGTAAACTTTTAAGCCAACCGTTTTTTGCAGTTGATGCAGTTTTTTGCCATATGCTTAAAGAACAAGCTGTTATCAGGATGACGATAAATTTTCAATGTATTGTGCAGCCCTACTTCTGGGTCAAACTATTGATGATCATAGCTGGTTTTTTTTTTTTTTTTTTTTTGGTATATGTAAAATACTTTTTTGTATGTCAATGTTTAAAGCTGTAAACTGAGCTCACCTTGTTGCCTCCATCATGCATGGCCCAGCCAGTACGCTTCACCCCAAAAGCAGCGAGCGAGCTGGAGGCGTCCAGGCAGGTGACGGGATGACCGTAGACGGAGTGGAGCGTCTGTGGCTGCTCCTCTCCGGGCTTCAACAAGCAGACATCTTCTCCAGCTGCTAAAACCACCAGCGGGGTCTGATCTGCTCTGTCTGGGACCAAAACGAGGCTCTCCACCTGCCGAAGCAAGAAACATCAACAATACAGGATGTTTTGCTCTGCTAATATTTTCAGAACTTTATGCATCAAATGCATCTTATTCAGAATGTACACTGGAATATTTTTTTAAAGGGGACCTATTATGCAAAATTCACTTTTTAAAGGTTTTTTTTAACTCAACTTTGGGTATGTACTTCTTAAAAAAACAGTCCTAGGACCAGAAAAATGCACCCAGGCGCATATTTACTGTAAGTAAATGTATTTTTAATGTATATTAATGACAAGTTTTATACTTCCGTCATTTTGTGATTCAATTCAATTCAAAAATACTTTATTGATCCCAGAGGGAAATTAGGTAATGTGATGTAGGATTTTGTGATGTGATTTAGGTGATGTCACAAGCCGTACGACAACCCACCGGAACCTGCGTTCAGCACCTCACCTAGCAACCCCCAGGTGAGACTCCTCCTCCTCAGTATAAAAAACCGTCACCGTGTTGTTGTGCAATGCACAGCTCATTTCCCAACAAGCCTTCAATAGGGCAATGGGTAGAGTGTTGGATCAGAGAGTGGGAGACCAGGATTCGAGACCGACATGGACACAATTTAATTATTTATTTTCATTCGTTATGAACACGTTTTCTCATGTACCTCTATTGTTTAGCTTATTAAAGCCTTGTTAAAGCCTATTTGTTCGAATTTCTGAGGTATTTTGACCGCTGCTGCTCCCTGCTCTGGTAACAGCATGCAGAGTGAGCGCAGAGCAGAGGAGGGAGAGGAAAAAAGAAGCTGTGACCACGACTCTACCTCTGGGTCTGACTCAGGGTCTCATATGGTTGTACAACGGAGCTTCTGCTAATATTAGCCATGCTAACGTAAACGCTGGCTTTGGAGGGTGGAGTTAATGTCAACATATTTTTGGAGGGCGTTACCAACAGAGCTCATTAACATAAACAGCTCTTCTGAACGGAAGTCAGAGCAGGCAGAACTAGAGAATGGGAAATTTTATTATCAGAGAATCATTTTGTGCATTAAATTGAATGAACATGGTCTGGATAGCCCACAGATATACCATAAACATTTCTAGGACCCATAATTGGTCTCCTTTAAATTGGTTTTATGAAACTTTGATCAAAAACCAAACTCACTGAATTTACAATAACATAACTCTGAAAAGCACAAACCAATCACAATCTTTGTGACATTGCAGTAACTTACTGGTGTCTCACTTACAGTTTTGGGTAGATGAGTCTGGCAGACGGTCCTCCAGTAGCCGCAGTCGTTGACACTGTCCAGCCGAACGTCTGAGCCGCTGGCGGACGCCAGGACGGGACTGTCTGGACTCAGAGCCAAAGCCTGGATTCTCCCTGGGACCTGGTAGTGGTGGATGGGTGCCCCGCCTGTCTCTGTGCTCCACAGGTCTATGCAGCCTACACGCAAACACAACATTTTAATGAAAGCATGCTGATCTGTTCCTGCCTGGAAATAACAGGAAAAGAACTTTACAGACATCAAACAAACAGTTTGCCATGAGAAATCAACCTACCATCTTCATACGCAGCAGCAGCCACAGTGTTGTTGACCTGGACGTTACTAACATGAGGTCTGGGCTCGGTGTTAGCCGACAGGCTGTTAGTTTTCAGGTAAGAGGCTGTCGAGTCCCAATGCAATGTGTCCCAGAGCCTCACATCGCCCGACGTGTACCTTAAATCCAAACAGCAGAAGAGTTTTTGTTTATTTTTATCCCCACCCTAAAAAGTTTTCCTCTCAGTCGAGTCATTTCCGTTCTCACACTTTCCTCTGACTTACGCTGTTTTCTATTATCATGTTAACATGATCTTTTGAGGATTACGGTGGTGTTGTTTGGGCGAAATGACGCCAAACATTACAAACTGCTCTCAATGTAAAGTTAAATAAAGCTTCAACTTTGATTGACTAAATATCAGAGGAGTCTGAGTTGTGTTGTTTAGAATGGGCCTTAAAATAAATCTGTCCTTTGAACATATAAAAATCCCCACTGTGAAGAAGAGAAAATAAACAAAATTTCCATTGCAGTCTCACTAAATTCTGTCTGCAAACAAGTGACCAGCTATGGAGGTCATTTTGTTTTGTTTTTTACTATTCAATCAAACGAAAAAAGCNTATATATATATATCACAGGGCTGAGCATGAGCAGTTTGTGAGAGGGGAATGTGTTGTAGTACACCACTGGGTGACCATGTCTGAGATTTAAACAGACAGGCTTCAAACTATTGTTTGTTTACATAGATACCTGCACTTAAATCAGCGTCATCATGTGGGTAGATTGGTCACTGTACGCTCAAGCTAGTGGCACAAAAGTAATGCCATGGTACAGCTATTTAATGGAACATCAAGTTGTAAATGACCAGACTATCCTTACATCAAATCCTTGCAGTCATTTCATGCTGTCATTTTTGCACCTATTCATCATAAAGTTGACTGAAATCTATTGCTGAAATTGCACTTTAACACATTTTTTTATGTTTGAAAAAGAAGAAAAGCATGATGATTCTACTATAATATAGGTTTGGGTTTGTTAACACTTTATAAATGTTAGATATTTTGAAATAGTTTTCCTTAAAGGGGAACAACAAATCATCAATGCTACACACTAGTCAAAATGAAAGGTGTTTAAACCTAACTTTAAAACATTACTGGTGTCTTTGTAACATTAAATGTAACTTTTCTGAGTTGAAAATTTCTGAATTTCAGATCCTGTCTACTAGGTCAAGTAGTGTGTTTTACTTTGTTTCAGAAAAAAATGCGGTACCTCAAACTGCATACTTCTCAAACAAAAAGAAAGCATTTGACCTTAAGTTATGAACAGGAATCATGTCTATTGGTTAAACTCCATGGCTTTTCAGACACTGAGTGAATGTGTCTGAATGTAAAAAGGCCTTTATTTCTTGAATCTTCAAACATTTATGAACAGCCTTTCTCTAAGATGAAGTGCAGTTTTGTTTTGTATGAGTGAGTGTCATGGCTTAAGATACTGGGCTGGATTCTTTAGGCCTTGGGAATGTTTTGCGCATTTAATTCCTTTTTAAAAGCTTAAGCTCAGTAAATTCGCTGTTGTTTACATTTATTTTTATTTTGTTCTTTATTATAACAAGATTTTTGTGTATTTTTTCCCTTTGGAGAAAAAGTCTGGAGAAAAAGCTCTGGCTAAAGTAAAGGAAAGCATCAGATGATTAAAACAGCTTCTTTCTATATTGTCTTAAAACGTTAGCTGAATACGACACTTTTGTATTTCTTTGTAAATTATTTATGTGTACCAGTATTCATTAGCTTTTTTTCTGTCTTCTTTGGACCAACTTTATTAATTATTCAAAGTCTGTGTGGAATAAATCATTGAACATTTAAGTTTTTTTGATGTGTGGGAAAACTGAAATAGGTTGTTTTAATTTTTTAGCTAAAGCTTTTTTTAATATCTAATCTTATTTGCACTTCTTTATTATCTCAAAGTATTTTTGTATCCAATTCTTTTTTAACACTTTACAAGCTGAGATTACAACAAAACATAAAGCAGCAAGTAAATAAATTTGGTCTTGTGAATTCAAATACAAGATTTTTCTGATATGAATGGTGTTTGGGTACCACAAATGTGTCTTTTTCCTTCAAACAAGGAATTTACCACCGTGCTGGGATCCTCTTGGTATGTTTGGTTAGTAAGCCTACAGAGGGCCTCAGCTGTTGCTGCCACAGTAATGCTTGGAGGCACTCACTTTCAGTGCCATCAAACATGTAGCTGTACAATATGTGGCGGGGGGGGGGAAGGGGCAAAATTTCTGTGCACACCTTTACCCCAAGTCCCACACAGCATAAAACTGTATCACAAATATGGAACATTTTACTGATGTTTTAAGGTGCAGACAGATGTAATTTTATTTATTTATTTATTTATTTATTTATTTATTTATTTATTTATTTATTTATTGTGGGTGGGAGGGTTGAATTTTTTTGTTGTTGTTTTTGTTTTTTTATTTTTGGAAGGGGGGAGTTGAAACTGCTTTTTTGTTTGATTGAATAATTAAAAAACAAAGTTATCTCCACAACCAAGGAGCTTTGTGGTTGGGTTTTGCATGAGTCCCTGACACATGCTAACAAGACAAACACTCAAACCCTTAATTTAAAAAGTATATCGCAAAGTATTATAATACATCATACATGTATCACATGACAAATATAGGCATATTGTATGAGATTAAAAACACTCGTCAACATAGTAACTGCTCAGTCTTGCTCAAGTGAATAAAAACATTGGTAAAAAAAAAACTGATGTGTGGAAGGTTAGAAAGTGAGAACAAGTCAAAATAAGGAATATAGGAGCAACTCTGAACTTTTTTCTCAGCTGCCCCATGTTTATGATTCACTTTTAAAAATGAATTTAGGCAGATCTGGACTATTTTAAAAGGGTTATTGTTTATAATGAGTTTGTTTTTTAGACCTACAGCCCACTGAGGTCTTTGGCCAGATTAGCATTCAGCCGAATATGACTATGTTCCTTTAAACACTATGAGAACCTGTGAAAACAATCTGTTTGTGTTAACTACACAACACAAACAACTGCAAAACAATCGCAAACTTCCAAGAACAAACTGCAGAATCGGCCAACTGGACAGTTAGTTTAAAAAAAGTGTTCACAACTTTCCTACACTTGGGACAAACATTGCACTCACAACAAGTGTGATTCCATCACGATTCTTCGAAATGTCAAAAAACAAAGCTTTTTTGTTGCCGTCCTTTTTTTTATACCCCTCTCACAAACAAAGCAGGCCTTCTCACTGTGAAGACCTCCGTACTGAACTCCACACTCTTCCTCTCTTTAGCTCCTCACCCCCAGTTAATCAGCTCGCACCGCAGGAGGCCAACTGCCACCTCCACAGATGCAGCCGTGCCTGAGCAAGTATCCGCCCCGGAGCCGCGATGTGTCACACAGCAACAGCATGTTTGACACAGGGTGTACATGTGAGCGAAGGGTTTGGCAGGGAGGAGAAGGATGCAAAGTGCACACTTTCGGATTAATTGGAGCAGAACCGCAAAGCCAGCTACCCGACGGGGTGAATGACGCCGAATCTCATCCAAGCAACTCGTCGAAAACTTTGAAGCAGAAATAACTTTCGGTGCAAGCCTCAGCAAATCTGGTCTTTGTGCGACTGTGACAGAGTGTTCAGATAACAGGACCGCTCCTCCAAATCACATTCCACTGCTCTCCTTATAAGATTTTTGTGGACCCAATTGAATCACTCGAGTACTCTAACATTGATTCTCTTCCAAACAAAAGCCCAAGTCTCACTTAACTGAATTGATCCCTGAACACCAATAATGGGAAAAGTATTGACATCGTGAATTTGTTAATAGCATGTGCCTAAAACTGGATTTGACTGTGAGCTCATGGCGTGTCTAATGTCCGGAATGTTTTGCTGCTGTGTGTGTGTCTGCTCATTTGGAACTATACAAACAGACAGCGCTCTCCAGTGGGATGCATGAAGACTAATGGGGATACGGCAGGACTAAATGGGAATCTAGTCATGTCTCTCCCAGGAGACGCTGCACAACTCCTTAAGGGGAGGTCAGTGGAGTCCATAAGGTCCTTCAAAATGTATCACTGTCTTGGTACAGCTAGTTAAAGGCAGGCTTAATTAGCTTCAGCAGCAGTTTACGTCCTCCTTCAACCAGCTAGGCACTATGTTTTTTTTTACTTTAAATAAAAGTTTCAAGCTATAATAAACAGCAAATATAGCTGCTCCAAAGCTGTGGAACAGTCTACTTAATATTCAGTCTGCTGAGACTGTTGAGGATTTTTAAATATCCCACTTTTATGGTTTTTACGTTTGAGATTCAGTTAGAGCTGATGTCTTTTTCTTATAGTGTGTTTCTGTATTTTATTTGTATCCATTTATTTGTTTTGTTTTTGATACAAGTCTTTGACTGGACTGTAAAGCACTTTGGTCAGCTTTTGATGTTTTTAATGTGCTATAAAAATGAATTGACGTCGACTTTTTTAAGTCGCACTCACATATTTACATGTCTTCAGATGCCAAATTTCTGGCTATAAGATGGAGGTCATTTTG
>NW_013952479.1:788861-790201 GCF_001266775.1 Austrofundulus limnaeus
ATATATATGTACACACACACACACACACACACACACATATATATATATATATATGTATGTATGTATCAAAATAGTGTCTTTTCTTATTTATAATGTATACATGATATTGATCAACATAAAATACCCGGTTCAACAGTAAAAATCCTCAATTGCGTCATTCTATAACTTGCCAGTCAAATACTGACAATTAAGAGTTATAAGTCACATTTGCATCAGTTTAGACAAGAACACATAACACCTTGTATTTTTAATCAACCCAACTGTAATACATCACTAAATCAATGAACAAGTTTCATTTAAAGTGACAGAGAAATCAATGCAGATGATCTTGGAATAAGTGGGCAGTCGTCGTTGCTTCGACAGTAATGCTCAGACATAAAACACACACGTCCTTGAAACTCACCCCGCCAAAACAAAGGTGCTGCTGGAGCTGACGTCACACAACACCTTCCCCAGCTCAAACTGCAGCTGCCTGATGGAGCCCACTCGGTTCTGAACAGGCAACATGTTGGGGCGAAAGGTCAGTGAAAATGTAGCAACAGCTTGGATCACATAAGATTTGTTTCTGGATTAAGTTGTCTTTCAGAAGAATCACTTTTATTATGATTTGTCTTTCATCTGCACTCAAATTAAAATGGAACAGTCTTCCACTGCTTATGGCTATAGCAACCCAATATTAAAACTTTTAGCTTTTAATTAATGTTGTTTTGTTTTTAACTTTAACAGCTCAATTGCAACTTTTTTCAGCAAAGCAATTCAGCAGTTGAACAACTCAATCCCACCTTCCAGTTGGAGCGAACCGTCCTGGCAGAGTTCCTGCAGTCTCGCAGCGTGCTCTTCCAGCAGGGGGAGTCGGACACGTTGGCATCCTGATAGTGCCCTTCCCTCTGGCACATCCTGTACCACAGAACCCCGTCCTCTGCGAGGACTCTCCACACCCTGCTCACCTGGGAGCAGATTGGACAAGGCGACAGCGGTTTGAGTCAGCATACATTAAGGGCTTGCATCACTGGTTTCAGCTTAACGAGCCCGGCTGCCTGCCAAACGCACTGTGTGCATCGAATGCTGTAGATCTGCCAATCAAAATGTAATTTACTAACATGCACATTAAGTCACAAGCTACATAAGAAAACAAGAGTGGAGCAAAACGTAAGCATAATTACAGGACTTAGAAGATGAATCTTGATGTAAAGAAACTAACAAAAGATTTCCTTTGATAGTTTA
Source organism: Austrofundulus limnaeus (assembly GCF_001266775.1). Lineage (NCBI taxonomy): Eukaryota > Metazoa > Chordata > Actinopteri > Cyprinodontiformes > Rivulidae > Austrofundulus > Austrofundulus limnaeus. Next base: position 790,086 of record NW_013952479.1, read on the forward strand.
ACAAAAACTCGTAAATCTGCTTTGGTTTTTAAGATAAGATAAGATAAGATAAGATAAGATAAGATAAGATAAGATAAGATAAGATAAGATAAGATAAGATAAGATAAGATAAGATA
>NW_013952479.1:790592-793928 GCF_001266775.1 Austrofundulus limnaeus
TATACAAATAATATTTGAGGTTTCATCTTTACATTAAAATAAAAATTACTCAATAAATTTACATAAAATTAGGATTCAGACCAAATATTAATGTATTATTGTAACCAACAAGACAAATTTAGTCATGTCTCTGGACAAGCTTATGATGTCAGAATGATCCCATATCAAAATGTAGCTTTTAAAGTCAGGAACCTGAAAATGTAATTAGGTCTTTTTGACCAAATTTGACTTAATCCTCACTTCTATATGATGGGTCACATATTTAAAGACATTAATGTCTTTTTTTATTTCCTGAATCGTGCCTCGTTTTCTACAAACCAAAATTGATTGACAATATAAAGAAACACACAACCCTTATTTAGAGTCGAGCGTGTTGAGGTCTGTAGAGTCAGTGAGGTGAAGTTTCTGGGAGTCATCACTGATGAAAACCTGACATGGAGACCTCACATAGATTACTTAAGAGCAAAAATAGCTAAATCTATTGCAGTACTGTATAAAGTAAATGAGTTATTTAATGATAAAGCTCTATATTATATAATGCAATAATTTTCCACATTTGATTTATTGTGTTGAAGTCTGGGGGAAAGCGTGTAAAACAATTACAAATCCTATTTTATTTGACAGAAAAGAGCTGTAAGAATTATCACCATAAACATTACTAACACCCATCTAATATATGATTTCATCGATTCAAATTGAAGTTTTATGAGTTGGTTGATTATAATATTCTGCAGGTTATGTTTAAGGCACATAAAAATGTGTTACCTTTAAACATTCAATCAAATTTTGTTAAGAGGGAAAGTTGCTATAATCTGAAGGGACTAGAAATGTTTGTAAAACCAAAAATTCGAACAAATTCGAAGGACAGATGCGCTTCAGTCGAAGGAGTAAGATTATGGAATAATCTGGAAACTAATCATAAAAATGCTGGTTTGATTAATTTGTTTTAAAAAATGATAAAAGTTAAATTGTTAAAGAAATATGAAATTGTTTAATCTGTATTTGTAAGACTTACTGTTAGAGGAGTTGAATTTTTTTTAATTATTGGTTGAAATTGTTTTTTGAAAATATGGGCAGATATACGATTTTTTTTCTTCTTCTGCTTCTTTTAATTTTATTTTTGTTTTGTTGTATGTAGACGTGTTTTTTAATGAAATGAATACATTATTTAGAAAAAAATATCTTGTGCCCTCTTTGGTTTAGTTTGAAGCCTATCGAGACCACTGTAACTTTGTGTTTTGTTGTCCTGTCCTTTCACCAGACACTCACCTGGGCACAGCGGCCGAGTTCAGCACAGGTGAGATACTGGAATATCTTCAGGGCTAACTCGTAGGGCAACTCGATGTCGAAGAAGGGAATGTCGTTGACTTCATTCTGCAAGACAAAACGAGTTACAGCACAAACAGTACTGTTTCTGTTTAACCATCACCTGCCATCCTACCAGATCCTGAATGAGTTGATCCACCAGCTCCTCCTCCTCCTCCTCCTTCTTCACCTTCCTCTGACGCTGCCTCTGCTGCTGCAGGGATGCGCTGCAAGCATCGGTCACGTTCTGATACATCCTCTTCCTCCTGGTTCTCTCCTCCTGGATGCGGTCCAGCAGGGGACTGGTCCTCCCACCCAGCAGGCTGCGTGCGATGGACACATACTCGGGCTGGTCCTCTGTCTCCGCATCAGCTCTCCCTCCATCACACCCCTCACCTTCCTCTGGTTTTAAAAGCTCCTTTGTTTTCTTCACGTCTCTCCGGCTTGACTGATCAGGAAGACCCCGGGAGGAGGGAGGAGCAGATTCTGCTTTACTCTTTAACTCCCGTTTCCAACGTTCCCTGAACGCAACAAGATCATTATCCGCCATGGCATTGTCCACTAAGAGTATTTTTGCAATGTTGTAAACACGAAAATATAAGTGGAATTCAAAAGTAACTAAAACAAACGGGGAGGACTGTTTTGACAACACACACAACAAACCCGTCCTTCCACATAAACAGTCCGATGAGAAACAGCGACGCACTCTACTAGTTCCGCTAGTTTTTAATTCCTATGTCATAACAGACGCTTACGTCTCAGTAATATTTAGTGTCTTTTTGTTAGTTAAAAACGATGAAACTGATCAATATAAATACAAGTTTTTCATATGATGTGATCGAAAATGTGCGCGTGAGTGTATCCGAACAAACTGTCCTTTTCTCTTAAACAAAAGAATGACACCAAACAGGAGAGATTCAAGACTTAACCATTTCCTCCCTGTTAGGGAGAAGATGATGTAAACCTTTTTTTTTTAAACCATGTGACACAGTAATGAATACTACAGTGGAGAGAGGTGGGGAGTCTGGGGAGCCGGGAGGAGGAGGAGGAGGAGGAGGGTCGTACGTCCTTAAAAAACAGACTTAAACGGGGAGAACCGAGCGCTCCACTCTCCGTCAAAAGATGTGCTGGCTGCCGATAGACCAGCCTCTGCTGCGGCCAGGTGACTCCAGCTGCAGCGCGCGCCGCCGACCCTCCGCGTGCTCCGCAGCCCAGCTGCTCGCCTCGCGCCTGCGGAGCATCGGGGACCAGCTGGAGAAGAGCTGGACGGTCCGGGAGACGAAGGTCGCGGACAGAGGACGGGGACAGGCGGTGGTGGCCACCCGGAGCGGCCGTCGCCTGAAGGGCTTCCTGTGCCTGGCGGTGCACCTGACGCTGCTCGTGCTGCTCGGCGACACCTGTAGGGCGCGAGACTGTCTGACCAGCAACAGGTGAGTCAACTCAGCTGGCAGGGTTTAGCTTTACTTTGGAGTACGTTTGACCTCATTTTTTTGATTATAGCTACTTTTAATTACCAGAATATCAATTTAGGATGTGATGAAATTAAAGATGGACTGAAAATAACCAGAAGTGTGCAGGCAGGGTATGATATGCAATTATTAATATGTAGGCTTAACATGTTTAGCATTTTTATAACATTACAGAGTGACATTTTTTTATGTTTTAATGTTTTTTCCAATTCAACACTAAGCCCAACACATAAATCCATTTGTCTTAGCATGCAGGAGTTTAATTACTTACTTATCTTTATGCAGCTCTTTTGGATCAGATATACATTTTTTGAGTTATTTAATATACAGTAACATTTCTATAGAACTCCTTGAGATGTAATCACCAAATAATTACATGAACTTAGATCCTTTTAATGTTGATCTCAAGACAAAACAAAGAAATGGTTCAATAGAAATAAAATGTAAACAAATCACTTCTTGGGTGGGACTTTCACTGACCAAAATTTATTTGTACGTGTTGACTTATTTAAACATTTTTAATTCTTAAAAAATGGAAAAAAAAGAGTTAATAATCCAACAT
>NW_013952479.1:793938-798522 GCF_001266775.1 Austrofundulus limnaeus
TTTTCTTTTTGATTTTTTCTACCTGGATTACCGAGATGCATTTTATTTATTTTGTTTTTCTTTGAACTGATTTGTATTTCTATTGTGCAACTAATCTAAACTAAACTAAGCAAGGTGCAGATGACATAATGTGGATCAAATTTGCAAACAAAACGTAATGAAAATGTTTTGTTTTTGTGTTTCGGTACAGAAAATTATCCTTTACAAAGGTTTTATGGGGATTTTTAGTTTAGTTTTGTACAGAGATATCCAAACATCTGCCTTTTCTTTTGAAATTGTCTCAGAAGTCTCCAAAATATATAATACTCAATAATATACTGTATAAAATAAAGTTAAATTATGACAGAAAATTGTCAAACATAAAATATCTAACTTCTGTTTTTGTGAGGATAAAACAATCTGTATTTTACAGTGAAAACTAACAAAGTTAAACAAATTAAAGTTAATTAAAGTAACCCAGTATTGGTCCAGATCCAGTTCCCAGTCTGCCATTTTAGAACTTCTTTTTTTTTTTAATAATTTTTTTACCTACATATGAAATGGGTTTGAAAATAACCATGAATTTGTTCCATTTCATATTTGAACACAGTAAACGTTTAAAAATGTGATGAAGAGAACCACACGAGTGAGTTGAAGCTTTGAGGTAGAAGCAGCACAGTTTGGACTCACAAATCTCGCCAGGCTTCCCTCGACGTCGCTTTCTGTGAGGGCGAGGAGCTCCTTCAGGCTGCAGGATGCTCCAGCTGCAGGTTTCCTGAGTGCAGATCCTGCAGCGATGCCCTGCATCAGAATCCAGGCGCATGCCACTCCAAGAAAACCTGAAAATATAATATTTTAAAAAAAATGACTGCAAAATTTTAGCATCCAGTGCAAACAGCTGAAAAAAAAAGGTAGTTTTTGATGAACTCTGATGAGTGAAGGAAGGGAGCTGTTAACTGTACCTGCTGTGGAGTTCATTCTCATTTAGCTCAATTACTAATGTCAGTCATTTCTCATGTTTATAGACTCTGATAGAGGCGTGTAAGATTTAAGATAAACATCACCATATCCTTTCATTAAAAAAAGGCTAATTTGTTGCTTCATCTGGTCAGCACCTTTTTATCACTTCCTTTAAAAACCTTACAGAACTGATGAAAATTATGTGTTTCACTAAACTCAGCTGTAATTTAACTTTTTTCAAAGATGGAAAAAAAAATTACTCTACAATTAAATTAAAAAAAGTCAAAACCATCATTTTTTTATGTTTAAATCCAACATTTGAATATACGTCAGTTGTTTTATCAAGTACTTAAGTTGTGTTTCCTGTGCGTCGATGTGACTAATAACTAGAAAACAAGTGGCCGTTCAAGAGAATTTCACTCCAGTTTAAGCCTCTGATCACATTTTCTTACCCTGATTCATTATAGGAAATCCTAAAGAGAAAACTTCTTAGAATAACCAAATAAACCAATGTTTTTTATTGAAAGCCCTCAGCTCATTTGATTAAAAAAAAGGCAAACAGTTGCAGGTTTTACTGAATCTGAATGTTTTAGATTGTTATTGTGGTTAGTTTATGCAAAAAAAAAAATTAACTTGCCTTATTAATTACAAAAATGCAAAATAACACTGCTACGGGAATAAAAATAATAATAATAATACGCTGAGGGGAAGAAGAAAAGAGGTTTAAATAAAACTTGCTGCCTCAGGAATAAGTGCAACAAGCAAATTACAGTCTCACCTAACTGGAACATACCTCCTGCTCAGGTGAGCGTGGGGCGGTCCAAACAAATAAGACACACCCAAACTTCAAATATCATAGAAACTTTGAACCAAAACAAGTTGATTTGAAACATACCGTCTCATATACAACAATTAAAAACACACACGTCATAAAACTGCTTCTGTTCAACAGAATTTAGAATTTATTGTTGAAAGACAAAGCCAGCCTCCCACATGGTGACAGTAACCAGTTTCTGCACTGTAGTGGACAAAATGATGCAAAGCTGGTTTCACTCATCGCTGATTGAGCAGACGATCCACACCAAGATCACAGATGAACACTTTTGTTACATTAACAGGTGAACATGTACAAAAACTGTTTTAAAATCCAAACCGGATTTACATTTTTAGCCTTTTCAAAAACAATTCTTTGTCAGTCTGTTACACAGGGCATCTCACAATGTTAGGATCAGTTTTAGGTAACAAACTCCTGAAACTGGGATCTGCACTCAGCTGTTTACACTTAACTGCTGTCATCACATGTTTACAGTTTACAGTGTCATCTGACAACTTCCTTTTTTTACTGAAACAAACTAAAACAGAAAATTTTACCTTCAATAATCACATGGAAAAGAAAATCTTTAGAAAAATCTTATAAAAACACATTCATTGTCCTAGATTTCTTCAGCTCCTCTGCTTACGTCCCACTTTTATTTTTCTGACTCGGTCTCAGGTAAAAAAGTCAGAAAGAATCTGCACGTCCTGCCAAAATTCAGTGTGAATACTGAGTGCTGGAAGATTTTTGTTGAATAGCTAAAAAAGCTGAAACTAGCCTAAAAATAGTTCAAACAACTGAAAACAGCACAAGGAAATGAAAATATCATATTTGCTGAATTACAGTAAAGAGCTGAAATTGCCACATGAAGATGAATTTAGCTAAAAAAAAGGGTCATATTAGCTAAAAAGTAGACAAAAACACAGAAAACAGCTGAAATTAACAGAAAGCAGCAGAAAGGAGCATGAAAGTCCCAAGATAGCCGAAAGAAGTTGAGAAAAGCACAAATAGGTGAAATTAGCAGAAAAGATCATAATGGCTAAAAAGGCATGAAAAAGCTAAAATCAGTTAAATAGAAGCCAAATGAGCTAAAATTAGCACAAAGAAGTAAAAAAGCAGAACCAAAACAAAAGGTTAAAAAGGGCAGAAAAGATTTATAAACACTTTTTTTCCAGGATGTTGAAGTAAGCTTTGTTCATTTTCAAAATAAAATAAAATAAAATAAAAATGACAGAAAAAAACTAAACATCTCAAAACGTATAAATTGCAGAAGTACCAAAAGTCATAGCTGAAATGTGCTGCAAGAGCTGAACTTTGTGATATGTCAACTGCATAAAAACATGCAGAAAAAAAGATAAATCAATTTCTGCTTAACGGCTTTATAAGAGTCACACAAAATGTTCCCTGAACTCAGTCAACTAGTGCAGTTTTAACGAGTTTCTTACAGTAGTTTTCCAGATAGTTTGGGACCAATTCTGAAAGTCAGGTCCACACTAAACGTAAACAAAGCACTCATCAGGATCCACTGCAGTCTGTGGAGGTGAACAAATGAGTCCACCAATTTAACGTGCCGTCACTTTGGCCATAAACAAATGTCCCAATATTTGCCCATGGAAGTCATAATTTGGAATAAATAATTGTAACATTAAATAGGAGTTTTAATAAATAAAAAAGTAGAAATAATTTACAAATAGAAATATGTTCTGAAAAGAAAAGCCATCCTTTCCAGAAGAAATAAATATCATCTCTGTTCTCAACTCGTTAGCATTTTATGCAAAGAATAAGAAATGGATTAGTCTAGTCTGATTCCAGCACCAGGATTTTAAAAATACTGATTATTTAGGCTACATTTAAAAAAAACACTAAGCTTTTCTGCTGAAACGACTCATAAAACATGTAGAACTTTAATTCTCATGATCTTTAGAATCAGGTCTTTTTTTCTTTTCCTTCATTTGAGTTTTGTGAAGTTTTGTTTTCTTTTGGTCTCATTTAGCACCTTCAGAACTCGCTTCGACCACTCTGTCAGCCTGTAGATAACAGCCCATCCATAGATTTTCTTCTGGTAGTCAGTGTGATGGTTCACCGGCAGCGCAGTCGGTGCCACCGGCTCAGGTGTCAGTTCGCATTTGAGAGTATCCTTTATGCGATGGAAGTGGTGAGAGAGTCTGCGCTTGACGACAGACATTTTGTCTAAAAGACGATTTGGGTTGGGCAAAAGCTGCCGCTGGTATTTCTCTACGTGTGAAAGATGCAGCTCGAAAAGCTTGTTCGTGGCGTAGATGTCCTGGAGCTTCTCTGAGAGGTTGGAGCCAGTTACGGTGGATTTGGGAACTTCATGTGGAACTGGTTGGATCCCGATGTTGTAAATCTCTATCTGTGTTGAAAGAAATAAGAACAAAAACAAAAAAAGATCAGCACTGTTTAGTTAGGATTAGACATGAACTGAATTATGATCTAATCAGACTTTGCTACACAACTCAGTTTGGTTCAAAAAACAAGACGGCCTTTACGTGTCACATGGCAACACAGTCATACATTTGTGTTATTAGGGGTCCAAGCCCGAGGAAGCAGGGTAACGCAGCTGCAAAGCAGCAGCGTTTCCATGTCTCCAGCGGAGCATGGAACCCTATTGTATCTGTTCCGTTTTTTATTATTATTATTATTATTATTATTATTATTATTAGGGGTCCAAGCCCGAGGAAGCAGGGTAACGCAGCTGCAAAGCAGCAGCGTTTCCATGTCTCCAGCGGAGCATGGAACCCTATTGTATCTGTTCCGTTTTTTATTATTATTATTATTATTATTATTATTATTATTATTATTATTATTAT
>NW_013952479.1:799879-815541 GCF_001266775.1 Austrofundulus limnaeus
GCTTCACCCCTCCCGCTGCCCAGCCCCCGGTCTCCCGGTCCGTCCCCGTCCCTCTGTCCCTCGACCTTTCATACTCCAATCATTTTAAGTGATCAATCTGCTGTTGATTTTAATTTTGTTCATTTAGTTAATCTCAGATAACTTACAGATTCAGTGACACAAAAAGTTTTTACTTTTTAAATTATTTCAGCATCAGTCGGTGTTTCTCTTCATCTTTTCATGTGAACCATAATTAACCATTGAACTGCTGGAGGAAGTGAGACTCAGGTGTCTTACTGTGCATGTCTGATCAGGAAATCTGTGATCCACACAGTGGGTCTAGTAAGCAAACCGTGAATGTGCATTACTCCCAGATTATTTAAACCTGACTTGAATGAACCACCCTGACTGAGCGTGGCTTGGTGTTAGAGCAACAGATTACAGCTGTTTACAAGTTGAAGGCTTGTTCAAGCTCGGCTTACAGCTCAGATCCTGAATTTAGAAATCTGACTTTTGTGCAGTAGGGCTGTGCTCTCATTTTTTTTGTTTGTTTTTATTTAACTTGTATTTTACCAGGAAGTCCCATTGAGATTTAAAAAATTATCGTCAAGATGGACCTGGACAAGATGAGTTGTGAAATGATCATGCAGTGGCTGTATAACACCAGCTGGTTAAGGCAGATGACCATTCATCCTAAGCCTAGTTCTGCTGGAGGTTCCTTCCTATTTAAAGGAAGTTTTTCCTATACAATGTCAGCAGTGTGTATGCTCAGGATGTGACATTGCAACAAAATCAATTTAGAATTTRTAGACTAATAACCTCTACATGGATGCCTTTGTACAATCCCTGCCACAATTTCTTTATGAAAATTGGAAATACATTGTAAACAACAATAAAGACTAATACATTACATAAGTTCCAACAATTTCAGTTACAKCTTACAGTTCAAGGTTTTGCCTTAAAATTGTGGAGTACAAGAAATTGTTACATTTTAAAGCACATCACTCTATATGTTCATTTAATCAATTACACTTCCCCATTCAAAATAATACCATTTACATCAAATTTTAAAGTTAATTATTTAAGACACATTTTGCAAACCTAAGATAAAGGACCTAAAGACATGCTGGGACACTACAGCCTGAACCACACATTGTTAATATTACCCATAAAACTAAAATTCTGTTGTGCACAAGATCAACAATATGCTACAAACAACATGACAAAGGCTGACATGCATAAAAGGGCTTGGACCCCGGTCATAACTGCTTTGCAGTTCTAGTTTTACTTTTTACTGTTTGTWATTTTACAAGACATATTAATACCAGCTCTCATGTCTTCAGTTTGTAAAACACTGGAATGTTCTAATGACACATCTCCAGATGCATGACTGCAGGCTGACCAACATTTGTCATTTTGACATGTCACGCAGCACCGGTCTTTTTCGCCATTTAAATTGTGCAAGAAACGTTGGGTTTAAAGAGCTAAACACACAGATGCTGGAATGTCGTCTGCAGACGAACATTTTTACTTGAAGTCAAACAAAAGTCGGTGTCAAACCTGACAACTGGAAATAAATATTTGATTTTTCACTCTGTTTCTATCTATAATTTATACTTTACACCTGGGCTATTCAACTGGTGGCCCGCGGGCCGCATCTGACCCTCGGGTGACTTCCATCCAGCCCGCCAATGAAAAAAATTAATGGATTTATTTATTTATTTTTGTATTTTCTTTTCTTTTTAACTTCATTTGATATAAAACTTACTGAGCCCGTGACATGGGGGATTTTTTTTCTTTTTGGTTCCCATGCAAAATTAAACACTGTTGTGCCTGCTGGTTTATTAACAAACTCACATGTTCACCATTAGCAAGTTAGCCTGCTTCTTTAATTCAGCTTCAGAATGAATATATCACACAGCCACACATGGAAGTATGTCATATGCCGATATTTTAACACAGTGCAGTCACGCAACATCAATGTCAATTTCAGGAACTTGTGGTGAGACATCCTGTTTTGGTAACCGGATATTTCAAAATAAAAGTCTGACTTAATTCAGTTCATATACAAATCAAACTTTTGCGTGGGAACGCAAAACAATATTGCGAGGTAAAGCAAAAGTATTGCAAGGGAACGCAAAAGAAAAAAAAAATCCCCCGTGTCCCCTCCCGGGCTCCGTAAAAACTAGATTCCAAATAATTTGTAAATTTAAAAATTATGTTTAAATGCAACAAAATTAATTAAAAAGGTAAAAGATGATACTTGTTCTGTTACATGATGTAGTGTTTTGCCTACCATTACTGGGCACCCCTCATATATATATATATATATATGCAACAAAAAAAGTAGAAGATACTTGTTCTGTCACATGGTGCAGTGTTTCACCTACCATTACTGGGCACCCCTCAGTGCCTCCAAATCCGAGGCCATGGTCTTGAGCCGGAAAAGGGCAGAGTGCCTTCTCCGGGTCAGGGGGGTCGTCCTGTCTCAAGTGGAGGAGTTTAAGTATCGGGGATCTTGTTCACGAATGGGGGAAGAACGGAGCGGGAGATCGACAGGCAGATTGGCGCAGCGTCTGCTGTAAAGCGGGCGCTGTACCGGTCCGTCGTGGTGAAGAGAGAGCTGAGTCAGAAAGCGAAGCTCTCGATTTACCGGTCGATCTACGTTCCTACCCTCATCTATGGTCATGAGCTTTGGGTCATGACCGAAAGAACGAGGTCCCGGATACAAGCGGCCGAAATGGGCTTCCTCCGCAGGGTGGCTGGGCTCTCCCTTAGGGATAGGGTGAGAAGCTCGGTCATCCGGGAGGGACTCAGAGTAGAGCCGCTGCTCCTCCACGTCGACAGGAGCCAGTTGAGGTGGCTCGGGCATCTGGTAAGGATGCCTCCTGGACGCCTCCCTGGTGAGGTATTCCGGGCACGTCCCACTGGGAGGAGGCCCCGAGGAAGACCCAGGACACGCTGGAGGGACTATGTCTCTCGGCTGGCCTGGGAACGCCTTGGAGTTCCCCCGGAGGAGCTGGAAGAAGTGGCTGCCCCCACGACCCGACCGCGGGGGCAGCAGCGACCTGCGACCCGGATAGGCGGAAGAAAATGGATGGATGGATGGATGGATACTGGGCACCCTCATTAGTGTCAGGCCCCCTAAGCTGTGGGATCTGAGTAACCCCGCCCCCAGAGTGATTTAGTTGAATAGCAGACTTGTAGTAGATACTAATAGTACTAATATTAGTACTAGTAATAATAGTAGACTTGTCTAAGAATAATTGTAAAAAATAGTAAAAGATAACGCTGGGATAATTTTGTCTCAATTTTAACTGCTATTGAAAGGAGTTAAACGTGTTCAAGAAGCACAACAGGAAAAAGTCAGTGAGAGGTACTTACATAAGAGTTCAGTAGAGTGGTTGCTTCCGAAAGCAGTAGGCATGTCACGGCCTTAGATTGATTTAATTCATCGTGACATTTGTTATAGATCGGAGAAGAAAGGACAAGTCTCCCCCAAACCAGCAGGATCATCCAGACAGGTACTGAGAAAAGATCAGGACACGCTTTGTAAATAATCAGCTTTAAACAGGAAAACAAATCTGCAACATTACAAACTTAACTTATTGCAATTATTAAAAATACTGACACCTTTTTTAAGGTGTCTAATGATTGCTGATGTTATTTAATCTAAAAATAAAAAATCTGCCAACATTATTGGCAAAGAAGAATTAGTGAACAGGGCCGCAGTGTTCATTTCTAGGGGTCCATGGCATGAGACAGACCCCTCAAGTTCTGTTTGACGCATTAGGTGGAATATGGTGTAAAAGTAGAAATATTTACAAAAAAAAATAAGAACGCTAATTATAAAACTCAGAAAAACTCTTTGAAATGCCTATAAAAGGTGTAAAATAAGCTAATGTTTACACTAAAAAGTGCAAATTTGCCACCAATTAAATGCTAAATTAAAGAGTCACCAAAAAATACAATGAATTGTAAAAAAAAAAGATGTTACAACAAAATAAAGCTGTGCAAAATACAAAGTCAGATGAACAGAATAGATAAGTGTCAAAATTGCTGCAATAAGACAGACATCATCCAAAAGGTTAAAAATATTACAATCATGAGAAAATACGTAGAAGGCACACAATCAGGTGATCTACATACACAAAACACTGAAGCAAAAAATTGTCAGTTCTATTTACTGAATATTATTATTAGATACAAAGAAAATAATATAATCTTTAAACAAAACTTACCAGCATCCTTTATCTGTTTATTGTGTTCACCATTCATTGCGACAAGTGTTTTGGTCGTCACAGTATAATTTTTGTTGCAAAAGTGTGATTTTATATAGTACAAATATCATCTGGACCCACCCCTTTGACACACCTCACTCATGACAAAATTCCACGGAGTCTTTTTTTAAATAGTGTGTAAGAGGAGTGAGTAAAAATGTAGATGTACTTTCTGATAATTTCATTATTTAGAAGTTGTTGTTTTTTTCTTTTGTTAGTAAACGTGTGGATTCTGGTCTGAAGTGTGAAAATGTATTGTCTTTTCTCTGTTTTGCCTCTGAAGAGTGAAGGCTTTTATACAATATTTAAAAGTGGTTTTGAGCTTCTTTTTTACTTTCACTTTGACTAAAATACCTTGAAAATATTGCTCTACAGCGGTTTGGGTCATTCGTATGTACTGTGTACCGTAACTTTTTTTTTTAAACTTACCAGATTATGAAGCCCAAAATACGACAACAGAGACCCTGAACTATTGTGTAACTGAAGTTGCACATCAAGCAAAAATGGGAAGTTGAGTGTTGTTAAAAGGAAAGCTGATGTAACACAGTGGTAAACATGTCTGTCCCAGCTTTTCTGCAATGTGTTCCAGGCATCAAACTCAAAACAAGGGAGTATTTGCAAAAAAAATAAATAAATAAAAAAAATAAAAGTTTAACCATTTGAACATTAAATATCTAGTCTTTGTTCTATTTTCAGTTGAATAAAGGTAGAACAGGATTTGCAAATCATTGTATTCTGATTTTCTTTGTTTTACACATCATACCAACTTCATTGGAACTGGGGTTGTAAATCTTGGTGTACCACAAGTATGTTAACGAGTTGCTTATTATTTGGCCTCTTCCATGATTCTCGTTAAGAGTCTTCTTTTGGTGAATTTAATTTGAATACATACAATATTTGTTCATAGCTAGAATTTCATACATTAAATATGAAACTAGCAAAACATTTAGTTTAGATGAAGAAGTGTTTGATGATTTATTTTTTTACTCAGACCACGGTTGTGGATTTCCATATTTTCCACATTTGTTTAATAACAGTTCATGGACTTCATCAATCTGAGCTCCAGCGTGAAGGTTTTTCAAACTCTTAATCTCTATGAAAACAGAAATTTTATGTTTTAGGTTCTAAAGATGACTTTAATGAGAATATGCTTACAAGACTTTTTGGAACTGGGTAAAATGGAAACTTATCTAAATACATCAATAACACCTAATTCACCAAATAAGTTGTTTGCCAGTTAAAACTAAATGATTGTAATCCAGTTGAATCAGGGATGAATGACAGAATTATTCTCGTCAGGATTCTGATCCTTTGAACCTATATTTTATTTAATAAATTGCTCTTTCCCACACAAAAGTAACTTTTCTTTCCATTCTTTTTTTATTTATGAAGAAGCACAAAAATTACAAATGTTCAAATAATACTTCAAACTGTATAAAATGCAGTTATAAGAAAGAAAACATCTAAGTGAAACTCACTAAATCAAAATTTTTTGTGCAAACTGCAAAAATTAAGACATTGTGCTATTGACCTCAGATAATGTTAAAGGTTAAAGTGTTGACCTCTTATAAAAAAAAAATTAGAAAAATATTATGCACATTCTTTTCAAACATCAAGTGAGCTGATGTTAAAAATAAATCTTAATATTTCTGTTTAAATGAAATTTAGTGTAAAACTAAAGCTCTCACACACTTGGGTTTAAACAAACAAACAAAAAAAAAACTTAAAAAAAAAGCCAGCTGTTGCATACAACACTGTAGGAGTGTTGGCTTAACAATGAGAAAAATGCTGCAATTCTCAAAATTTTCTCATGCATATTTATGTAGAATTGTTTAAAATACTAAAAAAATAAAATAAAAAGCTGGGGCGGCCGAGGAGGGCATGACACACACTCTCAGAACAACCCACACTCCCAAAGTAAAGTCAATTTTTAATCACAATTTTCCAGGAAATGACTGATTTATTGCCAAAAGAATCATCGAAATTATTTGCTTTGTCATTGTTGTGTCAGCTCTTGTTGAGGGTATGTTGTAACAAGACAAAAACATTTAATTTTTTCCTCCTTTTACTACGTTTCCTCATTTACAAAGCTGAATTCAGATCAAAGTACTGATTAGATTTTATTACAAATAAAGCCAGGTGTAAAATGTATTAAAGGGGACAACGGTTGTTCTCAATTAAAATAAAATCCCAGCATTTGTCTCATTAGTTAAGGCCATTTTATGATATGAACATTATTGGAAGACAAAAATTGTGATTTTTTTGTTTTTAGTACTCATGATACATATTTTTGGGTAAGCTACAATGAGCAAAAATAAAACAACTCTAAATATACATCGCAGATAAGTCTCAACTCTAACCTAAACAGTTTAGTATACATGAAGTCCTACTTGTTAATCTGAATTGGTAAGTGCATTTTTTGTCTTGATATAGATATAAAAATAATTATCCACAATGAAATGCATAAATGTGTGCTTGTATGGCGCCCAGAGGGTCTGTATAAGAACAAACTGTGCACACACACTGGAGAGAAGCTCATCTGGTGTTCATGGCAAACCTGTAATGGTTAATACTGTTGGTTAAGCAGAGCTGAACTAGGCACAAAGTTAGCCTCTTTTCCTGCTAGCCTGCAACCCCCGTCCCAGAGAATCTGAAGCGAGGGTGGGGTGGGGACAGAGAGAGGCAGGACCGTCCAGTTTAGAAATCAGCTGGCAGCTGCTTCTTTCCTCTGGTGATGGAGCATGTCCGTCACGCTCACGATGTCCTCCTCTGGAACCTGCAACAGAAACATGAGATGACTTCTATTAGAGTTACAATAAAACATTTATCTGAATTTTGTTTATTTTGTAAAAACAGAACTGAGTGTAATTTTTGCTAATGAAAAACCAGTGTTAACTATTAGTTGGCAAAGCAAGATAAGAGCACTGATGAATGTTCATTTATCCATGTTTCCCTTTGACTACAAAGGCCCACATCAGGTCTACATCAGTGTTTAGAATTATATTCTCACATTTGGTCCAATTTAAACTGACCAGAGTTCATTTCCCTCGTTGGTTTGGACTATCTATGCAGGTGTGAATACACTCATGTGAACCCGGGTGTGGATCAAACAAGTGGACCAACATGACCTCAAAAATGGGTCTTGGTCTGTTTCCAAACCAACTCTGGTGCGGTTCTCTACTGGTGTGAATACAGACTGGCCTGGAACCAAACCAACTACAGGAAACATGCATCTTTTTGTACTTCATGAGCCACCGTAGCTAAGCAACATTAACCCTTCAGTGTTGTTAAAAGGATCCCTAATTAGTTGTAACATTAGACTTTATTTGATAAACATTTATTTTAACTGTAAAATAAAGACTGTAAAAATACTGTAGGATGTTTAGTTTAGTAAACTTTTCAAAATATATTTTAACATTGACAGAGCCTTTTTATTTACACGCAAAGCATTCTGGGTAAATGATGACGTGGATAGGTCCTCGGTGTGAGGCTGCTAGCGAGCTATATCCACCCTGAAGGTTAATCTTGGACAATATCTGATGATCGACTCTTTTAAATGAAACCAGAGAGTGTTGACAGAGAGGAGAAGGTAGAAATGACTCAGCCTGGAACTGAAAATATGGATGGAGGACAACAGAGCTGCTTCATGGAAGCTTAGCATGCTTAGCATGTTAGCCTTCGTGCTAGCGCCAACGCTATATTGCCTTACATGTATTAGCTCGGTGCTAGCGCAAAGGCTAACAGGCTAAACCGAGGTCCTCCATCCATATTTTCAGTTGCAGGCTGAGACGTTTTTGTGTTCCCCTCTGTCATGTGGACGGAGGACCTCAGTGATGAGAGGAGAATGTGTAGCGCTGAGCTAATATATATTTATAGTCATAGCGTCTGTGCTAACGCTAAAGCTAACAGACTAAGCTGAGGTTCTTCTTCCATGAAGCAGCTCTGTTGTCCTCCATCCATGTTTTCAGTTACAGTCTGAGTCATTTCTACCTTCTCCTCTCTGTCAACGCTCTCTGGATTCATTTGAGAGTCGATCATCAGATATTGTCCAAGATTAACCTACTAGCAGCCTCGCATTGATGACCTATCCACGTCATCATTTACCCACAATGGTTTTCGTGTAAATAAAATGGCCCCATCCGTGTAATATATTTTTAAACTTTTAGTTAAAAAAAAGATAAAAACTAAACAGCCTACAGTGTTTTTACAGTCTTTATTTTACAGTTAAAATATATGTTTATCAAATAAAGTCTAATGTTACAACTAATCATGGATCCCTTTAATGCTAACACTGCGCTGCAAACAATGAGCCGCTGTGGGTCAGGGAACATGGAGCATCTCGTCTCCTTTAGGTTTCAGCACACATTTAACAACGCCATCCCAAAATTAAATCTGAATGAGCTGCTTCATATCCTTCATATTCCTAATACTCAGTTTTATTAACACCATCTTTAATTCTGGGTCTGTGCTCTGTCCCGCCCCCGTCATTTCTGTTCAATAGGAGCAATGACCATCACCTGCGTGGCTTTGTTTATAAGTTATAGTCCATTTGCAAAAAGCACAATGTGAATACAAACTGCACCAGATGAATAAAAATTAAGTTCGCTATTTGGTCCTGACCAAACAAGTGGACCAACAGACGTTCCTGGTGTGAATGCTAGACTTTGTAGTCCTGATCAGAAAGGGGCAAGGTGTTTCCTGCCTGAGCCTGAGGACCTTCAAATAGTTTTGTGGCAGGGGAGAATTCCAACAAATAAATAATAATAATAAAATAAAACAATCAAGTGATTATAAAGTGGGATAGCTAACAAAATCAGGTCCAAATCTGACAGTGTGTTTCTTCACCTGTGTTTGTTGGAGTTCCTCTTGCATTTGGTTGTGAATCACTCTAATATCAACAAGAGCCATCCTCCTATTTGCACTCCTTGCAGGATGTAACTCGTGTATTTAAGTTTAGGAATACCCCGATCGGTTTTGCTATTTTAGTGAAGTGACTTTTGTTTTTCTCCACTTACATTTTTTTTTTAAAAAAACAGGAAACCTGGAAAATATAATTTATGCTTTTATCAGTTCAAGGCTTGACTGATGTAATGTTCTTTATGTTGGAACCTCCAAATCCTCCCTCAGCTGTTTTTAACTTTGTCCAAAACTTTCATTTTACCTTTATTACTGTGAATCCCTTTGATCACCTTCTGGTTGTTGTCAAGGATTGTAGAAATAAAATATTGATAGATTACAAATTACCCTGTGTAACTATTCCAACAAAATTACAAATTACACTGAAAAACAATTAAAAAAAGTGAAACCATAAAGAAATAAAAAAGGGTAAGGAGTAGGGTATACTGATTAAAAAGTTAGTGTTAAAAAAATGCGAGCTTTTAGTTTACCTCGTAGCTCATTCACCTATCACCCATTTTTTCCCTCAATCATGGACAAAGTAGATAAGCTCCGTAGATTACCATTAACAGATAGTCTGTGCATTTCTCAGAAGTGAATTTGCTATTATTAGGCCAGCCTGTGGTTTGCAAGGTTAAAATATCGTGACACTCACTTCACAGCGTGATGCAATGACGCACTGAGTAATGCAAAGAAGGTACGGAAAGTTTTATACTCATTAGTGAAATAGTTAAAAAGGTGGGACATGAAAGAATGTTCTCAGTTAAAATACTGTAGATAGAATCAATGAATACAACACAAATTTTCTATTATTTTTAAATTAGAGGACACTTTCATACTAAAAAAGCAAAGATGCAACTAAAGGCACAATTTTTGGGGGGTAAAGCAGGGGGGATCCAATTATTGCAAAAATAAGACCTTTGATTCTTAACCTCGTCCCAGTTTTTTGTAGAATGTATTAAGGTTTTATTTTTTAAGGTTTTAAGTGTTTTCCCACTAAGACTTTCTGCTAAGATGAAGTCATCTCTCTCCACCAAAGCCCTTGAAAAAGTGGCTCAGGCTCTTATTACATCTCATTTGGATTATTGTAATTTTTTATTTGTTGGTTGAGATAAATCATCTCTGCATTGATTACAAACTGTCAGAACACAGCAGCTTATCTTTTAAGGCCCTGTCACATTAGAACATTTTGGACAACTTATGCCAGGGGTGGATCTACAGGGGGGCAAGGGGGGGGGACTGCCCCCCTGCTGTACAGCCTTGCCCCCCCAGCTGCCCCCCACTTTTATGTTTCAAAAATATTTGTAATTACTGTTTTTTTTAGTCCAAAAGCCCATTACAACCTTTAAAATAAATATTTATTTACCAAAAATATATAATTGTAAATATAATCTGAGGCCCCTGAAAAGCTTAGTTACGGCCCTGCATCAAACACCACCTGCAGCTCTGCAGGCAGAACATGTGTCACACTGACGAGGCAGTCTGTCTGCTGCAGAGTGGAGTCACTGAGCTTCCAACTTTCTACAGTTAAAGTAAGTTTCTCTTGCTGATGTTTTAACACACAACAGTAAAGTTAAGTTTGCAATAGGGCTGCCACGATTAGTCGACGACTAATCGATTATTAAAATAATCGATGACTAATTTAATAATCGATTAATCGTTTTCTTTTTTTTTTTGTTCTTTATTTTGTTTTTCTCTCCAAACTGCTTTGACACCTTCCACTGCCACATCTGCCTTTCTGTCCTTGACACACATGCACAGTAGTGGTAACTGGGGTAGGCCGTGGACGTCACAAGACATTATACAGACAGGCTCTGGTATCATGGCTACCTGACAGAGCTCAAAGTGTGGGATCATTTTAAGAAAATGAAAGAGAAACCTGTGTAATATCTGCAGAGCAGAACTTGCCTTCCACAGCAATTATTTTTAGTTAGCATTTAGCTAAAATCTAACCATTGTTATATAATAACAGCTGCATTCTGGCGCGATAAGCTCTATGTTTTATATTCAATTAACGTATGATCCGATTAGTCGACTAATCGAAAAAATAATCGGTGATTAATCGATTATAAAAATAATCGTTTGTGGCAGCCCTAGTTTGCAATGAACGAAATATCTGCTAAAGTGTCCAACATTCACGGTGTAATGACGACAGTGACTTAGCATTAGCTTATTTCTATAGGTAGTTTCATTTACAATAAGCATGGTAACAGTTAATGAAAAGTTTAGATATTAAAAAAAGGCTTAAGGTTTGCTTTTTAGGGGCTGCAGTTTTACCGATGCCTTTATTTGATCAATATCATGGCAATGAGGCACAAAGAAACCACGTTACATTTGTTTTGTCAGATCAAGAAAGTAAATAAGCTGCTATGATAATGAAATGATAAGCTATGATAATAATGGGCTAATTTTTAAAAGTCTTGATGCTTGCACGTTGCAGACCAAAATGAAAAAGAAATTTTAAAGTAGATATACTGACTTTTTATTTTTATTTTTGCAAAAAAGCAAGGGATGAGAAGGAAGAAGAGACTGAGAAATGAGAAAGGAAGACAGAGGAGGGTCACAGGTGAAGAAGCCCACTGAAAGTGCAACAGGTGAAGAAGATGAGGAAAGTGATGTCAGCATAAGTGGTGAAGAAGAGAAGATTTCAGAGTTAGAGAGAGAGAAAGAAGACAGTGCAGAGGAATCTGAAGGGGAGAAGGAAGGCACAGAGTCAGAGAATCCAGCCTATACTCCAGCTGGACCAACTGGTATGTAGTACAAATATATTAGATGTTTCAATAATGACACATTATCTGTACAAGCAGATATTCCGGTAACACTTTATTTGAAGGGGTGTGCATATGACTGTCATAACGCTGTCAAAAATATGACATAACACCTGTCATGGACCTAAATGAGTCCTCATGAATGTTTATGACTGATGTCATTAAGTATCGTTCGGTAAATTATGACACTTTTAATGTAAAGTTGACATTGTTTAAAATGTCTTTGTCACGACAACTTGACATTAACCAAGACAAAAAATGTCTTGACAAGTTAAGAGTATTTATAAGCATTTGTCAGTGTATTTAAAGACATCTTTATAACTAGTCTAACATGTTCCACTTTGAGGTAAGGGAAAACATTAATGACATATATTGGTCTCACGACAGCCAAAGTTAAGACTAACAACAAATGACAGTGTAATAAAAATAATAAAGTTGATACTTATAGCTTTTATAACAGGTTATGATTTCTTGGTTAATGTCAAGTTGTCATAACAGACATTTTAAACAATGTCAACTTTACATTAAAAGTGTCATAATTTATTGAATGACACTTAATGACAACAGTTATAAACATTCATGAGGACTCATTTAAGTTCATGACAGGTGTTATGTCATATTTATGACAGTGTCATGACAGTCTCATGCACACCACTTCAAATAAAGTGTTACCGATATTCCAGACTTACTATAGTCAATTCATGTTCTAATTTTAGTTAACGAAAATAAAAGTAAGTATGTGTATATGTGTGTTTGCGTGTGTGTATCTTTGTTTATTATAAGAGAAAATGGACAATAAATAGTGTTTCAAAGTGTTTTTATGGATGTTTTGTTGACTCTATTTAGATATAGGAAATTTCTTATGTACAGTACTTCAGTGAAGTAATCCTGCATTGCCCTCCTACCAAGAGCTTTTGCCCTCCCTTTGCCCCCCACCCCAGTGGAAAATTTTCTAGATCTGCCACTGACTTATGCTGACTTATGAAAATTATGTTAAGCCTACTTTACGCATATTGACAACAAATTCAATCTAATTTCTTGTATTACAGTACAAGATTCTTTTTAATTCCATCTTCAGCTTAATCGTCCTTGGACCAAGTATTTCTGTCTTTGTTAAATAAATATTTCCATAACAGACATCTTTATTGTTGGACAAATGTTTCATAAATTGGCATAAGTTGTGTGTCAGGGCCTGGCTTCTCTCCAATGGCTTCCTGTTTGCTTTAGGAGAGATTTTAAGGTTTAATTGCTTTACTTTTAAAGCTTTAAAATGTCTGGCTCCGTCTCATCTGTGTGATCTCACTAACATCCACACTTCAGTTAGAGCACTTCGCTCATCCACTCAGTTTCTCTTCTTAGATCAAGGCTAAACTTTAGAGGTGATCAGGCTTTGTCTCTGCCCCAAACCTTTGGAATGGCTGACCATATGTATCCGGACTGCTGAATATATGCTTAAAACTCCATGGCCTTTAATTCTGGTAGAGTTTGAGATTCTTTTAAAAACAGAGTTTTAAATGTTGTATTTCTTTCTAAATTGATCTTATTTTTAACATTTGTGTGTTGCTTTGTTTTATTCATTTATTTGGCTGAATTGCGAAGCACTTTGTTCAACTTCTGTTGCTTTTATGTGCTATATAAATAAATTAACTTTGACAAACCATTGATGAAGGAGTGCTTTAACATGACACTTTCTAAAGTGTTAGTTGAGTTGTGGGGTGGGTGTCTAAGACAAGTGCAGACAATGTTTTTTTCAGTGATTTGAGGTTTACTTTTTACTTTCAGGTTTGTCTTTAAATCAGTTTTGCTGCGTTGCATTTGCTTTCAAGTTTTATCTTATCTTTCACATCAGTGAAAATAGTAAAAAAATGTTAGACAAATTTAATCAGAAAGAGGGTTGATGACAGTTTTGTTTTTTGTTTGATCATTAGCAGGAAGTCAAAATGAAGAGTTTGAAACATGAAGCACCTTGTGTTTAAAACTGTATGTAGAATTTTATGCCTGCGCTACTCACAAAATATACACAATAAATTGAAATTTAAGCTACAGGTACTTTCTATTTATTATGTTTTTTTGGCTGTATTTATTGGTTACTATAGCTAAACACTAACAAGTTCAAAAACAGAACAAAACTTTTGCTGATTCAGACATTTTTCACAAACATTCGTCGTCCGACTCACATGACAGTTTATTTTTACAAAATCATCCAAATACATTGTAAAAACATATTTCATCAGTGTGATGATTAAGACTCTGTGGAATGTTCTTTATTATCTTCCAGCAGCAGGACACAGGTCCTAATATGGTATCGTTCAAAAGGCCAAGCGACGTGGAAAACAACTTGATTCACCAAACCACAGGATTTCCAATGCAACAGGTGTGCCTGACTAGTTAGTGATGCTGACTCGTTTGACTCACCAGAGCATGGTCGAAGCTGAAGGTGCTTATGTAATAGGCAGAAATGTCCCCTTCAGCGAGTGGCTGGGATATCTGCGCCACTATACCACACTCATCTAAAACAGATAAGATAAAATGAGACACGCTTTCATTAGTAAAAGATGCAAACATGTGACAACAGAAAGCTACAGTTTTGTGTAACCTTGATTTTAAGAGAAATTAGACTTGACTTTAAATTGAAAAACTTCCTTCTTCTGTCTGAACAAACAAAAAATAAAAAGTTTTTATGAATCTGACCAAAGATTCTGATCGTTTTTAAAACGTGTTCAAAATAACAAAAGAATAGGAGAGCCAAGGAATGCATTGTGAAGCAATGCATCCCTCTCTCTCATTATTTGAATGGTAGCACCTATTATTTCAGTCATTTCTGTGACCTCTAAAATATTTTTGTTCTGTAAAACATTTTAAATGAAACTATTAATTTAAAAAAAATGTTATTTAACAAAAACAATGTTGCATTAAATACATTTGCAATGCATCTCCTCCAGATAATAACAGAAGTCCAGCTCACTGTAAAGGTTATGAGATTAGCTCACCACTTCTGGCAGTTTTGCAAATAATTTTAAATTTTATTCATATCCTGTTTCAGGCTGAACTTTAAAGGTGTGGTTGTACTTCACAAGACGTAAGGCATTGGATATCACTGACATGATTGTGAGATGGTCTTTTTCTCATGGACAATTCATACTCAAAGACAAACTACGGGGGAGACCTCCTGGTAAGTCCTCCCTTGGTCTTCCCACTGCAGCACACATCATGCTAACAGCAACTACACAGCGGAACGTTGGCAAAGTACAGGTTTATTTTCAGCTGATGATGGAGGAGAAAGATCTAGTATTTCTGTTATTAACTGAGGAGAAATGGGACTTGTCATGTGGAGACATCGTTCCTACACTGTCTGGATGAGGTGCACTCCCTCCCAGTCAGCACAGCCACCTGTGTCTCAGCGCTGTTTCCTCCGTGCAATCTCTTTCCATGAGTTCTTTGACTAGTCAGGGGTGTCAAACTCCAGTCCTCGAGGGCCGCTATCCTGCATGTTTTAGAGGTTTTCCTGCTCCAACACACCTGACTTTGATGGCTGGGTGATAACAGGCTTCTGCACAATTTGAAGAGTTAATTCAATCACTGAATCAGGTGTGTTGGAGCTGGAAAACCTCTAAAACATGCAGGATAGCGGCCCTCGAGGACTGGAGTTTGACACCCCTGATCTATACACACTAGAAACCATGGACCATCTATACACACTAGAAACCATGGACCATCTATACACACTAGAAACCATGGA
>NW_013952479.1:817184-820658 GCF_001266775.1 Austrofundulus limnaeus
CTAGATGGTATAGATGACCTAGATGGTATAGATGACCTAGATGGTATAGATGGTATAGATCAGGGGTGTCAAACTCCAGTCCTCGAGGGCCGCTATCCTGCATGTTTTAGAGGTTTTCCTGCTCCAACACACCTGACTTTGATGGCTGGGCGATAACAGGCTTCTGCACAATTTGAAGAGTTAATTCAATCACTGAATCAGGTGTGTTGGAGCTGGAAAACCTCTAAAACATGCAGGATAGCGGCCCTCGAGGACTGGAGTTTGACACCCCTGGTTTAAACAGATGTTTTAAATTAATCGAATGTAAGAAATTTTAAACTAATACATTATTTGACAATTAATCGTAAGTCAATTAATTGTTTGCGTCCCTTACTACAACACTAATATTTGGTGCACACCCTGCAAAACGATAGTTCTGACTATTCACAAGACAGGCATCAAGGGTGGGGCACGAAGAAAAAGGTGCAATTTTTGTCATTCAATCACATCAAGGAGACACATTTGTGGCAATTCAACAGGTATAAAACAGGCTTTTAGGTTTTTTAATAAACATTCTGGATCTTTTTAACCATTAATAGTGACAACTGGGTGAAATATTATGATGGAAATAGAGTGGGGGAAATAGTTACAGGTGAGACTCAAATGTAGGCCAGCTTTGATGCAAACTCTCTTATCAACTATGAAGGACCCACAGCCACCTCATATAAAAAGGTATTTAAAAGCAAGTGGCCTCACCAAAACCCAGTGGCTGCCCTCCTATACGAACCATCCTCCACAGCTCCCCGGAGGAGCTGGTGAACAGAAGGTCGGCAGGAAAACTGGAACAAAGAAAGATTTTATTTTAACCCTGTAGAAAATGCAAACACGCATCACACTGAGACAGAGATAACACTTCTGTAACTGCTGCACTGCAGGATCTCATCAGCAGAAATATAAATAAATAATCTGTACATTTATTTCCATTTGGTATCAGTGAGGAAAACCATCGATTTATATTCCAGAGTGATGTCTTGTCAGTTCTGGTATTGGTGAAACTGCACTATCAATATGAAACAACCGTCCTTACCGTCTCTGAGCCTCAGTGTCCATCACCAATGAGATGTATCCGTCGATGAGGGAGAAGGAGAAAAACTGAATACAGTCCAAATCCTGGTTTGCAGACAACTGGCTGTCTTCTTTAGGACTAAAAATAAATAAAATTAGTCAGTGTGACAGTAGAGACAATGCCACTTTTATTCCTGTTTTTAATTTATACACATTTTTTACATGGAGTTGGTAATAAATTACAAAAAAAAAAATTCCTGTACAATACAATATTTTATTTTTATATACATTTTTATTCAAAAGTAATCACATCAGGACACCGTTTGTCAACTTAATTTTAAAAATTAACACTTAAGCAAACAATATAAAGTTACAATATTCCATCATTCAAAAAATGGACTGAAACTGAAAGTTTCAAAGCTCTTTAATGACAAGTGTCTCTGAGCTCCTTATTTGATGCTTCAGTGCTGCCCCCTTGTGCTACAGAGCGGTACTGCTGCGGTGTGAACAAACAGCATCTCACCTGTTGGAATAAAAGAGGACGTCGATGAGTGTGGTGGCGATGGACGGCAGCGTGTCCGGGTCCAGAGACATGACACAGAACTGGTTCTGAGGGATCAGCACCGGATGAACCGTGGGCTGGAGGGCTGAAAGAAAAAAAACCACAACAAAACAACTAAATGTGGTCTCAGTTCTAAACTGTTTGTTTAGTTTTTCTGTTGAGTGAAGTAACTTTGATGTAAATTCTACAAATATTTTTATTATTTTTTTAATTAACATTCTATATGCATGCAGAGCATCAAATATATATTCATTTCTACAGGAGTAGATTTATTCTAAAAACAAATAGAAATTTAGAACCTGTTTGTAGATATTTTACTTGTTTTAAAAGCAACTAGAAAACTCACTCAGGATCTTTGTTAGACCAAAATCAACCCAGAAATGTTTCGAACATCATTAAGTTTTGTTTTCTGCAGTCACATTCCTCCCTGTAGGCAAATATCTGTAGAGCTTTGCTTCATTTTTAAAATTACCTTTTAGTTTCAGATTTTAACAATGCAACAGAGTTGCTTCAGTCATTTAAACAGAAGTTAGAGCTACTTTGCAAAGTAAAAACGTGCAGCTAGTTGATCAAAAGTTCCCATGTGTTCAACTAAAAATACATTTTAGTTTTCGATGATGATGAAATATTACAACATTTGAAGTGCACAGTGCTGACAGGTTGTGTAAGACGTCATTCAGGATGTTGTGAGTCCACTGCATGTCAGGGTCATGCAACCCAGTGCAGCTCAACGGCTGTTATGTGCTTTCATTACAAAGCAAACTCAGTCCAGATCTGTCGTTTGTAAAGACATATTATTCCTGAAATCAGTCCTTTTTTAACAAGTTAAAATTCCTCCAACAATGTCTTAAGGCTCTATAATAACTTGACTTGCTTGATCAGCAGGTAATAAAATAAACTAAAGAATCGGGTGATAAACTGCACCTTCTTTGCCGTTCTTCTGGAGGCCGTTGGAAACATCCTGACAGTGCACAGGGACCGACTCTCCCTCCACCTCCTTGTAAATGTTGAACTCCTCCTCCAGGGTGCTGATGACCACAGACAGGTCTTTTTCTCTCACCTGCACAGAAAAAAAAACGAGAGAATCATTTAGTAAAGTGTCACATTGTTGATATGATTTTTCCCCCTCATCTTCCCTTGTGTGGTTTTTAGTTTTTCTGTTGTTAAAGGTAGCGCAACTGTGTTTGCTGCATGACCGGTTTCACCTGTTCCCCCATGTTTGCCTTGTATGTCTTCTTGAATGGGTGTTTCTTAAATGCCCCCTCCCCGCTTCCCTGAATGTACAGCACCTTGTGAATTTATTTCTGTGAAAGACGCTAAATAAATAAAACTTTACTTTACTTACTTACTTACTTACTTAAAAAGGCAGTGGTGGGCAGCACTAATCTAAAACTTAGTTACACCAACCCTAAAACACTAACTCAAATATTTAGGTCCCCTAATTCTAAAGCATTAATGCACTGAAAAATTTAGCAAAAGCTAATTCTAAAGCACTAAAATAACCCAGTTGACCCATGGAACATTTTTCAGAGTCAACATGAGGCAAAATTTACTGTGTGCAGAATATTGTCAATAATCAATGTAAATATGTCACCTATAAGTTTCACACATATGAACAAAATGTGTGACAGCTTTCACCCTCAGCTGTGAACAATAATGTTGATCAATAACATTTATAACAAAGTTAGTGCTTCTAGATTTAGCAAGTGCTAATCCACTAATGAATTTAAAAAAATTGCAAAAGCCCTAAAGCACTAATCAGGAAATTAGTTCCCCTATTAGTGCTTTAGTGCTTTAGGGCAGTGTTTCCCAAAGTTGGGGTCGGGACCCAAAGTGGGGTCCTGAAACATCAAGGTGGGGTCCTGAAA
>NW_013952479.1:820698-828204 GCF_001266775.1 Austrofundulus limnaeus
GCTTGGGACCCAATTATGGGTCATGAAGCACCTTGGATAATCTCCAGAAATCAATTTAAAAGGATAATAAAATAATTGCTGATGTAATATATTCCCTATAATTATTACAAAAACACAAAATAAGTATAAATAAGTATTTATATTTGTGTACAAGCTGTTTAGATTGGGAACCACTGCACTTTGGTTCCCAAAGTTGGGCTTGGGACCCAATTATGGGTCATGGAGCACCTTGGATAATCACCAGAAATCAATTTAAAAGGATAATAAAATAATTGCTGATGTAATATTTTCCCTATAATTATTACAAAAACACAAAATATGTATAAATAAGTATTTATATTTGTGTACAAGCTGTTTATATTGTCAAAAACCCTGTGTTTTTAGGGTTATTAACAGTTTGTGTACTCAGACCAGTAATATTTGGGGTCACAAGTTTTTGCCATGGATAGTTTGTGGGTCAGAAGATAAAAAGTTTGGGAACCACTGCTTTAGGGGAACTGTGCCCACCACTGAGTAAAGGTCAAAAATAACTGTTTAAAGCAGAGGTTCTCAAACTGGGGTCCCAGGACCCCCAGGGGTCCGCGAGCTGTGTCTTGGGGGGGTCCTCAAAAAATTTCAATAAATTGTTAATCTGGTTTTTATTTTAAAAAACGCATATGGGGAATAAGGCACTAGTAAAACAAACATACAAAAAAAAACAAAAAATAATATTACCATAGCATTTAGGGGTTAAAATAACAGTGAATTATGTTGAATTAACAGCATGGTGTTTAAGAGGGGGTCCCTGGAATTCTAGACCCAAAAAGATTGAGAACCCCTGGTTTAAAGCAATGTCAAGTAACATTAACACCTTTAACTCATTTGTGATGTGAGTGTATATTTGACCCTTATTGTCAGGCTGATTGAACTTTCATCACTGGTCGTGTTTAAAAAGTTCAACCAGCCCGTCAAAAATTAATACAAAACAAGCTGACACAAGTGTCTGCATGTCCAACCACTTCACTTCTGACATAATTCATCAACTAACTGGTTTTTTTTTAGTGCTTTCAGCTCCGGCAGGAATTAATCTGTTAACTGAAAAAACTGCTGAGTGGACAAAATGCAAACTCTGGTTTCTTTCCTCTGACAGACACCAGCTGCTGAAATGTTTCACTGCAGGATTCAAAGACGATGAGCTCATTTGACTGGAGTGGAGCGGATAAAAGACTGAAGTGGACGAGGGCTCACCAGGATGAAGTCAGTCTGATAAGTGGACAGCATGAAGACCGAGACGTGCTGCTGGGCCAGCGGGGCGATGACCGACTTGGCGATCTTGGTCACGCCGACAGCCTGCGAGCTGCTGGAGACGCTGCCGTTGGAGACCACGTTGAGCGGCAGCCAGACGGAGCTTTCGACCTGGAGGTGCTCCGAGGGCTGCAGCTCTGAGAAAACAGTAACTGTTGGTTAAGAAGTCTGCCCACGAACAGGAGGTTTTAAAGCTTCTGAGCAGTTAGCAGCTATAATTTAATTTAAATGTTTTTTTTTTTCACTTATGCCACATCTCAACACTTGGACACAATCGCCATCTCAAAAATATAAAAGGCATGAATTGTTAAGAAGGAATTAAACCATTATAGTTACGTTGTAAATTGAAGATTCCTTTGATTGAATTTATTTACTGGAAAAAAAGGGGCCGAAATCACAAGATTTTTTCTTCTTTCTTTCATTGAATTTATGATTTTTTTTTGTATGTTGAATTTCTGTTGTTTTGTTTTAAATGAATAAACTTTATAAGTAAATAAAAAATAAAATAAAGTAAAAAACAAGTCTGTTTATTGTGCAGGAGACCTCAAACATGTTAAGTTCAACAAAATGTCAACATTTTGATTTAAATTGTTTTTATTGTTCAACCAGGAAACATTTTGATGAGGCAAGCTGACAAAATAAAGCTCCGAATGGCATTTCCATCTGCAACAACTTCTGTTTCTTTCTCCTCCTTCAAAAGGCCTCTGTTCTGGTTGGCGTAATTCGTCAAACAGCCCCTTGTGGCACCCAACTCCTTAAAATAGGCCCTCTGAACAAGAAAAACCCAGAGGCAATACAGGCCTTTAACATCTGTATGTGTGTGACAAGGCAGCAGGAGCAAAACAAGAAGTTTTGTTTTTACTGATAATCTAAGCAGAGTAATTAAGTGCAAAATGTGCCGTCATACAGAGAACTGCTCATTCAGGAGACTAAATCCAAGGGCTGCACAATATATTGAAAATTTATCGTCATCGCGATAACACCCTGGAGAAGAACCTCAGCTTAGTCTGTTAGCCTTTGCACTAGCGCCAACGCTGTATTGCCTTATATTAGCTCAGCGCTATCACAACAAACAAGCTAAACTGAGGTCCTCCATCCATTTTTTCAGTTACAGGCTGAGTCATTTTTGTGTTCCCCTCTGTCATGTGGATGGAGGACCTTAGTGACGAAAGGAGAATGTGTAGCGCTGAGCTAATACATATATATGGTGATAGCGTCGGGGCTAACGCTAAGGCTAACAGGCTAAGGCTAACAGGCTAAGCTGAGGTTCTTCTTCCATGAAGCAGCTCTGTTGTCCTCCATCTATATTTTCAGTTCCAGGCTGAGTCATTTCTACCTTCTCCTCTCTGTCAACGCTCTCTGGTTTCATTTGTCGATCGTCAGATATTGTCCAAGATTAACCTTCAGGGTGGATATAGCTCGCTAGCAGCCTCACACCGAGGACCTATCCAAGTCATTTACCCAGAATGCTTTGCGTGTAAATAAAATGACCCCAACCGTGTAATATATTTTTAAACTTTTAGTTTAAAAATGATAAAAACTGAACATCCTACAGTATTTTTCCAGTCTTTATTTTACAGTTAAAATATATGTTTATTATATAAAGTCTAATGTTACAACTAATCATGGATCCCTTTAAAAAAATATATGCTGGAATGGAAATGATTCGGTTTTTGTTTGTTTGTTTGTTTGTTTGTTCTTGCACTGAACCCAGAGCAGAAAGACATCAACACTACATACGTACGTATATATTTGTTCATTTATCGTAAGTCATAACGTCATCGCAATATAAGCACAAATCACGTTTTCCTAATTTTGAACTTGGCAACCTTGAGAGACAAGGTGAACTTGACTCGAGAATTGTACTAACAAGTCACTACTTGACTGTCTCTGCTACAATTTACCTTTAACTCCTAAGTCTTTTTTTTTGCAGGCAGCAACTAATAGATCTAATAGTTTCCTCTCAGTCACAATGGACGGGTGGATAATGCATTAAAAGAACAAGTAGACACAAAAAACAAAAGCATTTTTCACAGATTGTCTAATAAATAATCAAAAAATGATAGTTACTTTTATACAAGTTGCATTTTATTTACCTGAGAAATTATTTGATCATCAAGGTTTTTTTTTTTACCTTTGTAGGACACTAAGAGCTGCTTTAGTGCCAAACAACATGAACTTGCTGTCCTTGTTCACATGATATTGCATCCTGTGCACTGAATTATGTGGTGGTCTACACCCATCTCTGAGTGGGAACAAGGAAGGAAGGAACCGTGGAGAGGTAAAACAGCACAGCGCTATCTTGTGACCCAGTTCACAACTTGTTCGAACCGTTCTTCAAATGTCTACTGAGCAAGAGTTGAAAATGTTCTTTTAAAAAGGAGGTTTATGTTTTGGCTGCTTTAAAGGGGCAATATCATGTAAAATCAACTTTTTTGAGTTTTATATCATGTTATAATGTTATACTCTCATAAAAAAAAACATGCCCAAAGCCTTGCTTTGACTCATTCATGCATGTTTGAGAAATCCTGCGGCGTTTTTAGGAAGCCAAGCTGAGGAGCAAAACGACTGGTGGGGACCAGAAACGCCTTTGGGGACCAGAAACGCCCCTGGGGCGTGTCTTTAAGCCAAACTTCCTCATGACAGGGCGCACCCCATCCCCACACACCCCGCCCATGACTCCTGCAGGCTCTCGGGTGAAAGTAAAAGTGAAACTGTCTGCTGAGCTCTCAACATTAGTTCTCACTCAGTGAAGCTCTTTTCAGATTAAAAATACCTTTGAGGAAATGTATTTTCAGATGCCAAGTAAACTGCATCATGCCCTTCCCCCCTGCACTGAAATGGATGGGACAAAAGCGGAAGGTGGTTCTTAAAGAGACAGAGGCCAATTTCAAGGCGTTTAGAAGAGGAAGTGATGAGAAGATAAGTTTATTTTCTATTTAAACATAAAAACAGCATTTTAATAACAGCTAAAGTTGACAAAGATACTTTATTATGGTATAGTATTTAAATGTATGCCTGAGGAACATATAATATCGCCCCTTTAAAAAAGTGTTCTGCTGAACAAAACAAAACAAAAAAAAAGAAAAGAAAAGAGCATCTTGTACCCAGATGGAACAGTATTTCATCTTCAGAAGAAAATGCATACGTTACCTTTGAATCCTTCTTCGTCCAAGACAACTGTGTAGTTTTCTGGCGTTTCAGTCAGGCTAAAAAACTTACATCTGAAACAAGAAAAAAAGCAACAAATTGAGCAAAATATGAAAACATGAAGTTGTGTATTTATAAGCTGTAAAAAAGTGGTTTAGATCTTTACACAAATATCAGTACTCTGGTAAATATGAAGTTCTTTAAAATGTATTTCTGATCGAGGACTGACAGTTCAGTTTCTTTTTTTTTTAATCACTCATTCGTTGCGTCCCTCTGTACACCTTCCTTATTCTGTCTCTGTCAGCGTATGCCATTAGAGCAAAGACCTGAGTGAAAACAGCCAAACCCCTGACTCAGCAGAAATGTTCCTGCTATAAAAAAAATGAGACAATCCCACCCAGAGAGACAAAGACAGAGAAAACGCTGCGACTCTAACTCCAGCTGTGCCAGCAAAGCGAGCGGCCTTTTGTGCTCCAAAAGCCCCATCAGTTCCTGTTGACCTTTCACCTTCCTAGCTCGCAGCTTCCTGCACATCATCATGCCAACAAGCATAACCTCATGAAACGTTAGCAGCAAGTTGACACTTTGACAACCTGTTTGTGAAGCAACTGTGAATGTTTGGCTTCCTGTTCGCAGAGCAAAGCAAAGATAAGCATCGGTTTGTTTCAGAATGCACAGAAACAAAAACTTGTGCCTGACGTCACATTTAAACTTTCCCTTTTCTTTATCTCCACATTATCAACAAGAAATAAATCAGAACATTCCTATATGATCGGGTCTAACCGACGACAGCCTTAATCTATTGTGCAGAACTGCAGTCTGAACATGTTTGAAAATATTAATCCGCTCAAATTAGCCCACACATCACTCACTGAGACTATGGCTTATAGCAGTAGCTCTGTGGTCAGGTTTTGTGATCCTGAGGCTGCAGGGTCAAGCCCAGGCTACAGCAGGAAGGACAAAGGGTGTAAAAAAATTGCCAAATCATCACTGCAAAATAGGGCTGCAACAATGAATCAATAAAATTAACAAAAATCTATTAGTAAAGGTGTTCGCAACAAATTCCATTATGGATTTGTTGTTGTCAGGTGATTTATGATGGTATTAATTTAATGATTAAGATTTAAGTTTTAATTTGCTCACAATGTCTGAGTGAAGACGCTTGCTTGAACCTAAATAAAACAAGGTATTTATTGAAGGTCTGAAAATCAGCCACTGTCTCCTTTTGTTCTGCTGTGAGCATGAATGTCCAGTAGTTAAAACAATCTTTAACTGTTTCCAGGGTATTTTTCAATGTATTTCAATAACATTGGAATGTTGAAGGTGTATTGTGACCTTATAAAACCTGACGGTGTCTGCGTTTCCATTGTAAATGTGTGCAAAACTTTGTCAATATTCTGTTAATGTCGAAATTGTGGTGTTTCCATTAAATAAGAAATGCTATTAAACTCACGTGTGAATATGTTTGTTCTTGCGATAAGTTGTTACAAACATGGTGGCAATGGACGTAAACACATAGCATGTTGCTACCACGACACTAGCGCTCATCATCAGCCATCAGAGGACACGTTGGCATCTTATCGAGGCTTTCGAGTGACAAGCCCCTTAGACTTGGGAGTGGCTTCATATGCAGCGTTTTTAGGAAATTGTAGTCAGTGAGTTTACTTCTTTCTTTTACAACTTTGTTGATTTCACTACTTTTACTTCCTGTTGTCTTCTTTGTCGTCGTATTTTTCACCAGTAGAAACAGCCGGTTGTTGATCACGTGACTCCCGTGATGCGAAAAGTGTTTCCATTGCAGTTTTGTGAAAAACACCAATTTCGATACAGCTGAAATACCACCTCATCCTAGCGCAAAAACATTTTGTCGAAAACCTTTTTTTTCTCGAAATTGACGTGTTTCCATTGATCAAATTTATTTTCGAAATTCTAATTTGCGCTTTTTCATGGTCAATGGAAACACAGCTACTGTGTCAGGTCAGAGTAAGAGGGAGGATTTATGATCTTTTTCAACAAAAGCTGGTTGAGAAACCCTGACCTGTTTTACATATAACTTTAACCAACACACTATGTGAAACTGTCACAGAATGTTGCAGAAAATAAATGTCCGATTTGATGTGTTTTTACAGCTCTCTGTACCACAAAGTTCCAGTGATCACTGCTGGTAATGGGTTGGAAAAATAAGCTCTTTCCTCTGTAGCAGAGACAAAATAACTAAAAAGAGATGAGAAAACAGCAGGCAGAGAGGGAGCAGCCAAGTGGATGAAGATGAAAACCGAGTGCACGAGACTCTGGACTTTGATCCAGCTGAACAAAACAACAGGTGGCAGCAACAGTACCGGATGGAGGACTGCTGCTGGTGGGTTTTGGGTTGGGGTGGGGGGGATCAACTGATGTTCCAGCTGAGGAAACATGATAAGAGAGGAGAAAACCGATGTGAAGTGAAGCCTGAAGCTATATCAAGCCTCATCATCAAAGGACGGTCAAATTCTCTGCTAGCTGCAACACTTAGCAAAAAACAAAGTTTCTAGATGTTTTTCACAATCTTAGCAGCTCCACATTATAAAACCAGAGGAAGATCACTGAAGTAAACAAGTGGAAAATTCCCCCAACTGGGTTTCTGGCTCAGCTGACACAATGTTACAGCCCATTCTCTGGTTAGTTAACAGAATAGTGGTGCCTGCAGGGCCGCAACCACAGTACAGAAAGACAAACAGAAAACTGCCCTGATGCTGAGCTTTTATGCTTACCTCGCCTAAAAAGTCTGAAGAACATCTAGAAACAACAGGAGGCTAAAATCGCCCTGTTTTTCCAGCTTTTGTGGGAAGACCATTTATTAGGGCTGCAACACAGATACAGAAAATTCACGATTCGATTCGGTTCAATATTTAGTGTCGATGGTTCAATAATTTGTCTATACAAAAAATAAATAAATAAATGTCCATGCCCTTTTTAACTTGTAATTTATTTAAATTAATTATGAACATTTCTTTAACCTCTAAAAGTACAGTTTTTAAATTAAATGTTGCTGAAACAGAAAGTTTCTCAGTGGATCGGCGCTCGACAGTGCAG
>NW_013952479.1:829515-831161 GCF_001266775.1 Austrofundulus limnaeus
TCATCAGATATTGTCCAAGATTAACCTTCAGGGTGGATATAGCTCGCTAGCAGCCTCAAACGATGACCTACCCACGTCATCATTTACGCAGAATGCTTTGCATGTAAATAAAATGGCCCCGTCCGTGCATTATATTTTTAAACATTTAGTTCAAAAATTTTAAAAACCAAACATCCTAAAGTATTTTTACAGTCTTTATTTAATAAACATATATTTTAACTGTAAAATAAAGTCTAATGTTACGTTACAACTAATCGGGGATCCCTTTAATCATCTTTAAATAGTCAAAACAGCTACAAACATAAACACACTAACTACATAAAAGAGGAGTATTTTCATATCATTAAATGTGGGTTTTTTTAGACTAATTTTTCAATCAAAATCACGTCAAATCTCTGGCGGTGGTGGACGCAGGGGAAAAATCTTTCTAATAAAGTGCAACTAGTGCTGCTGTTAGTGATCAGCTCATTAAAATTCTTCTCAGAGCGGCTGTCAAATCAGTGTGCAGAGAGCTGGTCTTTAATGAATAGGAGAGGCCCTTAAATGGGACGAATGAATAAGCCCATCCCGGGCAAATCAGACTTGTTTTCACTCGACTTTCTCCAACGCTCCTGATCCCCGTAAATCACCCGACGATGTGCAGGGCGAGGAAAACAACGGAATAAAAACAGAGGAAAAACAAGGCAAGACACATCCACAGTGCAATGATGTAGTGCCAGAGAATGAACAACGACACAGTGAAAGTGTTGACTCAAGGAAGTGAAGCTTGAATGTGTTTTCTTGTGCAGCTCTTTCGTTAAATGCAGACCTTCCCCGTTAAAACAGACCACATGTGGAGACATGAAAATGTAGCTCCGTTTCATCACAACACATTTAATCTGCCTCTGCAAGGGTTTGTTATTAAGGTTAGCAGAGTCAGCGTAGCAGTTTGTAAGAGAATCATTAGACGTGTCAAAACGACACACTACTGCTTAAAGACATTACTGAGAACTGCCAGAGGCCGTCAAGCAAGTAGAGATACAACACAAGCATGTGACATGGAATTGTTTATACACTTAAAATATCTTCTGTTGTCAGCTTACAAGAATTGCATTTGT
Organism: Austrofundulus limnaeus; assembly: GCF_001266775.1. Classification (NCBI taxonomy): domain Eukaryota; kingdom Metazoa; phylum Chordata; class Actinopteri; order Cyprinodontiformes; family Rivulidae; genus Austrofundulus; species Austrofundulus limnaeus. The sequence continues at coordinate 830,613 of NW_013952479.1, forward strand.
AGAAGCTCATGCAGGTACGTGCTGCTAAACCTGCTGCTGTGTCATGATCATAAAAAACAACAGGAAGTCAATCACGTCATAAAGGCATTAAAAAGTAGAAGTATTTCTGATTTTTGTTGCAGAAACTGACTTATTTTCTACACATTTGCAGAGGTTGGCATAATACTTTCAGTAATTGTTCTTTGATTTGATTTTTGATTTGATTTTTGATTTATTTATTTAACAGGAAAAGATTAAAAATCAAGCCTGACTCGGCATCATTATACCACTATGCAAAACATAATTCTGAAAAGTCAAGGCATCAGACAATGAAAGAACTGTACAGTGATGAGTCCAACCAGGAAGTTTTTTTATGAATTTTGTAGGCCCTGTTGTAGAGCCTAACTATGGGTTCTAAGATTTCATTTGTTGTAAGAGACCAAACAGGTGAACAGTACGACATGGTTGTAGCAGTTTCCTACCTCAAATTTATGATTTCTGATGGACATAACTTGTTATGACTGTTTGGTGAAGAAAATAAGATATATTCATTTCAGACTTCTTTTAAAG